>NC_140581.1:391032448-391494517 GCF_964204655.1 Triturus cristatus
CAATACCACATTATGGATCCGGGAAGGTCATTGTCTGTAGTTAAGGTAATAATTGTGTCCATGTGTTCATGCTGTTCAAACTTGTTTTTAGGGTTAATTAACGCAAAGCCTTTATTATTATGGTGAGCTCTCTAACTAAATGTTGTAAGCTTGGACTGCACTACTGGCAGTAATTCCAGTATAAAAATGTGTACATACGTTTTTCAAAGTTTAGCAATATGAGACTATGTATAATGCTCCCCGAATGCTCTCTAATTAGATGCAAATATTTGCAGAAGCTTGAAAGCAAGATTGATTGTTTGCTATTAAAATAAATGTTCACAAAAACGCAAGTAGGAAAAACAATTACGCTAAACTACTATAAAAGTTTAGGCACCATTTCCTTGCAGCATCATTTAGTAAAATGTGTTGCTGTACGCTTATTTCCTAAAGATATTCGTAATGGAAAATCAGGGAAACCAGTTACAATAAGATTTTGGGAAGCATGAAAATAAACTAGCATTGGCAAAGCCAGTAGGTCTGAAATTGGTGGTCCGCCTTTAGATCTTGTCAATGCGCGACTTATTTTGGCATGGTTTTTGTAAAACATTATTGGTGTGGAAGCTGCCGGGCCCTCACTATTATAACAAACATTGACAAAAGCAAAAACTGTTTCTGGTCTTTATGCAAACATTGCCACAGTAGTTCCTGGCTCTAAACAAAGCCACTTTGTGTGCCGTAATGCTCCTTGTGAACGGGCAGAAAGAATGCTGTCACTCGCAGGGAAGCCAGCCAATAGACAGACGGAGAGAAATTTAATAAACCTAATTAGTGTCCCAATTATTAAAGAAAGTTTCGATTTTTCGCAGGCTGCTGGGCAGAAAATCTGGATTTATTAAAGACACGGAGGCTAATTTCTCAACACATGGACTTTACTATCCGCCTTCTGGAGCATCTAGGCTTTGTCATAAATCCAAAAATCTTGCATTATCCCTTCTCAAGAAACCCAATTCCTGGGGTTCATGGTAAACACGATATCGGGAGAATTGAAGTTGCCAAAGGAAAAGCTAAAGAAACTCAAAGGTTTTAAAGCTACTTTCTCTGGAAGTTTTCCCCTTGAGACTTTTAGCGAGAATTTTAGGTCTCCTCTCCTCAACCATTCAGGTGATTTTTCCGGGCCCTCTTCACTACTGGGCCCTACAGAGACTCAAAGCGAAAGCTTTAAAATCTACTGTCCTACACCCAGATGACTTCCTTAGATGTAGATTCGAGGAAAGAACTTTCTTGGTGGCTGAGAAATGCAAAAGCCTGGAATGGCAAAGAACATCTTCGGGGAAACCTCAGATTTGATAATAGAGGAGTCTAGAGGGATGGGGTGCCACTTGCGCCAACTTTTCCACCGGGGGGGGGGGGGGGGATGGACATGGGAGGAGAAGAATCTGCATATCAACTGCCTGGAACTTTTAGCTGGTTCCTTTGCGGTTTGAAACTTTATCCAGAATTCGATGAAATGCTCTATAATGCTCCGCATGGACAATGTCTCTGCGGTAAAATACGTCAACAAGATGGGGGGGCGGGAACCACGTTCAAAAGGTCTGACCGAAATAGCGAACGTTTTCTGGGACTATTTGAACAAGGGACTATCAGTCACGGCAGAACACATCCCAGGTTTGAGCAACGGCGTAGCAGACTAGTTGTCCAGAAATTTCATGGATTCCAGCAACTGGAAGTTGAACAGGGGTATATTCTTGATCATTCAAGACCAATGGGGCCCCTTCGGGACGGACCTCTTCACAGACAGATTAAACACTCAGATGCCGAAGTTTTTCAATTGGAGGCCGGACCCTCAGGCATCAGGGGTGGATGCCTTCCTCCAGAACTGGCAAGGCTTGAAACCATATGCCTTCCCGCCGTTTGTAATGCTTCCGTGCCTTCTCTTACACGCTCGCCGATACCTTCAGAGTATGGTGGTAATAACCCCCCTCCTGGAGGTCTCAAGCATGGTTCCCGGTCATCTTGTAGATGACCATGGATTTCCCAATCCTAATTCTATCTTTCAGTCGTTTTGTCCTGGGTCCTCAGGGCGAATCTCATCCCCTCCTAGACCAAGGCATCTTAGTCCGGACAGCATGGAAGATTTCAGGCGACAGTGGCAGATCCCTGGCCTTTCGCTCGATGCTTTCCGAGTCATATCTGAATCTTGGGCATCTGGAACAAGGAAGGCATATCGATTGGCATGGAACAAATGGTTTCGTTGATGTCTTCAACGACATTACGATCCTGTTTCAGCTGATTTAGTTCACGCAGTCAATTTCTTATCGGAGCTCTTTGCTTCTGGACTTAGCTACAGAACCGTTAATGTCTATAGGTCAGCAATAGCTGCAGGTCATTCCCTAATCGATGGTGTCTGTTGGTCAAACTCTCTTAACAAAAAAGATTGAGAAGCATGCGGGTTATCAATCCTCCAACTCCAAAATGTACAGCTTTATGGGACGTGAGAAACATTTTACATCTTCTCTTATCCTGGGGAGATAATGCTTTCCTCTCAAACGTATTTCTTATAAGCTTACTGTCTTACTTTACTTGGTTTCCTTTAGACGTACATCAGATGTTAAAGCTTCAGATGTTACTAGCAGAGCTTAGCCTGAGGGAGTTTGTTTTTATCTTTGGAAAAGTACCAAAACAACGTCTTCCTCTATCTTCGATACTTTCTTTCCTGAGAACGAAAGTTTGTGTGTTGTCAAATGTCTTGAAGAATATGAAAACAGAACTGTAAGCTTGAGAGGAACTGAAACACAACTCCTGATCTCCCATAGATCTCCTCATACGCCAGTTTCTTCTCCCACTCTCGCGAGATGGGTGAAAAAAGTGATGAGTAAATGTGGTGTCGATATTTCTATTTTTGGCTTACACTCTCTTAGGGGTGCATCAGCTTCTAAAGCTTTTATGCTTGGTGGAGGGCTCCAAGACATTCTAAGAGCCGCTGACTGGTCTAATGAGAGTATGTTTAAAGTGTTATTTTAGACCAATCAATAATGTGATTGACAATGTTCTTAATTCCCTTTAAACTTGAATAATGTTGGCCTCCGTGTCATGCCATAAAATTTAGATTTTTCACAGCCTGCTGGGCAGAAAATCTGGATTTTATTAAAGACACTGAGGCTAATATTATCCCTCCTCTAACTGTCCCTCCCTAAGGGTTTTATCTTTAACATTTTGTATCTTTCTTTTCAGAATAGAATACCTACGTTAGGTTAATGGAAATGACTCGTTCAAAGTCCTAATTGAAGTTTTGGATTTCTTGACTTTATTCTTTTGGTTCGCAGCATTGGACAAAGCAGGATGATGGTTGTGTGCTCATGGACTATATACTACATCTAGAATGTTCAGAAGTTCTGTATTCTCTTCATTGTTACTGCTAAGCTGTGGCAATGAAGGAGATTCGCATACTGTTGGCCTCCGTGTCATGCCATAAAATCTTAAAGGCACCCATGGTACATCCTTGCATTAAATGCAGATATACGGCTTTCGTGTATTCAGACGTAGTCCAAGAAATCGTACTCTTAGAAAATATTTGTGAACTGCATTTTAGCATGAGCAAATGTACATGTGTAGATTTGCTTATGCGAAAATCTGAGTGCTTGCAAGTACACTTTCACTCCAACCACTTTTTTCCCTGACCCTGGAAGACGTCTTACGCCTGCCATTGTCTGGAGTAAATTTCCAACCCTTTTCAGTATGGGAAAAGATTAGAGGAGTTAGTGAAATCCCTAAAGTAATGCAAGTTAGATTTGCTCTGACTCAAAAGGGCATTCCAACCCTGTAACTATTGCTTACCACAACTTTCAGCCCTAGTATCTAGATCTGCAGTAACGGGGCAACATAAGGAATTTGCTAGTATTCAAATCCTGCTATCGTATGAGCCCTGGCATAATCCGAGGCTATATTGGAGCTCTTATATAATGAGGTTGCTTTGATTTGTTGCCGCTTTACATGGCACAAAAGGGACCAGTGCATTTTGTAACAGGACAAGTAGATTTATGAAGCAACCTGCCCCATGGATAAGTAGATATTTTAATAAATTCCACACCCCTGCGCTATCCCTTATGCATTTCAGCCAACCTTTGGCCTTCTTCAGAGGAGGAACTTCAGGCATCGGGGGGCCGCACAAACTCACTGGAACCAGGTAATTGCTCGTTTTGTAACCCGGTGATTTCCCTATAGTGGGGGCCGCGGTGGACTGTGGTAAAGAGCATTCTGTTCCTTGTAGTGAGTTGTCAGCCTCACAATTCTTCCCCTTCAGTGGGTGATGTCTGTTATGGTCCATTGATAAAAGTATGCCTCAATCCCCTTGCACACCATTTTCGAGCGTGCTGAGGTCCAAACCAGGGGTCGGTCCCTGGTGGCTGCCATTGCCCAAATAGCTTTCGCCAGCATCAGAAAGGTCCATTTGCGGGCAGTTTAGGCGCGCTTTTGAAGGTGGTGCGTTACTCCGCGGCAGGACCAAGCCATATTGTATTTCAAAAAGCCTGTCCCTGAGGGAAAGCGTGATAGATACTGAATTTATTGTTTACAGATCTTTCCTGGATGTTGTGTTTCCAAGTGTTCCAAATTGAGTTTGTTCCACGGTCAATAGGTGGATGCATGTAAGGTAGGCTTAGATGCGTTGCTTGGTGATTTATGTTGGAAAGCAAGCAAGCAAATGGTGGTCTGACTATGTGACTGGAGTCAGTGTTTGAAAAGTAACTTGTTTTTTTATTTGCAAAAATTACATCTAGGATGTGTCCAGCGATGTTTGGGGACTATCTGATGCAGCTTCAGTGCGTCTAGGCTAGCTATATGTTTTCGGATGGGGCATATTTGGTTTGTCATTCTGGGTCACCCAGAATACATAGGTTGGAGTGTAGTGTTATCAGGTTTGAAACTGTGTCTGGGAATGCATTGCTAGGTGGAGGTCTGTAAAGGAGAAGGAAGTTACAGGAGGAAGACTATGTAGGATTATATCTGGTGAAAAGGGCCTCACAAGCTTTTATGGAGATGTCATCGGATTTAGCGATCTGTAATGTTTGTCTGAACACAGCTAGGCCACCTCCTTTTTTGCCTCTACAATTTTGGGTGATCGTTTGATAGCCTAAAGAATGGCTTCATGCAGGATTGGAGCCATATCTCCCAACCATGTTTCAGTTATAAATAGTATGTCCGGTTTTGCATCCGTGAGAACGTCCTAGATGTGATGTTTGTTTTTAGAGAGCGATCAAGCATTTATTAGTAGACAGTCTAGAGATTTAGAGAAACTACTTTGGTGATAGTGTGATTTTTGTTTAGTAGAATAATTAGCAGTATTTTGTGGGCTTGCACCAGGTGTCCTTAGTGTTGGTATTCGCTGTATGAGGATAGCAATTGTGTAGCTGTTCTGTGTCGTGTTCCTCGTCCAGCAGAAGCTGGTTTAACCTAAAGTCATCCCACCCTTGTTGGGTGGAAAAGTTAAGTGCATGTTATCTTGTTTAAAGTTTCGCTATTATGGTATAGCTTATCCAGTACAGGTGTGTTTCAAGGCACTAGGATTTTATGGGTAGAGTGTTCACACACTGTGCTCAAGCCTGTGGGCATATTCTTGTAGACTACCATACTAGGTAAGGGTTTTGGTGTTTGGGTCCTCCCTCTGACAGTGGGCAAAGAGCAGTGGATCTGAAAGAAACACATTAGTTAGATTCCGCACCTTAGAATATTCCCAGGCGTCAGGCTGGATCCGGAAAGATTTTTGTAGCAATACCCCTTGCGCGTCGCTAGGCGTCGTCTGCGGCTCCGCGTCCGTTGTTGGCGTCGTGCGCCGGAATTACGACGTCGGAGTACTTAGACACCGCCCTCACGTGCTTACGTCAGTTCTTTTTTCCGCACCGATCCGGGAAGAGCTTACCCCTTAGTCACTTTTTGACTAAACTTTTTTGACTCTTTTTGGTTTCTGTCGACCTGACTCTGGTGCCGGTAGGATGCCTGGGTTTAAAGCCTGTGACTCCTGTCATCGACTGATGTCGGTGACGGACCACCATCGCTGGTGCCTTTACTGCCTGGGGCCGACCATGACGCGGAGTTGTGCCTCAATTGTCAGGCCTTGACCTCGAAAGCTAGGCGGGAGCGGTCCCGTAAGCTTCTCGAGCTTCGGCACTCTGCTCCATCACCGCTCGTCGGGCTCGAAGTCTTCGGGTAAGTCGAAGCGATCACAGACGTCCAAGAGGCGACACCGCTCTTCGGACTCCCCTCGCTGGTTTCGCGACTCGGCCGAGGGTCAGGGGGGTCCCACCCCCGCGGCCCCATCGGTGCCACAGGAGCCGCGTCCGTCTCCATACCCGCCGGTCCCTGGGACTGACGCGACTCCGGTGAGGGATCCAGGCCTGGATCTCTGGCGGCGCCGGTCGACCTCACGACGCCTCCTCCGCCGGCACCGGTTCCGCCTCTGGCACCGTCCCCGGACGCCGCCGTTCCCCAGTCCGGGCTCTGCGCGGCGCCACTCGACGCCACACCCGACGCCGATGGATGAACATTTCATGTACCGCCCAGCTCCGATCATTCCTCCTGTTTATTAGGAATCGGATGACGGGGGCGACTGGGAGGGGTCTGAGGACCCTATGGCCAGACCGGCCCAACTTTCACCGGACTGGGCAGACGAACTGGGGGATGCCAGTGGTCTGGACACCTCCCCGGACGCTGGTTTCATCTCTCCTCCGACTGTGGCCTCTGAGGAAGGTGCAGCTTTCTCAGTGGTGCTGCGCAAGGTGGCCGAAGCCCTTGGGCTCGAGTTGCCTGCTGTGGCCGTGAGGACTAACATCCTCACAGAGGTGCTTCAACCATCAGCAAGCTCCACAGAGCCTCTGCTGCAGTTCAATGAGGCCCTCATAGACGTTCTGCAGGGCACTTGGTCCAAGCCCTCCACAGTTCCTCCTGTGGATCGGAACGTGGCCCGGCGCCACCACCCTGCTCCGGGCGACCCCCAGTTTCCTGTCCCAACACCCCACCCCCGAGAGTCTGGTTATCCAGGCCTCAACTTCCCAATCCTCCTTCTCGTCCGCTCCTCCAGATCGGGGATCCAAGAGGTTGGAGCAGTTCGGAAAGAAGCTGTTCTCTTCCCTGAATTTTGGGCCTGCGGTCTTTGAACACCGCTTGCCTCTTGGACCGTTTCTCCCACTCTCTGTTGGATGCGGTGGAGGACGTGCTGCCCCTGTGCCCGGAGGAGGCCCGGACACGACTTACCCAGGCGCTTGCTGACGGGCGAGATGCAGCACCATACGGTGTGGACTAGACACCACGGACTTGCTGGGTAGGGCGATTTCCACCACGGTGGCGCTCCGGCGCCACGCCTGGCTGCGGTCCACGTCTTTCTCGGAGGATGTCCAGAGTACCCTCATGGATATGCCCTTTGATGGCACTCTTCTTTTTGGTGAGAAGGCGGATAGTGCGCTGGCTCGTTTCAAGGACTCCCGGGCTACGGCCAAGTCCTTGGGTCACTCGGCCCGCGGCCGCAAACTTCCGCCTTTCGTGGCCAAGGAAGGGGCGCCTCCTCACGTCCGCCTAGCCACCGGCCGCAGAACCAACCTGGTCGCCGAGGCGGTACTGGAGGACAACGTGCCGGTCAGTCCACATCCACCCCGGCAGCATCCGCCTCAAAGCCCTCCTAGTCCGAGATTTCAGGCCCATTCCACGCCAGTGGGCGGCAGAGTTCGCCATCTCCTGCTCCACTGGCGATCCATCACATCGGACAGGTGGGTGCTGCAAATCGTCCGAAGGGGCTACTCCCTCCCCTTTGAGACGACCCCTCCAGCCATGCCACCGTATGTCGGGGGATCACTTGAATCTTCTGCGGGAGGAAGTTACGGCCCTCTTGGCCAAAGAGGCCGTCGAGCGCGTTCCTGGTCCAGAAGTAGGTCGTGGTTGCTATTTCCACTACTTTCTGGTTCCCAAGAGGGGCAAAGGGGGCCTACGCCCTATCTTGGACCTCAGGAGCGTTAACGCCTTCCTCTGAAAGGAGCGGTTCAAGATGCTCACTTTAGCTCAGGTTCTGGCTGCCCTCGACCCTGGAGACTGGATGGTAGCGTTGGACTTGCAGGACGCCTATTTTCACATCCCCGTCCTGCCGGCCCACCGGCGTTACCTGTGGTTCACGGTGGGTCAGGAGCACTTTCAGTTAACCGTGCTCCCCTTCGGCCTCACCAGTGCCCCTCGGGTGTTCACGAAAGTGATGGTGGTGGTCGCAGCTCACCTGCGCAGATCAGGGGTTCCAGTCTTCCCCTATCTCGACGACTGGCTGTTGAAGGCGGGCTTGCCCCAGCAAGTCGTCTCCCACCTCCAGACTACGGTCGACCTCCTGCATTCACTGGGGTTCTGCATCAATGTGCCGAAGTCCCACCGGAGTCCCTGCCAGAAGCTCCTCTTTATCGGAGCGGTTCTAGATTCGGTGCAGTTCCGGGCCTATCCTCCGGAACAGCGGGTCTGGGATATTCAGGCTCTGAAACCCAGGATAGAGGCCGAAAGAGGGGAATCAGTCAGGTTGGTGCTGCGGCTTCTGGGGCTGATCGCCTCCTGCATCCTGTTGGTGCATTACGCCAGGTGGCGAATGCAGGCTCTGCAGTGGGACCTGAAGTTTCAGTGGGCCCAGCATCGAGGCAACCTGTCCGACCATGTCTTGATCTCGGAGGGCACTGCGAAACAGTTGCAGTGGTGGCTCACGGACCGCGATTGGGTCAGCGGCAAATGCCTCTCCCTACCCCAACCGGAGCACGTAGTAGTGACTGCTGCGTCCCTCCTGGGATGGGGGGGCCATATGGGAGAGGCGGAGATCAGAGGCCTCTGGTCTCCAGCGGAGTCTCAACTCCATATCAACTTTTTGGAGCTGAGAGCGATCCGGCTTGCACTGAAAGCCTTCCTTCCCTCTGTCCGGGGAAGTGTCGTGCAGGTGTTCACGGACAACACCACCGCCATGTGGTATTGCAACAACAAGGCGGGGTGGGGCCGTGGACCCTTTGTCAGGAGGCTCTGCGCCTCTGGACATGGCTTTGGAATTTCCAAGGCGGCACTCGCTCGGACGCTTTTCGTCGCGAGTGGAGTTGCGGTCTGTTGTACTCCTTTCCGCCTATATCACTTCTGCCCAAAGTGCTGAAGACCAAGCGCGACTAGGCCCAAGTAATCTTAGTGGCTCCGGATTGGGCACGAAGGTACTGGTATCCCGAGCTACTCAGTATGTCAATCGATCCTCCGGTACGACTGCCTCTTCAGGAGGACCTTCTGTCACAGCAGCAGGGGACGGTCCTCCACCCGAACCTGTCCAGTCTCCACCTCCATGCGTGGAGATTGAGCGGCGACAGTTGATGCCATTTGACTTGCCTCCTGAAGTCTGTGACGTCATTCTGGCAGCCAGGCGTCCCTCCACAAAATCGGTATACGCCTGCAGGTGGAACAAATTTGTGGCATGGTGCACAGCATAGGCTGTGGATCCCCTTTCCGCCCCTCTTTCTGAGGTTCTCCTCTTTCTTCGGCCCCGCAGGGCTCTCCTCTGGGCACCTTGAAAGGTTATCTTTCTGCAATCTCTGCTTTCTTACGGCTTCCTGATCAGCCTTCTCTTTTCAAATCCCCTGTTTCGCGTTTTCTTAAAGGCATTACTCACATTTTCCCTCCTGTCCCTTTCGTAATGCCTCAGTGGGATTTGAATCTTGTCTTTACCTTTCTGATGTGCGCTCCCTTTGAGCCTCTTCACTATTGTCCCTTTCGTCTTCTGACTCTTAAGACTGCTTTCCTGGTAGCTATCGCCTCGGCTAGACGGGTGAGTGAGCTCCAGGCTCTGCCATCTAAGCCTCCTTTTCTTTCTGTTCATCCGGACAAGGTTGTCCTCTGGACTCGTCCTTTTCTTCCAAAAGTGGTGACCCCCTTTCACATCGTGCAATCTGTCACATTGCCCACCTTCTTTCCGCCTCTGCATCCTTCAAAAGAGGAAGAGAGGCTCCACCGTCTGGACCCCAAACGTGCGCTGTCCTTTTATTTGGACCGCACCAAACCGTTCCGGGTGGACAACCAACTTTTTGTTGGATACGTAGGTGCTACGAAGGGGAGGGCTGTACACAAGCGGACCATCTCACGGTGGGTCGTATTGTGTATAAAGGTTTGTTACTCCTTGGCGAAAAAGGACCCTCTTATTGGGCTGAGAGCCCATTCCACCCGGTCCACAGCGGCGACTACTGCCCTGGGACGGGGGAGTTCCCTTGCAGGACATCTGTCAGGCGGCGACGTGGGCCTCACTGCACACGTTTGCCAAGCACTATTGCCTGGACAGTCAAGTCCAGAGAGATGGCTTCTTTGGCCGTTCTGTTCTCCAGGACTTTCTGGTGTGATCTTGGTTCGCAGACCCACCACCGGGGTTGGTATTGCTGGGGTATCTATTCTAAGGTGAGGAATCTAACTAACGTGTTTCTTTCAGATGAACAAGTTACTTTCCTTCGGTAACTATGTATCTGTAAGAAACATTAGTTGGTTAGATTCCTCACCGACCCACCCATCCACCCCGTTCTGCGAACCGACATCTAGGGTTAAGGCCATCCTGTTCAGGGCCCTAGACTTTTTGGCACCAGTGTCGGTCTCTTGCATGGCTCTGTGTTCCTGGCGCAGAAAGCTATGTACAAGAACTGACGTCAGCGCGCGAGGGCGGCGTCTAAGTACTCCGTCATTTTGGCGCACGACGCCAACGACGGACGCGGAGCCGCAGACGACGCCTAGCGACGTGCAAGGGGTATTGCTACAAAATCTTTCCGGATCCAGCCTGACGCCTGGGGATATTCTAAGGCGAGGTAACTAACTAATGTTTCTTACAGATACATCGTTACCGAAGGTAAGTAACTTGTTCTTCTTGACCTTTTTGAATTCTGAAGACCCCCCCTTATTACTGGATCCCAGAGACTCCCACTGAATCATTATTGGAAGCATGGCACCCAGATGCAAGCATATCTGATGATTGAACCGCAATAACGTACACACACAATACTGAAACGAGCGTTCATCAAACAAATACACAAATGATGAAATATATTTCACAAATAATGGTAATTTTATTGGGAAGTTTGACTCTTTAATAACTTCAATTGAGGCATCTCATCATCCATACTAAATGTTTGGTGTAGAAACACTACTCCCACAAATCGATCTGAGGATTCTAACTTAATTTTTAGCATTTAATTTCAAGTTTCCTCAAATTTACAGAGCTTTTTGATAGTTTCAGCTTTATATTTTGCTTCTTGATTTATATACACTTTATTATTCTGCAATGATTTTACTTATGAAGTAGTTGGGGAAACCCTTGGAGTAGGCTTCGTGGGCCCTCTGGGATCCACAGGTTAAGAACCACTGGAATAGAAGATGTGCACTGTGAGTCCTTTTAAGCGAGCGAGTATTTTCCTTTGCCAACTGTAATTTTGTGTTAATTTCTAATTTGTGGAAGGCTGAGTCCCCCAACTGCCTCTGCTGCAAGACGGAGAGCGGAACATAATATACACACACACTCTGGAAATGCCGCTACTTAAAGATATACTGGTCTCGGATAATAGAGGAATTAAAGTAGGGGAGAGGAGTTGGCCTAACGGTTAGGGCACTCGACCTCGGACCTGGGGGGGAACTGTGTTTGAGTCTCGGTAATGACGCTAAAACATCCTGTGATTCTGGGCAAAATCACTTAATCTCCCCGTGCCTAACAAAAAAATGAATGTGTCCTCATGTAACGTAACTGGTGCTATGTAAAGCGCTCTGATACCGGATTGGATTTGGGTCAAGTTCGCGCTATATGAAACTTAAAAAAATAAATAAGTACTGGAGATGCAGATGTCCATGGACACCAAGCATGTCCTGTTTGGCATTTCCTCTGAGGTAGGGCCCCCTACCGCCCCCTCCTTCCAAACTTCTGCTTCTGCTATGTAATCTAGGGCTGGTGGTCGCCAACAGGATATAGTTGGATATGGGATTGCTGAAAAGGTGACGTACAAGGCAAGGGCTACCTGCAGAAATTAACCAAGATTTGGAGTCCTTGGTTGAGGTATTGCGGGTTAGAAATGGAGGAACAGATAGATGAGCCCCAACCACAGACTATGGAATAAAGGTCGTACAGTATCGAGGGTTCCTCCCCTCCTGAACAGGATGTGTGTATTTAACATGAAATATTGTTTAGTGATTGGTATTCAGGCAATGATTTGTATTTGTACCACTGCGGTCTTGATTCGCTGCACTTTGATTTCACAATGCTCTTAATCTTTTGTGTAAAATGTATCTCGCCGAGTTTTCAGAATCAGTATTAATAAAAATATATATATTTTTTTAAATTGTAATTTTGTCTTCCTGCTTAATGGTTGCATTGCTGGAAAACCTAAGGTCAATACATTAGGCCTGAGTAGGTTAGGAAGACAGGCCACTGATAACCGCTTTAGATCTGATCAGTTCACTAGGGAGAGGTATTTCAGATGCTATAGGTCTGGCCTGAAAAGGTGTTACAAAATCAGTCGAATTGTGTTATTTACTATGCAACACCTGTTAAAACCAATAGGCCTTGAAGGGTTGGTTGTTTTTGTATCTTATTAAAGCAGTCAGTCCGGTATTGTTACATGAACCTGATTGCAGACTACTTCCTCTGACAAACCCCAGGGGTCAACTATTTGCATTGTAGTAAATTTTGTTAGAATCTCTTCAGAAGGTGTGGGAGACTTGGCTGTCTTTAGGATCTTGTAATGAAAAATATGTATGTATGTATGTATGGCGTATTTGTATAGCGCAGACTGTCACCCGAAGGGTATCCTGGCGCTTCAGACAATTATACCAACACCACACAGAGCAGTCAAAGAAATTAATCAGACCTAGGAAAGAGAAATGTTTTGAGTTCCTTCCTAAAAGAGGAAAAGTCCCCGGAGCTTCTCAGCGACAAGGGAAGAGTATTCCAATGTTTAGCTGCCACAAATCCAAAAGCTCGCCCACCCATCCGAGCCCTCATTACCTTAGGAATTACCACAAGATGTGCTGAAAGCGACCGAAGGGAGCGAGTGGGCACATACCACTGGAACAATTCCTGCAACGGAACAGGTCCTTGTCCATGAAGTCCTCTAAACCCTAAGCAAAGTGCTTTAAAGATGACTCGTTGCGGGACAGGTAACCAATGAAGATCGACTAGTGCCATAAAAGAGGAGTTGGAACGGCGCTGGGACAAAGCCAACTTGGCCGCCATATTCTGCACACGTTGCAGCTTAGCCACCAAATTAGCTGGGGCTCCCAGCAGTAGTGCGTTGCAGTAGTCCAGCCTACTCAATATGGTGTCACACACTACTTCTGGCCGAACGTGGGCCGGCAGCAGCGGCAGGATCTTCCACAGCATACGAAGCAGCATCATGCAAGTGGCCACAGTTTTATTTACAAAGAGGTCCAGTTGAAGATTGGGCCCAAGCACTACGCCCAGATTTCTGGCGGAGGCCGCTGCCAAAGGAGCATCCGGAAAAGAGGTGGGCCAAAAGTCAGAAGGCAGTGGCCGAGGGACCCGATCCAGCGAGCAGTGTAGTACCTCTGTTTTGGAGCCATTGAACTGCAGAGAGTTCTGCCTCAACCATTCCGCAGTTGACGCCATACACTGATGGAAAGTCTCCAGAGGCACCGCATCCTTGCCCTCGATGGAAAAAATGAGCTGTGTATCATCGGCATAGTTAATAACCGAGATGCCGAATGATTTAATCAGACTCACTAGAGGGCAGAGATAGAGGTTGAACAAAATAGGGCTGATGGCAGACCCTTGCGGAACACCCTGCTTAACTGCTTTAATCTCCGACTGGAAAGGTGGCAGGGCCACTACCTGCTGCCTATCACCCAGGTAGGAAATCAGCCAGTCACGAGCCAGGCCCTTCACCCCTACATCCTCCAGTCTTCTGACCAAGATGTCGTGGTTGACCGTATCGAAGGCGGCCGACCTATCGAGCAGCACTAAAAAGGCTGCTCGACCAGTGTCGGCTCGCGAACGAAGATCGTCCAAAACGGTCACCAGGGCAGACTCCGTGCCGTGTGCAGGTCTGAAGCCGAATTGAGACGTGTCCAGGCAGAAATTGGTCTCCAAAAAACTGGACAGATGTCTAGTAACCAGTTTCTCCAGAATCTTAATGGGAAAAGGGAGCAGCGATATAGGTCTATAGTTCGCTGGGCAGGTAGGATCCAAGGTCTCCTTCTTCAGTAAGGGTGAGACCACTGCCAATTTTCAACACTCCGGGACACGTGCCAAGGAAAGAGACTGACAGCAGATAGCATGCAACGGAGGAAAAAGCTCCGCCTGGAATACTTTCCAGTAATTATGTGGCAATGGGTCCAACGGGGAACCGGAGGATACACTATTAGCCAACGAGCAGAATTCCTCAAAAGATGGGAGGGGAAAACTATCCAACAATACCCGTTTACCAGCTACCCTTTCCATCTCTATGGCGGTCACTGATAAGGGACCCTGTGCAGGCTGAGTAGCAGATGTAGTCGTTAAAGCAAGCTTGCTTAGGATCAGAGCGATCTTATCCTCAAAAGCCTGCGCCAGAGAGGTACACAGAGCTTGGGAGGCAGGGATATCGTTGGCAGCGGAGGCAGGTCGAGAGAGGTCCCCAACAATCTTAAACAAGGCCTGCGTTTTATTCGATGTATTTAAGAGCGATTCCTCCAGGAATCGTGCTTTTGCAACTTTAATCTGTGTTTTGTAGGTCGACAAGGCCTGTTTAAAGAGAGCTTTCTCAGGGTCTAGATAATTTTTTCTCCAAGCTCGCTCCGCACGTCTACAGCAGAGCTTCAATTGTGATAGCTCAGCGGTAAACCAAGGCATAGCGATCTTGGATCTATCTCTGATTTTGCGCAGAGGGGCCAGCACCTCTAGGGAATTAACGATTTTCCGGCTGAGGCACTCATAGCTTGCATCCACACTGTCTCCTAAGGAGATATCACCACCCAACAAGGATGGCAGGCAAGGTTGTTTAAGCAGCTTTGACCACTGCCTACCCATCCTAGTCCTGGTGCCGATACTTCCGCTCCCAGTTGATACCATGGGGAGTGCAACAGAGAAGAGGACCAAGGCATGATCCGTCCAGCACTGAGGGAGGGTGTCTCGAACTACCACCTGTCCAGTGTCTGCAAAGATCAGGTCGAGAGTATGGCCCTTGGAGTGGGTCTGTGAGTGAACCAACTGCTGCAAGTGAATATCACTACAGGCCTGAACCAGCTCCGAGAGGGCAGACCTTGTAGGGCCATCAGGGCAAAGATTGAAGTCTCCCAGAATCCGAGTCCTGGCATGAGTGTTAGAGCTCGAAAATAGTGTCAATTAGCTCGGGTACTGCTGACAAAGTACTGGCAGGGGGCCGATAACACAACAGCCCAGAATAGAGAGTACCTCCGTGCCCTTTGATGGAAAAGGCCAGAGTCTCACAGCCCAAGATATTCTTAGTATCAAGCATTGAGACATCGAGCGATTCCCTAAATATAAGGCCCACACCCCCTCCTCTAGCTCCCTCCCGCGGGTTGTGTCTGATCTTGTAACCAGGAGGACAGGCTAACCCTAACTCCACCGTGCAGTCCGCTCTGGTCCACGTTTCTGTCATAAACAGAATGTCTACCTTACTGGACTCTATGAGTAATGCTATTTCCATATGGTGCTTACTCAGTGATCTAACGTTCAACAGACCGCACAACAGAGACTGTACACACCGCTCAGTAGCAAGAGGCTGATGGCTCAATCCTGGATTAAATTTTAGCAGCATGTCTCTAGTATATGTTATCCGAGCATCGGACAATGGAACAGGGTCCCCGGCTCCCGGCACGACCTGTGCGCGAACGGGCGCAAACGGGCTTACCTCTGGCGCACCTCCGGCGCGCCGCCGTCGCGCTCGCTGCGCGCCAACGCTGCGCGCTGGTACACACATCACTTATATACTGTGGCTAGCAATCCGCGCGGGAGTCCTGCGAGGACACACCTCTAGCCCCACCAAAGATGGCACCCGAAGGCAGTCTGATCCAGTTGGCCTCACCTAAGATGGCGGCCGGAACGCCGCGATCGCGTCCCAAGTAGTCCCCCCGATTCTAACTAGATCCCGCAAAGTGCAGGTGAGTTGTCCAGTTTTAAATGCGAGTATGACCTGACTATTCCCTGCAATAATAGGCCCCAGAAAAGTACAAAGCGCCAAAGATAACAGCGCGAGTTGCAATATTTAAAAGTGGCATAAAAAACGAAACAGCAGCATCAACTACGCGTTAGCGATAGAGGACTTTTGGGTAAGCCGATGTCACCCACTGGTCTTTGTAACTGTCATTTATGCTCTGGTTCCGTCCATGACAGAGTGCCTCATGGGGTGGTGGTTCAGTCTACATCAGTGATCTGGTCTCTAGCCCTTTGAATGCATTTTATAGTCACACGCACATTTGCCAGATTGCACTCAAGAGTCTAGCTGGATGGCCAGTTTCTCGCGCCTATAGCTACCCTTTTATTTCTAATCTTTGCTTATCTTGTTTTTTGCTTAAGAAGTTACTACAGCTCTTCAGGCAGTGCTGACAGGCCACTTGCTTGCTGCTTATTTCATCAGCAGTGCTCCAAATCCCACGTGGCGGTGTTCTCTAAACCATGTGACCATTACGGAATGATGTCCATTGCTTTACCATTCAGAGATGGCCAACACATTGGTTGTAACTAAGGCTCCCTGTTTTCCGTTTTTGCTGACTTTAAATAAAAAAAAAAAAAAAATTTTACAGATAAATACAGACCGAAAACCATTTACATTCCTGTCTATTTAGTTTTAAATGTGGATAAAAATGGAAATTGGTTGTTTTTGAGATACTCTAAATGCTGTCAACCATGACTGCAAGGCCAATAGCTGTGCAGATTAAACCAGCAAGGGGGTAAAAAAAGGGAATTTAGGTAAAATGCCTTAAATAGCAGTTGAAGTCTAAAAATGGCATGTTTTATCATCTGAGTGTGTTTAAATCATTGAAACCTGGCAGGTGTTCAGGCACGAGTGTACATTAACTGGTGAAATAAATGTAGAAATGTGCACATTTCAGATTCATTTTTTCACAAAACCTAAAATACATATGCATGAATACAGATAAAAAGAGCACAAAATAAACATGGATAAATTCAGAGGGAAATGTCAAACATAAATACTATAAAACCGGGAGCCCTAGTTGTGACCTATTAATGAACTTTAAAACAGAGTATCTGGAATACCACTTCAAGGCACACTGGCTATGTTTACTTTTGTACTTGATAGCATATGTCTGGTGTGTTTATGTAGCAGTATGTTTTCTTGTGGTTTTTAAATTCATGTTGCATATGTTGAGTTTGTGTTTTATTGTGGTTGTCTGACGGTAAATCGAATGAGTCAGATGGATGCACGAGTGCAAGGATGAGGGACAGAAGGCATGCATCTTAAGTTATTGAGTGCCTAAACTCATCAATGACACAACACTTTCATTCATAGGCATTGCCAGTGGGTGATAAAGCAGAAAGCCCCATGAACTTTCCATGCTATGTATTTTTCTCGCAGGCTAGCCAGTAGGCTATCCATTCAGCTGCAAACTCGAACCTGTTGGAGAACGTGGTTGATTTGAATTCTGTAGTAGTACCATTGAGAATATTGATTTTAGAAATGTGATTGAGTGAACTAAAACTGCATTCATTTCATATAATAGGCCTAGAAATGTTGTTCAACTAAAAAACTCCCTTTCGCAAGAGAAGCTTGTTTGCTCCTAAGTTTGTTTTAGTCAGCAGATAGACTTTGCCCACTTGTGCAACTCTCCTGACTTGCTGGAAGATCGTTGTCCTCTAATTTACTCATCTGTTTATGACATGTAGCTGATAGACCACAGAATTAAAAGGTCTTTCCACTGATACTCCATTATCTGCTGAGATGCAACTTTGGAACTGACCTCGCTGATACGAGGAATTTCCACTGCGAAGCAATTTTATATGAAGTCACGTAAGCTCTGCTTTAAGTTGTATGTATAAATATGGCAGAGTAAACGTTGATCCGTGTGCATTGTACGCTTGCCTTAGGAGTGCGAGTTGTATATTGTGCCGCTAGCGTAATGGCTTAAAGTCTGCCTCCAACTCCTCGTATTTTAATTTGTTACTAAAAGTGTAAACATTTGCTTTCCTCACCATGTAAGTTCCACCTGCTATTTAATATGCATTTTTTAACTTCAACTATTAGAGTGCTTATTTTTATTCAAGTGGCTTTCTCTGAATGAAAATCTGACATGTAGTTTTTGATGCATACGATGGATTTGTGAAACGGATATCCCTTGGATAGTGATGTACTGTAAGTATTTTTTTGTAATTGGCTGAACTCCTTAAAACTTTAATTTGCCAACAGTTAAACAGGGCAAATACGGCTATATAATGGAGGCAGGCATCTTTCACTACCAATACATACAATTTGACTTGTGTTCTGTAAGGTTAGTCCGCTGATTGCAAGATGCCTCTGGACACTAGTTCTATGGTCCGTATTTTGTCTTTTTGAAAATAATTTTATTTGTAAGCTCATTACACTGCACAGCCATAAATCGGGACACAATCCTGTAACTTTCGTCATATGCCCTTCGGGGTTACTCAGCGTCCAGTCTAAAGTTTCCAGGTTTGCGATCTTCCCGCTCTCCTCCCTCAACCTGACAACTCACAGCCATGGTGTCTAGGGGGGAGGGGGTGTGGGGGGGGGGGGTAGGTTGGTATTAGGGAAGGACGATTGCTGCCAAGCGTGCAGTATGAGTGATTGCATTTTTAGTTTTGTTAGCAATATTGTGGTTTACATGTTCAAACAGTGTGCTCTGGGTGGGGCATTAATCATTATTCAAAACGGGAGAATGCATCAGGGAGGGGTGCCCTGGGGAGTGGGGGGAAATTCTCCTCCTGGCCACGGCCCGACCAACAGACCTACATTGCCCATCAAATATAAGGTCTCTCCGGTGCATGCAATCTGTTCTGTAGACACCCACCAGTCAGGTGTCCTCTTTCTTGCATGCCTCATACAGTTTTCAAGTGCATTCCAGGTCTGTCACTCTGCTCTCATTCCTAGACTGAGTCCTACAAGGAGTCAGCAAGGTCCCCAGGGTTGTCAAATGCATCAAGTACCTCTGCCCCAGAGCAGGGCTAATGGACATCTCTGTATGCCCTGGGGACTTCCTTCCAGCGAGGTGCCTTGTCCTCCACTGGTGCCTGGTCTTTGACAGTTGCCTCCCACATTGCACATGGCTAAGATTTTGCTCAAGATCTTGAATTCCATGATCAACATGAACAATGGGCGGTATGCTGTGGGCCAGCGCTCCCTTCGAGGGGGACAAACACCTCCTCTCTTGTAGTAGCCGGTAGGTCCTTCCTGCTCAGAGCTTTGTTATACATATTGTCTAGGCGTGGGGCTAACTACCTATCGAAGGCGGAGTAGAATTCTGCCAGTAGACTGGCGTCTTTCCATGTGCCATTTACCGAATGGCACCTATGACTTCATGAGACTTAATGGGATCCCCAGTTACCCCATGGCAGGGAGAGGTAAGCTTCAGTGCCAGTGGAGCCAGGAAAACATCTACATTTTCCCTTGCACCATCAGTGTGTCTCATAGCTTCCTGTAATACTCCTGGAAGGTTTCATTGATCTCCACCTGGGAGTGGGCCTGTCGTCCATCAGCTTTAGTCATGGGTGTGATGTAGAACCTGCGTAATGGGTGAATCAACCAGGCCAATCGCCTTGACCTCGTGAGTCCTGGTCACTTATTCTTTATAGTTGTGGCAGCGCAGCTTCTCTAAGATAACATTATACTGTTCTGTGACTTCCACCAGTCATGGCGCCAAGTATGGGTCGGTGCCCAACTAGCTGCCTAGGTCATGAATGGTCCCGTCTAGCAACACCAGTTCATGGTAGTTTCCTCTCGACTCCCACTGATGTTCCCATATGATGTCCACGGATAACATCTTAAAAGGCCTCTCTTTCGAGAAGGCAATCCAAGGCTGTTTGCATTGCGTGTAAAATCCAAGATGGCCTCCTAGAGTCCCTCCCGGTAGGCATCGTCCTCCAAAGCATTGGGGCATAGCCACCATGTGAGTACAGTCTCCCTAGATGTGCTCCATCGAATAACTACCAGTAGTGGGTTGTGGTCCGGTATAGTACAGCCAAGTAACCCGATATGGTAATTGAATTGACAGTGGTGGAGCAAGGGAGCTTATCCAGCTGGACATGGAGGTTGTGTAGGCTTAAATAAAAGCAGTCACTTTCTCAAGTATGTTGCACTCTCCAAATGTTTTCCAGGTCCCAGCTGTTCAGTCTCGAAACCCCTTCTCTATCCTATGTGCTGGAGCCCTTGGGAGCGGAGGGGGTAGAGCAGTCTAAAGCGGTGTCCGCAATGCAAATAAAGTCCCCTTAGAGGATCATGTCCCTGCCTTAGAGGGAGCCCAGGAACGCCAACTGGTCCGTGTTAAGCGCGTATACACACATCCGATTTAAGGGCCTTCCATCGAGCCTCCTGTCCACCAGAACATACCGACCATCGCAATTCACCCGTACCTGTGTTGCTTCAAAGGGGACTCCCACACGGACCCAGATCAAAGCATCCTCGAAGTATGCGGAGTACCTCGTAGCATATACTTGACCCCTCCAGCACCTCCTGTAGGAATTGTACTTCCACAGCAGTAAGGTGCATATCCTGCAAAAGGGTTGTGTACTGCCCTACCCTTGAGGAACATGTGTATTTTGTGCTGCTGTACTGTGCCCTTATTATATCAGGCCAGTTATTTGTGCCCGGTTTGTATTGTGGTCCTAGATATGTAGAAAGGGCCAGTTCAGGGCCCCCACTCCCCCTTTCTCGTTCATTCATCTCGATCACCTAAAGGGTAATGCCTTCAATCCCGGAACCAATTTAACCAGTATATAAACCCACAACCCCCTGTTCCCAGGATTGACGGGTAACCTTCAGCCACCCAAACTTTAATCATTGTGTTGTATGTGTTTTTGCACCATGCCTACCCACTGTTCAGTGGATATGGGTGAGTGTGAAGGGACTCAGCCCACCACATCCAATCCGCTATGGCTCACACACATGCAACGTGTGTTGTGGAGACGAAGGTATAAGAGTCCCTCCATTCCTCACAGTCCACTCCCCAGGCACTCCGAACATCCCTGATGGGGCGAGGCCCCACCTGCACATGTACCCGAGCAGGGGCTAGGAGGGCAGCAGGGCTGGTAATGACGTTTTAGTAATAGATGGTGGTAGTCCACACCTAAGAATTCAGGAAAATGCAAAGATCCCTTATACATGGGCACGCCGTACCCCAACAGCTATCACTGAACCCTCCCTATGCCACAATTGCCAACCTTAGTTCAGAACAGTTAGTCGGCAATCTTATGCATTACAAGAGGTATGCTGTTTATCCACTGAGGTGGCATCTGAGGTAAAGCGTACCGACTTGAATTGATCCCCGTGTGAGTGGCACTTGCTGATGTTAATCGCTGCTAGCAAGGCCACTTTCCTGTCTCTCTGCTTGGGTCTTTGTGGGACCACACCTAGAGCTTGTGGTTGACAGACTGCGTCTTCTCTTCCCTAGACCCCTGAGCTGCAGAGATGGTGGTTCCAGCACGCTGCCAGTTGTCCTCTGCTCAGTACCTGTCCAGCCACTCCCAGGCTCCTGCACGATTCAGGAATGTGTGCAGATCCGTCTAACTTGATCCGCAGCTTAGCTGAAAACAGGAGAGAATACCCGAGGCCAGCCTCCTGTAGGGCTAATTTATCCTCCAGGAAGGACACTCTCTTGACTTGCACCGCGCAGTGAAGTCCGGGACAATCGCCGCTGCATCGTCCACTCGAAAGGGGCCATTTGTGTGGGTGTTCTGCAACAGGATGTAGCACTCCTGGTAGTGTAACAGCTAGGCCACCACCTTTCTCAGAGGGAGAAGAGCGGAGAGAAACGGCCATACTCAAGGATTCACTGCATACACTCCCCACCATGGCTCCTTCAACCTTATCGGTGTCACCCAGATCCCAGCATTTGCTTTCCTGCTAGAGTTCCTCCTGGGGGTTGCACTGCCTCCACGGGCCCCCTGCTCCGTGGTCCACCCAGCATGCCAGTCAGTGGCAGTGAAGTATGAGGTCAGCAAGAGGGGGAGATATTACAGCTGATCCCTTGCTCTGCAAGTAGTCTCTCCCCATGGCATCTCACTACAGTCTTGTGCCATACTTACAGCTCATGCAGGGCACCTCCTACCTCCAATGCCCCGGGTTGCCTTAAAGTGTCAGTCGTGATTTTTCCTGGTTCAAATCGTCACTCTTGGCTGGCATTATAGGTGGCGGAGGACCACAGGAGGGGAGGAAGCAGGGACGTCCATCAGAAACTAGGCTCAGACACGGGCACAGTCCCATTTGCGTCAGCCAAATGTTCAGGCCCTGTCCCGCAGTCCACTGTGGGCCTCCTCCTCATAGCAGTGCAAGTTTCCAGTGGCCCACGGTCACTTGCTCCACCTGGTAGTTCCCATGTGCGCGCGCCCCCGCCCCCCAGGCTCGAATCACCTGGGCCTTTACAGTTGCACCTACGGTGGTCTGACTTCCCGGGTCCTGCTTCATAGCTGCTGCCGTAGTCTCCTGCTCTGTGGGTTACTCCCCCCAGGGGCCTGGAACTCTGGACCACATCGTGTGGGCTGCCCATTTTTTCCATCAGTGTGCCCCTCTGCAGTCTATATTTGCAGAAGGCCTCACGCTCATGTGGGCTGCGATCCTTGCTGCTGCTGCGGGTTCAAGGCCTGTACTTGGTAATGTCTGCTTAGCGGCCTTTTACAGCCCCCACTCACTCAGAGGACTCACCTGCACACCTCCTCTTCTATCTCTAACATGGTGGTCCAGATCACCTGGCAGCTGTTGAGCCCTGGACTAACCAGGATTTTGCTGTGGTGCTGAGGCACCTTTCTCTAGCATGTCCGCTCACCGTTTTGCTTGGCCATGCCCCCCCCTGTAGATTTATATTCCTTAGGGAAAGTCGAATCCTTTTCACCCTGGAGCCAGATGCTTGTATTTGTACCACATCTGAGAAACTTTACTACCCTACGCCTCTACTCAATGTTAGTTTTCCCCACTACTTATTGGCTCAGAATGGACATGTTTGCTGGCTGATTTGTTACTGGCGATATGGTCTTCTGCATCTTACGCCGTAAACTGCTTGTGTGCTTAAGCTTCTTGGTGTTGGACAGGCAAACCCCTTGAAGTGCTGTTTTTCAGTGGTAGGGCTTTTGAACATTGCCTGAAACTGTCATCGTCTAAGTGCACTAGATAACAAATGGTTGTTTCCAAAAAGTATCCTTCACCCCTTCCTTCAGATTGTTTGGTCCTTTTTTTTTTTTTTTACTTTTTCCTCCTTGCATGCAAGGTAGGTTTTTATTTGCTCTTCCTAATCCAGTTTTATCCCTCAAATATCCTAATACCACAATTATGGAAGGTCTGTGTCAAATGGCTGCTAACCTTGGTGCACCTTTGTGGAAGTGGATTATTAATAACCCACTGGTGCAGGGTCACCCTTTAGTCCACGGGTTCTTAACAAGTAAGGAGGAATCGACACTGGAGCGAAGTACAAACCATAGGTCATTTAACTAGCATTCATGAATGGGGCTCCGTCCGACAAGCACCATAGAGATACTCAATGAGAGTCACACCGAACGATGGTTACATGGGTTTTTAGAGCAAAGATCACAAACAAGGGATGCCCAGAAGTAAATGGAGCTGGGAAGAACACACAAATGAAACAATCGGTAAGAATCAATAGCCTTGGTGCCTTGTGTAACTGTTGTGTCCTGAAGCTAAACAACAAGATATGCTATCTAAACAAACTTTACTTGAGGCTTTACCACTGTCTGAAAAATCCCGTGCAGATGCCAGCTGTTTTGCATGGACTCTGCATGTATACACAGCCTACAATACCCAAATCTAGATTCTTTAATCAAGTTTATACAGATGCGGTGTCAAGGATAGAGCCAGGCTGAAAGCAGAGCAGGGGTGAGAAATGGATGAGGCATAGCTTAATCAAAAAACAAGAGAATCCGATTTTACACTTTAACACCTTTTTGACAGTGTTGTGGTTGCCGGATCAACCCTCACCATTCAGATCACCTGTTTTCTCCCTTCATTATGCCCAAGTGGAACATGAATTTGATTTTGGGTATCTGTGTTCTCCTTTTGAAACCATGCACAATTGTACTCTCAGGCTTTTGTTCCTCTTAGACTGTCTTTTAGGTGGCCATTTACATCAGCCTCCAGGGTGATCGTGCTTCAGGCCCTCTTGGTTCAGATCCCTTAGACTACTTTTTAACAGAACAAACTGGCTATCCAAAAGCATTCCTCTTTGCTACCTAAGGTGGTGATCCCATTTCACATCGGTCAGACAACCATCCTTCTGACGTTCTTTGCTCTGTGTTGGTAACGGAGTCAGTCATTGGGGTAGACTGGTCCTGCATTGTGGAGTGCTTTGTAGACATGGATGAGCAGCTTGAATTTGCAGTGCTTCTGAATGGCAAGCTAGTGCAGTTCCACAAGGTTAGGAGTGATGTGTGTGCTAATGGGGATGTCTAGGATGAGTCTGGTGGTCTGGATGGTGTGAAGTCTGTGTGAGTTTGCTGGAGATGCTGACATATAGCCCCTTGTTGTAGAGGAGTCTGCTACTGACGAGGGCAATTGGGTGACCGTGCATCTACTGTGTAGGGAGCCATTTGAAGATTTTGCGAAGGATTCTGAAGATGTGGCAACAGAATGCGATTGGGTGTTGACTTGTTTAAGAGCTTGTCTAGGATGCCGAGGATTGTGAGGGTGGGCGTAGGGCCCAAGTCTGGTGGCCACCAGGAGTAATCTCTGGGAGAGTTCTTATTTCTGAAGAACTGGGTCTTTGTTTTCAGTGTTCAGTTTGAGGCAATTCTCTTGCATCCAGTTTGCTATGTTGGAAATACAGGCTGTGAAATTGTTCCTGGTGGTGTTGGTAAGGAACAGGATAGTCTGAGTTTCATCCGCGTAGGAGACTGTTGATGTTGTGGGCTCTTATGATGTGGTGTTGGATGCTGTGGAAACATTGAACAAGGTCATACTGAGGGAGGAGCCCTCGAGGCTCGGCAGATGAGCTTCTTTTGGTTGGAGCTGAAAGTGGAGTCTGACCCATTGTGTCATGTTGAAGGGAAAGGAGATCCAACCTAGGGCGAGTCCTTTGACTCCTGATTCCTGAAGTCTGGCAATGAAGGTGCTGTGAGAGACTGTCTAATACTCCTGAGAGGTTCAGCAGGATGAGTGCAGAGGGTTTTCCTCTGTCCATGATCGAGCAGAAGTCATCTGTTGCTGCCAGGAGGTAGGTCTCCAGGTTGTGGTTCCTGCAGAATCCTTATTGGGTAGAGTCCAGGAGGTAGTGCTCTTCAAGCTGGGAAGACAGCTGCTTTTGATCTTTCTCCAGGACTTTGGCTGGGTTGGGTAGGAGCGAGGTCGGCCTGTAGTTGCTGAGATCCTAGTAATTAGCTCACTGTTCTTCAGCAGAACAGTGAGATACATGCGTTTCCAACTGTCCAGGAAGGTGGTGGTGGTGGTTCCCAACTTGTTCATGTGGTGTGTGGAGGGGACTGAGGGGGAACCTGAGTGGATGGTCTGCATGACTTTGGTGGTGAGAGGCTTCCAGTTTGTTAGGAGGTAGGTGCTTCTGTTGGCGATGGGAGGTTGCATGATGTCCTCTGAGGTAATTGGGGTGCGAAGTTGGAGTAGATCTTGAGGATTTTGATGTGCAAGTAAAGGGTATCTCAGAGCATCTGCGATGGAGTGATTGTGTTGGTGGCGCCTGTCAGGTCGGTGATTTCTTCGATGTTCTTTGTGTGTGTTGGAGCAGAATTAGAGTCTGAATAAGGGGGCCAGTTTCCTGGCTTCTTTGTGTGCATGATACCTTCTGAGAGCGTATTTATAGTGATCCCTGGAGGTGTTGTCTCAGCTGGTCTTCCATCTTCTTTCCATCTACTTGCAATAGCGGTTGGAGCCACTGGGGTCTTCTGTGTACCAGCAAGCTTCAGCGCAAGTTCTTGTGTCTGTTTTTCTTTTTTTATCATGGTGGCCAGGTTGTTAGCTCAGTAAGGTGGGTAGGTTGCCTGTGAGGGTTGGTTGGTGGCTGTGTTGGCTAGTTGGATCTGAGAGCGTGGATCTAGTCTACTTCTGTTATCTTGTAGCTGTTACAGCTGAGTTTTATCGGTTTAGGTTTGTTTGGGTGTGGTGCTCGGATGTGGAAGTGTTTAATGGTGTGGACTGCTCATGTGAGCTGGTAGATGTTGCTGGAGGGGATTTTGTTGCTCGAAGTGTCCTGCGGAATGAGCTGCGCCTTGTTCAAGCTGCGTGAGGCCGATTAGGCTTTCTAGGAGGTTGGTGGCGTTGCGGTCTGTGGGGTCATCAAGATGGAATTTGAGGTTGCAGAGTAGAAGAAAGTCGATGGATCTGATGGTGAGGGAGGGGTGATCGTCAGTGAGGAGGTTGCTGAAGGTGATGCAGGGTTCTGGTGGTTGGTAGGAGAGGGTGCATGTGATGGTCGTGGAGTGCCTTATGTGCAGATGAATGTGCAGGTGTTCCATGAGCACAGTTTGTTCATCCGAAGAGGTGGTGCAGGTGATGGTATACTTGTGTATGATTGCAAGGCCTCCTCCCAGTTTGAGGGGCCTTTCAGGGTGGATGATCTCTAATCCAGGGAGAGTATGGCTATGGCGGGGGTGGAAGGGATCTAGTGTTGAGAAGCATGCAGGCGATACAGGGTGAAGTGTGTGCAGTGGACGGTGTGTAGGGGATCCTGCAGGACAACTGACTGTGGGCACAAGAGAAAAGCCCTACCGTGCGGGGCTGCATTCAGTTTTGAGTGCTAGCAGGTTGGTGGAGCTGTAACGGTCAGTCCGGGTGCAGACTGGCTTGCCTTTGGTGTGTCCAGTGCAGTCATGGTCGGCCACCTTGAAGTAGGTCCTAAGAAGAGGGGAGGAGCACGCGGGTGCGGGGCTATGGAGGGACCGGAGAAGGCATGTGGGAGTAGCAGGTAAGTAGGGTGCAGACCAGGAAGGCCGAAAGAGCGTGGGGAGTGGGGAGGAGGATGGGAGCACAATTGCGGGCACAGACTGGGCAAAGCAAAACGGTCATAATTAGTACAAAAGACCAAAGCACAGCAGACCGAATTGGCACAGAGACAAAAACGTGTATAAGAGGCAAGACGAGTACAAAAGACAAAACGGGCAAAGGAAAAATGAGTACAAACGGCAATGACAAGTACAAGAGACTGGCACAAAAGACCAAAGGACTGGCTGGACGGGGCAGCAAAAAGGGTACTTACAACTGCAGGCACAGAAGGCCAGGCACAGACACAGGCACGAATGAAGAGCGCAGTTTTTTTATTTATTTTAACCGTTGTAATTGCTTGAATTAGACTGTTGTATGCTTTTTAGGTTTTCTGTTTTAATTCAGGTGTCTTCAGAGCTCAGCCTTCGTACAAAAAGGCTTTTTTGAAATCCCTGGCACTGTTTTGTTAAGAACACAACCTCTCAACCAGAGGGAATCTCATTTTAACTTTCTGTAGCTGGGTGTTAAGCCCATTCTAACAGACCGCAGAAAGGAACTTGG
This sequence comes from Triturus cristatus, assembly GCF_964204655.1. Taxonomy (NCBI): domain Eukaryota; kingdom Metazoa; phylum Chordata; class Amphibia; order Caudata; family Salamandridae; genus Triturus; species Triturus cristatus. The sequence goes on from NC_140581.1 coordinate 391,060,075, forward strand.
GTAAAGGAAGCTGAATTTAGCGGTTTTGGAAGTGCTTCTGGGTTAGGTTACAAGTACATAATGGTATAGGAAACTTGAAGGTCTATTTAGATATTTTTTTTACTTTATTTCTCATGACCCATGCAATTTATTTTACATTCAACTTGTATATTATAGGAACTAGAAATGTTGCTGTGCATTTCACGAAATACTAATGCCCACCACTGACAATGTTTTTTTTTTTTTTCTACCTACAAGGTCACTGTGTATAGGGGCGTTTCATAATTTCTGTGGGCATGGGAGCCTTACATGGCAAAATCATCTTTATAAAATTGGGGTGAATACAAAATAACAGTCAAATCGCAAAACCCATTTCTCTTCAGCCGTACCTTAAATATATAGGTTACTTGAAATTGCATTCACATGTGGCACCTTTTGTACTGCTTTTTTTTAATCGTGAGGTCCTTGTTCCCCAGCAATTCCACCTCCCATCCCCAACAAAATAAAAACTGACCATGAGTTTTTAATTTTCCCTAGGTGCTCCTGATCCCACAGCGGGTGCTAGCATAGATGATGAAAACTGCTGGCACTTGGATGAAGAGCAGGTCCAGGAGCAGGTTAAACTCTTCCTCTCCCAAGGCGGTTATCATGGCTCAGGGAAACAGCTTAATTTGCTTTTTGCAAAGGTAAGCATAGTTCTATTTCTTATTTCTTTCATATGTAGCAACAAAAACTACATCAACTTTGTTTAAAATGTAGTCCTCCCACAAGGAAATTAGTAAAACTGCCACTGATTGGATAGGGAATGGTGAAAGATTGGGCTGCAGGTTGGGCCTCCTGCTTAGATAATGCTGCTGACTTGCAATGTTATCAGTTAACCAATGAGTTGATGGATTGTGTCAACAAGGTGAACAATCTGTTTTATTATACCATTGGTCCTCTCGAACTTATTGCTGTTGTATGTGAGAATCTGGTGGCCCATTCATCGAGCAGCCGTTCCATGAACCTGCACCACAGCAAGAAGCCCAGCCCTTTTTACTGAAGATATTAAGTGTATAGCTGGAAAATGGTGCAGCAAGATCATTGCTTTGGCCAGTGGAACTTATGGAATATAGATTTGGAGGAAGAACTCCAATTATTTAATTATTTCTTCCTCAACATCTTAGTTTTTAGGTCTCGCGCCTAGCGATGCAGTCCGCAGAACTGCTCGCGCAGCGAGTGTAATTTTGTGGAGGGTTCCAAAACGGAGCCTGGAATCACACACGCTCGTGCGTGTGCAATTTCCTTTTGGTCCACGGTATTGGCGTTTGCGGTCATCTTTTTCCGAAACACAGCACGCAATAGGCCAAAGGCGGTTGCGTTGCTCCGCCCATGGCCTGTTTGTGTCTGGTACCCGCACGGGCGACATCTGTTTTCAATTATCATGCTCAGACACTGGCACGATAATTAATAACAGATCGCTCGCGTGTGCGCACCACTCGCGGGCTTGTTTTTAGGAGGAGGAGGACGACTTTCCCTGGTAGATCCTCGCAGAGCTGTATAGGTTGTGAAATACTTGTGACAGTTTATTTTTAAAAGATGGTATGGGTGGAATAACTTGCTAGAAAGACTAATTTTGGATAATTCTTCAAGAGAAAACGTACTGTATATTGCAGCCGTGACACATTCACTTGTCGGTTACTCTTCTCCTATTTCCTTCCTTGTTGATCTTTCACATTCCTTTTGCATCTTTTACATTCGACTTTGCAAACGTCATTGCCTTTTTTCTTTCCTCCACGTTGTCTCAGTCCTCGTCTGTCTGTCATGCTTCCCTAAAGTAATTCGCCAGAGAGGGCTGTTTATTACGCTCCTGACCTGGCGCTTGTATAATCGGGGTTGTGGTGCCTGTAGGTTGTCAATACACAGACAGGTACTCACACCCACAGTTTTTAGTCTGTGCACGATTCCCTCTGATGATCATAGCTGTGGCCACCATTGGTTGTGAGGAGCAGGGGGGTGTTGAATGGTGCAAGTCTCAAACAGGCCTGACATAACTTCGACCTCTATAGTGCTCAGGCACAGAAGCACCAGAAGTCCATGCAAGAGATGCGAAAAGACGAGCCTCCACATTTCTATGGGTTAGTTATTCCACCTGTCTCCCTTTCTGTAAAGTTGTCCTTAAACTGCATCTCGTCCCGCCCAGTTAGTGATAAAATGCACAAGCTTCTTGAAAGAACTCCACATGCCAATAAAAAAAATGTATATTTACTTTAAACCGCATCTCGTCCTGTCCGGTGAGTGATAAAATGTACAATTACCAATAAAAATGCTTCTTAAAAGAGAAACCCACACTCCAGTAAAACAAGCATTTGGAATGCATTAGGTCTTGCATTATTAAATTTTGAGCTATTGGCACTGCTAAATAATGCAACACCAATAGCTCAAACTTTAAAAATGCGAGACCTATTGCATTGCAAATGCTTGTACTTTTAGGTCTTACCTACAGACCATGCAGCTTCTAGCCATTTGTTGCCAAGGACTATTGTCCGATCCTCGAATTGTTTCGTGATGCCACGGCTATATAATGTGCCTTTTTTTTTTTTTTTTTTTTTTTCTTCACACAATTTTGTGAACCCTACAGCTTAGTTTCGGTTGCCCTCCCTATTGTGTACAATTCCAGTACTGAAAGTGAGTTTTGGGTCCCATTTTGCATACCATTGGTTACTGTTCTGTGTGTTTTTTTATTATTTGATTTAATTGCTTCTTATTTAATGCCTTACTTTTTTGTTTGTTCACCCATGGAGTATAGTTTCCATCCTGCACTGTTACTCCCCCACGCATCTTGCTTTTTTTTTTTCTTGTTTCGTGGAATCTGCAACTCCTATTTGCTGCTGGACCTCTCCTTTCTAAATGATGCGCTTTATGGCACTTTTGCATATATCCTGTTTTTCGGGCCTGGATTTTTTTTCATCCCAGGGCTCAGACTCGTGGAATTGTTTTTCTTTTCTTTCAGCTGCATGAGCAGTTAAAATAGCCACACTACAGTTGAAAAATCCAAGGCAAAAAAAATCAAGCCCAATTACAAGGACTCACATGGAGCAAACTCAGGTTTCTGGTAATCAGATAGTTTAACCTGGAGACTAGTTCATGGGAGGCCTAGTTACAATATTTCTGTTCAGTTTAGTTAAATGAAAGGTCATATTGTTAAAGGATGTGCTGGAACTTATAAGCTGGAAGCCACTTCCCCTTGCATTGACATTCTATCGTTGGACATCCTTATCCCCTATGCTATTTATGCCATTTCAGATCAGAGCTAAGATGGGGAGCAAGCATAGGTTTAAATCTAGAATCCGGGCTTTAAGTGGGATGAAAAAACGGGGTGGTCTTTCAAAGGGGCATGGTCAAAGTGATTAAGGGCGTGGCTTAACACGTAAGCTAAAAATCTGTGTTTAGCACAGTGTGCCGCCCGACTTGTATTTTGCTGTTTCTGTCATTGCATCCAGATATGATACAACAAGTGACTTCATACCTACAACAAGTCAGGACTATTGGCTGCGTCAAAGGTTGCTAGTTGCATAAGCTAAATAAGCCGCAACTATGGCTTCAATAGAATATTGAAAACACTTCCACTTAAAGCCCTGGTGGCACCACCACAATGTTAATCCTCCTGAGTTTCAAAAAGAGAAGGGAAATCCAGAGGGAAAATGACTCTTTAAAGGATTTCCCTTCCTTTACAATGCTCACCACATGCACATCGATGTGCCTGCAGTCTGGGGGGGGAAAAAAATCGACCGCCTGTGCCAAGGCACAAAACAGAGCCCGATAGAGACCAGTTTCGAGGCCCCCTTAAAACTGCCGGTGCTCAGACCCATTGAGACCCGGCCCACTTAAAGCCCTGTCTAGAATAGTATTCTGTCAGGAGGCCATCTAGTCTAAGCATCTTGCTAGAATTCATGGCACAGAGTGCATCAATTATCTTCTTGGGAATGGGATTCTGCAGCTTTTCTCGGTCTGAGACCGATTGGGTCGACAGAGCGAGTTTTGCGTTGAGCAGAGTTTTAGGTTAACGCCCAGGATGCTCCTGCTTGGCATATTGTGTTGTGTAATTGGTAAAGATTCTGTAAGTTTCCAATGACGCCAGTTAGCTTGCTTTTGGGGAGTCTGATCTGTGGGACTGGCCTAGCTGCAGCTAATACAGGACCTTGCCTGCTTTGTCACCCACTTTATGGACTCTTTAGGCACACGGAACACTTTGACGTTTTCGATCCAGGACCTTTGTTTCTAAATGAAACAGCCCAGTCCGTTTCTATTTCTGCTACCAGCAGGAAGGCTTTTACCTTGCTCTCCACTGGCACCACCCTGGGTGACTCAGTGTGTATTGACTTTGAAGTAGGGTTTCTTTTCTGTTTGTGGTGATTACCATGTTTTTCTTTCTTGGTTGGTTTGTTCAAGCCTCCACATAGCTCGCCCTCCCTGGACCTTCCGATTTATAATCTCTATGGGTGCATGATCCGCAATACCAGGGCAGAATGCGGGCCTCAGTTGTAAGTGTAAAGGTTGTGCACATATGAAGTTTCATGTTCTATTGGGTTGACATGCTAACTTTTATAGTGGTAAGCTTTCTCCATAACTGAAAATACATCTAAAGGAACTATTCAACATGCGAGCAAATCAGTTGTGCCTGCTATTACCCCCCCCCCCCCCCCCACCTTTGACACCATACGTCGAACACTGAAGCATCTGTTGCCCTCTAACTCTAGGACATTGCCATCACAACATTATTAAGAATAATAAGGTAATGGTAGTTATGCTGCTGGTCTGACAAGTCTTTGTTCTGAGGGTGATTGCGAGGAGGCACACAGAATGGAAGTCGCTACGTCACTGTTTTGCTGGTCTTGATCCCTCACATTAGTGTCTCCCTCCCCCCACCCCCCCCCCCCAAATTCCACCCTTCAGTCTGGCTCTGACCTTTGGGGGAAGCCCTGCCCAGTCTCGCAAGAGCATCTGCATCAGTGCTCTGTGGCCTATTTTCACAATAAAGCATTCCCAGAACTTCCCGATGTGGACCTGATCTAATTATCAGTGAACTTCTGTGGATTATGTCCTTCTGTGTTCTCTGAAAAGACAATGAAGCACTGCTTACATCTCCTAGCCCCTCTCTCTGCATGGGCTTTGTAGTGTTGGCCGAGGCTGACAACTGGAAGACCTTTGATTTGAACTCCCAGACAGTCTTCTAGTTTGCATATGCAGTCCTGCTTTTTGGTGATTGTCCACCGTATTTCGTAGGCTGTAGTGGAGCAGTGCTCAATCGACTGCCATTTCTGCCATCTGTCTCCAGGGCTGGATGAGGGGATTGGATCGCTTGAATGGCTTCTGGGGATGATTTAGCGGTCTACTTGGAGTAGTCTTTGGGTGATGGAGTCTCCCACTGTGATACAGTGGATCTGTCCATTTTTGTCTGAGGAGCTGGGGCTCTTCCAGAACCAGCTCTGCTCCAGCAGCACCAGATAGTCTTTGAAGTCCACTAAAATAATGATCGGGTTGGGGGAATCACATCCACCCCCTGGAACCGCTATAGCTGGCAGAGATTATTCAGCTCTATTGAATTCCCCACCCCTGTTAGGTGGGTGGGTGAGGGAGGAAGAGACCGCTGCACCCCAGTTCAGGGAGTGCATCAGTAGAGAAGAGCTGCCAGCTGACCTCTCCACCTGAGTGTCTTAAAGTCAATGCGGGGCTGCTTCCTTTAGGCCTGCACCTTTACATATTGGATGAGGAGGCGGGGCACACATGGAAGTAGAGATGCTCACTCCCTTGCATTCCTTGGGTCCAAGCAGCTTAGTGAGAGGCTGGGGTCAGAGCAGGTGCAGAAGCAAAAAAGCAGGCAGCGGTTTGCTGCTCATACATAGTGTGAGGGGAATACGTAATTTAAGGTGCGATTGTTCAACCTCTCTGTGGAATCACTGGCAAAACGAACTTTGGTCTAGTCCGGTTAGTTTGCTAAATCTGAGCTCAACCCTGGGTAGCTGTGGCTTTGAGCAGTCTGGCTTAAAGGAACAAGTGTAAAACATTTAAAAGTACCAAAACAGCAAAATATTCCTGCAATATGAAAAATATGACACCAATTTTATAAAAATGTATCTTATTTTTATTAATTTTTAAACACCACATCAAAATCTATTTGGGGTTCTGGAATCTTTGTAGAACTTAAGAGTTGTGTTTGGCTACTCCGACCTACTTCAGGTGACCAAATCCGACAGGAGTAAGGTCAAGGGACCCAATGAGGGATAGTAGGACAGTTGCCTTGGCACCAAAGCAGTCTGAAGTACAGTTCCAGGCTCTATGAACGATCCATCGTAGACTCCAATGGAGTGGTCCTGATAAAAAGGATGCAGGATGCTGGAGGTGCTGTAAGATGCTGTGCGGTCAATGGGGCAGGGGATGAGGGGGGTGCGGTGGTAGTATTCTACAGTCCAGTTGGGGCAGCTTTGGCCACAAGGGTCACTGTTTAAGTCCTATTTGGTCTAGCAAAAGTCAATTCCTACTGGACTACTGGTCTCCGATCACAGCAAAACCAGCAGTTTCCTTTGTTGTAGGCAAGTGCCTATTTTGGGTGACCAAACCGCGCTGCGACTCACAGGTCCAGGAGACCCTGGTACAACTTTTGAGCGTTGGGACTCTGTTCCGGCTGCCCTTTGATGGTCAGCGGCGATGAAGCGGTTTGTGGCTATTGACTGACCAGAATGGGCTTTTGCAGATGTTGTGGCCCTGGTGGTGCAACAGGAACCCAGCCAACTGACTATTGAAGTTCACCTTTTCTGTTTGGGGCTCTGGCGTGATTTCCATAAGTCGGGCACCACAGGCATAGCCTTCTCTTTGCTAGCCCAATGATCAGCAAATGCAGTCCAGCAGTTGGTGCAGCCTCTCGTCCGTTCCAGGGAACAGGGCAGCCCTTCAGTCCTCTCCAGTCCAGATGCGATTGGAGGTCTAGATGCCATAATTATGCCCAGAAAGTGCCCTTGAGGGATGGAGTGGTTACTAGCCAAATTGGCAAATAGGGCCCTCCCATACCTAGGATGACGTCTTGCAATATGTGGCATCCAGCTATCCCAGAGAGGAACTATTCAGCCCACTCCCAAGAAGGCAGGGCCCCTCTCTTGATGTGTGGAGCTTGGTAGCCCACCCTAAAGGTGTGGCTACTTGAGGGCTACACACTTGGAGAAAAAATAACTTGTCTAGTACCTCATCAAAAAAGCAGCCCTTTGTATGTGTTCACTATTTGCCCTTCAAAGACTGATTTACTTTTTAAGCTTGCCTTTTGAGCTCAGACCCTGTATGGCTTCCTGCCTGGGAGGGAGGCATCTCTTCCAACGGCAGTCCTCTATTCATACTGCTGGAGGTTATTCATACTTCTCCCCAGGAGGGCAGAAGGCTGACTTGTCGACCTCTGCAAGTGGCACAGGAAGACTTGGGCAACAGTGGCAACTTCTACAAGTTACATTAAATTTGAGCTGCACATCAATTTAATGCAACAGTTAATGTTTTATGGGTTCCGTTCAAAAGTTAGCACAGCTGAGTTGTAGGTGTGTAACAGTGTTGTCTCCAAAGGAGCTACTCACTTTTCCACATTTAAAAACGACAATTTGGTCTTTTTTACAATATGACATATAAAAAGACATGTCCTACTCTTCAATATGCTGCACCTTACCTTAGGACTATATACGCCTGCTGTAGGGGTGACATATATAGATTAAATGGGGTGGTTTGGGCTTTGTCATTAGTTTAAATGGCAAAGTTGAGTTAGCAGTTGAGCTCCTCTGCCAGTCTGCAGTGGCAGGCTAGAAACCATGTTTTCACTCTGTCACACTCAGGGTGGCACAATGTGCTGCAGCCTTGATGAGACACTAACTTGCAGGCGCTGAGTACCACTTGTACTAGAGACTTATAAGTATGTGAAGTTATAACACTTGGGTGTAAGCAAATCAAACGTGTACTTTGTAGGGTCAGGATACTAGCACTGAGCTCTGGTTAGCAGGCCTCAGTGCACTGAGTAAAAAAACACCAGCAGCGTTAGTCAAACTCTGAAGCGATCATGCAAAAATAGCCATTTCCTTACATACAGTTCATCTTCAAATTTAGCTGCAAAGGCTCCTAAGGAATACAATAAACTGAAGTGTGGATATATTTTGCTATTATCTGTACAGTTATGTCACGTTTGGTCCCTAAATGTGGATTGGTGTTTAATTTTATCTTTCGGAGCTCCTGGTTCTTATGGTGTACGGGTAGACTGGAAACACCCAATGATTGGGGTTCTGTCACATTCTTAGTCCAATTTAGTGCCATGACTGTGATGGGTTGTTTAATATGCTAGAGTCCAGTAAGATGTCTGATGTATTCATAGACTGAACAGCGTATTGATAGTTTTCCAGCATGATTCGGGTAGCCATACTCGCAATGCCCTAAACAGATCCATTATGTGGAGGTTGATATTGAGATTCATGGAGTGAATTTGCCTCATTTAAACGGATTCCATTTAGGAGTGGTACAAAATCTGCTTTTATTTAACTTGCCCAATTACCTTAATTTCTCTTGCTTCAAATCTAAAGGGCAGTTTGGAAAGGAAACATTATAATTAAGGGTTCGTTTTCTGATTTTTCACATATAAATATAGACTGTCTCTAATTATCTTTTAAGAGCTTTAAAATATAGAAATTCTCTTTGAATGTCTATCCATGCTGTACATCTTGATTGCAAGGTCAATACCGGCACATATTGACCGCATATCTGGTAAAGGTTGGGATTTCCCAACTGTCCTTATGGGCCCACCTAAACATTAAATACAATTCATAAGCAGGTTTGTTCTTTAAGAGTGGTTTTATTCAGCTGGCTGATATGGGAGCTCTTTGAGCTCCCGCAAGTCTGACAAAAGCATACTGCATAGAATATAGTGCATAAAACGTGGCCACTGTCTGCAAATTATTTCCCCCTCATCACGTCCGAGGCTTCAATTGCTCTTTCAGTGGTGCACATCGCATTTGATCCTCCAGAAGCTCCAACGCTCTTCTCCTGAAACAAGTTTCCTCAAGAAGAAAACTTACAACCAATCCTTCTCGGGGATGGCCCTGAGAATTTGGATCTACTTGCCCCCTCAACTCGAATTAATCCATCATCCATTTCCTTCAAGAAAGAAGTCAAAGTACTCATTACGAACAAATTACTTCCCTAGATTCAACCACACTCTTGACTACTTTTACCGACCTCTTAGTTCTCAATTATGACTTTCTTACCGCTTACTGTAATACTGTTTACTGACATTGCCTTACAGTTCTTACTAAAGGCTACTTTTGGCCTTTGTTAATTCTCCTCTTCACGATCCTGTAAAGCATTCCTTCCGTTCCCTGGTTGACACATGTACATTGAGATTGATTGTATTACTATCACTGTGCGTATCGCTGTAAACCTGTAAAGATCTGATACCCGCAAGGGTCACGTATGTGCTATAAAAAAACTATCAAAATAAATATGTAGCCCTTAAATCTCTTATGCATGGCCTATGTACGAACAATACATTAAAACAATGTTCAACGGGGTTGTCTCTATCTGGATGAGGTTTTGTGCAAAATTCTGTACATGTACACAATCGTCTTTTTCGTCTTGCTGGGCAGTCAAAGGCAAGAATGTGGCAACATTAACTCCAGTTTCTCACAGGGCCGGACTGGTTGTAGCGGGCATTTCCCCGGAGGGCTGTTTGAATGGGTGCCGGTTTTGGGCCCCTGGGGAGCCGTTTTTGTTACAGGGCTGTTTGTGCAGCATAGCTGCAATATCGGCCCCTGTAACATAATTGACTGAATCCGGCCCTGGCAAACCGCTCGGCCGCACCCCCAACCCCCAGGGGGCCTGGCCGAGTACTTTGCCAGGGTCGGTTTTGGTTCCCAGTCCGGCCCTGGTTTCTTACAGATACTGTGGTAGTTGCAGGCAAAAGTATTTCATAACTTGTAAGTCGGGCATCTATAAAATGTTTTTTTACATTGCATCAACAAATGTTGTCCTGAATAGGGTGCATACAGTGTCACAGGATGTACCAACACAATATTATCAGACTGTTCCACATGCAATGTGGCAGCTGCTCTGAAGCATCCTGGGAGAGCAGTTGATGCAGGATCCAAGGAAAGCTGAGAAATACTCAGCTGGGCACTGTATCACCATGGCATTGTCAGCAGAGACAAAGCACCCCACAGTACATGGCAGGGAATATTATTTATCTTAATCTGGTGTACCCAGGTCTGGGGATGAACACAAAGCATGTTTAAGCTCGAAGAATGATTTCACACTCCTCTAAACCAAGGCAGTGGATTGAAGCTATATTCTTCCTTGTCAATCCTGAAGGGGTTGTGCTATGAGGTACAAGTTTGAAATCTGCTGCTTGGTGTACCCCACCAACTAAGAAACCCTATTGCACATCTCTGCATACAGGGAAGGGAGATTTGTAACACACCTTTCGTCCTCTTCTGGGACACCTTCCTCATGTCTTTCTCTAACTCTTGCCTTAAATAGATAACTGTAGCCTGAAAATACTGTAATTTTGCGATGGAGAACTTATGCCCCACCATGAGCTGGGCCGGACTGGTAACAGCATCCAGCCTTGGCAGACAGCTGCTTTACCGGCCTTGGGAGGGGAAGGACTGCTAGGAAAAAGCCCCGCTCCCGTTTGTGTTACAGGGGGCTGAGATTGCAGCACTGCTGCAAAACCGCCCCCCACTGGCGCAAAACTGCCCCCCATGAATGAATACAATTTTGTAAAGAGCGCTATGCGAATCAAGATCCGGGGAGGGCCATCGGCAGGGTGTGGGGGGGGGGAGGAGTCTAAGGTGTCGCACAGTGGAGTGGGAATAGCCAACTCTTCAGCTCCTTCTTCAATTGATGCAGGATGGGTTGTGAGCGAAGTAAAAGGCAGGGAATTCCATAGCTCCCCACCGCAGTATGCAAGTGTTCTTCCATCCCATTTTGCTCTGTTAATTCTTGGGACCATGACCATGTGCGCAGAGCTTGATCTAAGGTTCCTGCTGGGAGAGAGCCAGGAGAACTGATCTTGAAAAAGACAGACCGGCTCTCTAAAGGGACTTGTGGATTAGACAGAGCCTTGAAGGAGATCCTCTTCTCCACCAGCAACCAGTGGAGGCCATACAGTAGGTGAGAAATTGGTTCAAACTTGGAGACCTTCAGTAGTGTTATTCTACAGCATTTTGTTAGGACTGCAGTTTTTTTTATCAAGTATTTGGAGGTACCTTAATAGAGGGCATTACAGTAGTCCATTTTCGATGCGATGAGCCATCATCACCATTTTTGTAGTTCAAATGGAATGAACGGGAACATTATTTTTAGAAACCTCAGCATACAAAAAACAGCTGAGGTCACTGCATTGATTTGAGCAGAGAAACCTAGTTTGGTGTCAAAGATCACTCCCAAGTTTCTTGTCTTCTCTACTGGCTGAGGTAAGGCACCCAACTCCAAGGGCCACCAGGATGCATCCCAAAAGATCTCTTTCTCAAAAAGTAGAACCTCCGTTTTGTCTGAGTTTAGCTTGAGACAGTTTCTCTGCATCCAACCTGCGACTAAGTTCCATACTCCTGCAAAAGCTTTTTGCATCTTTTTCTACCTGTGATGAGATGGATATCACTTACTGTGTGTCATTCGCATATGATAATACGGCCAGGCCAAAACTGTGAATATGCTTTGCCAAGGGAGTGACTTGCACATTGAAAAGGGTGGGACTGAGCGCAGATCCCTGAGGTACCCTACAGGGGAGAGAGCATGGTCTAGACTCTGCATCTCCCACCTCGATCCACTGCTGTCTACCTTCAAGGAACGAGCTCACCAATGTTAATGCAGTATTCCTAAAGCCAAGCAAATGAAGATGTTTAAGTGCGCAGTGAATCGTGTCAAAGGTGGTGGTGAGATCCAATAGGATTAATGCAGCTCTGCCGCCCTTGTCCACTGTCTTTTATTTCCTTATATGCAGCCATCAGTGCTGACTCCGTACAATGGCTTGCTCCAAAACTGTATTGAGAGGGGTCGAGCAACTGTTTGGTGTCCAGAAAAGTTAGTATTTCCTCATTTATTGCCTTCTCTAAAATCAGACGGGAGATCGGTCTGTAGCTTTGCACCAGCTTGGGGACCAGGGAAGGTTTTTTCACCAAGTGCAGAATGGAGGCTTTTATCCAAATATATGGGTAATGCCCTGAGCTCCGCACTGCTGAAATGGACAGTGAGCTAGGCCGAAGATTTGTTTCTTGTTACGAGACTGCGCAATAATCAGTACGACAGATGTCCAAATAACATATGGCAGACATCGCAACAATATACTCGCCATAACAAGCATCTTTTGGGGAGCTCGATGAAAGGCTCTTACGAGGACTACTTTCACGTTCGATTTAATGGGAGATCTGATGCTTTGCCTAAGGTGGCACTGTGTCGGCATTGAATGAACTCCTGGTTCATTGTGAATATGAACATCGTGTTCGCTGGTAAAAGATAACCCCGGCCACTTCATTTGAGATGCCTTTTTATTCTTTCTTGGTCCTGAGGAAGGTGGTTTAAATGCAGAACCACCGAAAAGCGCGTTGACCATCATTACATACATGGAGTTCCTTTAGGGACAGACACACCAGAGGCATCTGATGGGTGTGATTCACATCACCAACAACTACAGAGTCTCACTATTAGATTGCTATTGGATCTCTCTTATGTTCGAATCTCTTTTTTAAGTATGAGAGTAAGTGTGAATGAGCAAGCCTGAATGGTGAGTGGTTTTCGGATGGTGATTGTGGGGTTATTTATTCATGTATTGATCTGTGTTGCTTAGTTATTATGTTGATTTAAGAAATGCTTGGGTGACTACCTAGTTTGTATATAAGGAAACATGAAACAATTCAAAGACCAACTTATGATTCCAGAGATTAGATTAAATTGCTGGTTACATTTAATGTTTGTGTATATGTATGTGTAGGCGATGATGAATTTGTCTTTGAAACCACTGTACAATGAGAATTCAAAAAAGCATAACATTATTTTGTATAAAGAAAAAAACTAAATAACATTTTACATTTTTGTGATCAAACATGTTGGATGACAGTTACATTGGGGTTGTGGTAGTTTTTGAGCCACTCATTTGCCACATCTTAAGCAGTATAGGTCAGTTCAGAGGTTTTTCTTGTTAGTTTGTTGCTTTCCCCCTCCTCTTGGACCTTAAAATAATTGAGGGGTATCTTTTTAGGTCTTGCGCCTAGCGTTGCAGTGCGCAGAACTGCTCGCGCAGCGCGAGACATTTAGTAGGTAAAAATGGGGTTTCAGATGCTGACCTAGGAATGGCACACGCACGAGCGTGTGCTTTTCCTTTAGGGGCACTCAATTGGGCTTTGCGTGCGTGTTTTTCACTAAGACGGCACGCAATAGGCCAAAGACGAGTGCATTGCTCCGCCCACGGCCTATTGGTGCCTATTACGCGCACCAGGCCGTCATGTGGTTTCAATTATCGTGCCCAGACACGGGCGCGATAATTGAAACCACATGTCTCGCTGTGGCGGCGCGGGCGCACCACTCGTGGGATTGTTCTTTTTGGATCCATTTCACAGGGAAGCAAGTACACGAAAGAACCGCTGACGTCTTGTGTGCTTTTTGTTCGTTTCCCTTTAGCATTTTGCAGTGACCTCATGCCACACACGGTCCAAACAAGCAACTAATGTGACAAACCCCAAAGTACATAGCTGATGGGATATCTCGGTGGATTAACGCGAGCAAAGGTTGGAATTTAAGCCCTCACACTTCACTTGCTGATGAAATTAGCACCACTGTGTGTGGTAAGATCTCGTGTGTTATCAGCAGCATTGAACGAAGCGGTTTTTAGAGGGCACAGCAGAAGTCACACAAAAATAAATAATCAGAACAGTCTTCTCTCTCCCCAGCCCTTCTTTCCTGTTCTGTCCTTCTGCAGCGCTCAGATGCAGCCAAAGGGTTGTGTTTGGTGCTATCCAGGCTACCAACGTGACTCTTCAAGCCTAAGACGGCTTGTCACGCGGGTCCGGGACTGCCTGCTGTCACGCGGGCCCGGGACTGCCTGCTGTCACGCAGGCCCGGGACTGCCTGCTGTCACGCGGGTCCGGGACTGCCTGCTGTCACTCGTTTTGTTGCCTACTGGGAGTTGTAGTCCTGTTTAACTCACAACAAAACCAAAGCTACACGTCATAGACTTCGAAGTAAAAACTGGACTGGAGCGATACTCGCGCACAGGAATAGCAAGCTTGACTGCTCTGGGGTGGGTTTCACAGAGGCCAGGGGCAGACACGGGGGAGGGGCATGGACTAGGCAGGCGTAAATCTGGAGAGCAGGCGAGGTCAGTGCGCAGAGCTGGGGGCAGCCAGAGCGCGAGGGTGTCCCTGGTGGTCTGTCTGACTATGCGTGCCCATCCCTTCAGTGGCACCTGTTCTGTAACTGGAGAGGCCTGTTCAGGGGCTTGGCTGCGCCATCTCTACAAGAGGTGAGGCCGGTTTCTCTGCTGTAGGACGGATTGAAAACATGCACTGGGAAAAGGGCGTTAAAGAAGGGGGTGGACCCGTTTTCCTCGTCACAACTTCAACAACCAGGTCAGCAAAGCTTGTGCGGAGCATAGTAACCCTCTAACCCCGGGTGTAAGGTCAAGGAATAGGAAGGGGCATCAGTGTATGGTGAGGGTGGTAGGAGTGTATTTCAGGCTTGACGTCACTGGGGCGGAGGAGCCCCAGTACTAAGGCTGCTGTGGGGTGTGTGGGGTGGCAGTGTTTAATGCTACGCGGTGCTGGGCCGGGAGACATTATTCACGCCATGGTCAGAGTACTAAAGGGGGCGGCCCAGTGCCAGCGGGTGTTTTGGGCTCCGTGGCGAGGCAGAGTGTCACACTGCTGTCCTGAGGGGGCCATACCTGGCAGCTGGGTGTATCTAATGCAATAATGCCTGGGGCAATGGAGGGGGGCCTTGTATAAAGTCTGGGGCTGCTGCCCTGAGGGATGAGTGTAACGGAAGGCCATAGGACCACTTCTGCTGAGCCAGACACAGCCCGCACCAGGAGCCGGAACCTCTCGCCTGGGGCCTATCAGTGCCAGGGAGTTGCAGTTCCCCACTTAAGTACCCTAGACCAGCCTGCCAGCTGTGAGGCCACGTAATCTGCAGAGTCACCTGGCACTGCCCTCTGGTATGAAATCATCTCCCAGAGGCGCTCGTGAATGCCTGGCTCTGTGCCAGGACCCGGACGGGTGGACGAGACGACCTAATGGAGATACCAGGGGCTTCCTCGTTTTTTGTAGGCTGCATATTGCTCTTGTCTAGTGCGTAATTTGAATTGAGCAGCATCCAGGTGTTTTTAGCCGGCAACAATTGGGTTGTAGTTGAAGGCAGTGTTTTTTTTCTCAGGGGGGCAATATAGTGTTCAGTGGGGGAGAGGATGTGACATTATGGCCAGAGCGGATTAATTTGGACCTGGGGAACCAGGTTCAGGCTTAATAACCAGTCCACCAAACCACTTTCCTGAGAGAGCATAATCCCATGCTAGACCTTAGAAGGCCCCGCCAGACCTTAGAAGCCCTGGTGTCTTAGCACCAGGAGGTGGACCCTAGCATGAAAAGTGGAGGTTGACCTTTAAGGCTTGTCCACCACAATCCATACTGATGTTCACCTCCAGTCTTGCGGGCAGGCCTATGAAGCAGCACACCCTAGAACAACAGTGACTGTCACTGAGGTCACAGGACCCCTGAAGGGCCAACTCTAGGGCTGCGCTACCGGTGTGACCGCACCGGGTGCTGACTTTGGGTGGAGGCATTAGGTTTGCAAGTATATTATGGTTTTAAAAGCGCTTGCTGCCTCCTTCCTGGCTTCCAGCTATGTTCGGCAACAATAAAAATGTCATGATGACTCTTCCTAGAGAGAGATCGGAATTTTGTCTAGTGGAAAGTTAGCTCAGAGGGTTAATGTGCCTGTTGCAAAGAACATGTACCATGCAGATCTCAAAGTGCATATAATGTAAATAGGTTAGTGGGCTACTGCTTTTGTCAGAGAGATCCTTTTGTTACTTGCAGTTTAGAAGTTAAAATCCTAACATAGAACAGTGAGCTATTAACTGTCATCTAAGAGCTGCATACAAACTGCAAGGTATAAATTGGAGCGTTATGTTTTTTTTCCCCCCAGTCTTTGATTATCCTAATGTTGCATAAAGTGTTTTGAACAGAAATCAATTCTGATTATTAAAGAGCACCCCCAACCATGGTATTACGTTCTAAATTCTGAGTTTGTTTCTCCAGACCAATCACTATTAAACTATATGGCTTACTAGTATGGTTGTCATGTGGCTCCTACACCTCGTAGTCCTTAGTCTTGTGTAACATTTTCTATTCAGTGATTTACACACATAGTGATTGTCTCTGTGTAATGTGTGTGATGTAAGTGCTCTGATACCCTACAATGGTAGGAGTCGTGCTGCACATCAAATTAAATGCATCTGAGAGAAAGTGGTTATGGAGACTTGAGGGGCACTGTTAAAGGGTGATAGTGAAGGAATCCATGGCAGAGGTGGTCATTGGGGGGCACTAACAAACATTAATGCACAGGGCACCACCAGTGCGAAGGCCGGCCCTGCCCTTGAGGCCAGTCTGCCTCACCCATAGGTACCTCCATTGGCCTGGTTTCAGAAGTAGTAGTGCAACTCACCAGGGATTGGCAATGCAGGACTTGCACGCACACCAAACTAAGTTCGCAAACTTCAGTCTCTCTGCTTCATTCACAAGCACTTTCAACATGTGCTGCCTGCTGTGGGGCCACTGGAATTAATTATGCAGCAAAGGAGGACAAAGTTATGCCGCAGTGTTGACTAAATTATGCATTAAAAAAAGGCTGCAGCTTAATGCAGTATATTTTCTGATATTTTATTTTGACATGTGTACACATGCTAACAGTCTCTGGAAATATTTTGCCTTATTAGGACCAGTGTAACATACAAATGCAGCAGTGAGAAAGGTGATCAGTTAACCTTTGCAATAAGCCATCAACTCCGCAGCAACACAAGTCAATTTTTATTAACTTTTGAGCTATAAACAATTTATTAGTTTAAATGGGTAGATCATGCAGCAGATCTTGCATTATGAAGCAAATATGGCAAAGCCATAATTGTATAGAAAACATTTGCAAACTAGGATATTTTGCCTTTCATGTTTGAACTGCTGTTGTGGAAAGGGAGAAGTGCAGATGACAACTCCATGGCTTGGAGACCAATGGCTTGTGATTCCACATTTTATCGTATTTGGAACATTCTGTGATTAGAAGCATATTTCACTTGGTGAATGTATTTTAATGTCAATAACTCCTTATAACCTTAAATAATCATGTGTATCCATTAGTTCATTAAACTGGGCAGTGAAATGCCAAACAAATACTAAAAATTGGGATGTTTGCGCATTTTGGCCACACCTCTGGCTCCTCCCACTGATCCAGTTCTTGGGTTATTCCTGCCCTCTGATTCTCTGCCCACAGTTACCCTACTTTTGTTCCCCCACTTCGACCACTGAGCTGCAGGCGGTAGTGGATGTCGTTATTCGTCTTCTCACTGCTGGATTCCTGGATTTTGGGGAAAAACGGAACAAGCATTTGCAATGCAATAGGTCTCGCATTTGCGAAAGTTTGAGCTATTGGCATTGTAAATGACAATGCCTTTTATTTATGCGTTTGAAAACCTGCAAGCTGTGCGTGAACAAGCACTTTGTACTTCTAGCTCTTGCTTATGAGAAGCAAAGCTGGCAGTCTCTTTTAGTGCCAGCCTTGCTTCTCGTAAGCAAGGACTATACGTACAAAGTGCGTGTTTATGCACCGCTTGCAGGTTTTCAAAACAAATGACTAAAAGGCATTGTCATTTACAATGCCAATAGCTCCAACTCTCGCAAATGCGAGACCTATTGCAAATGCTTGATCTTACTGTTGATGCCCTGAGCTCAGTGCCTCATTTAGTAATTCCTTGAGTGGGCCGGCCAACTGGCTGGCTGCCAGATGGATGACCCGTGGAGGACAGGGGGCTCCGGATTTGATGGAGCTTATGAGATTGTTTTTATTTTTCCCATGTGATAGGTGAGAACTTCTCAAAAATGGGAGATTCACAGGGCCGTGGGAGTGATCCGAGGTATAGTCTTTTCCCGATATGGGGTAGAGTCAATGCTCTGTGTATTCAAAGAGAACACTTGAAAAATAGAGTTGACCTTGAATTGGAGTAAATCCGTGAACTTATTGCAGAAGTATTCATCAGGAAAAAAGATGTTACATTTAGACAAATCTTTGACTGTTTTAAACAGTTCTCTTGTAGAGTTTGCAGCTAGTTTAATTTTTCCTGAGAAATATTTGGTCTTTTCTGCTATGATTAGCTTTTTATACTCAAAGCACTTTTTTATATTAAATTTTTTCATCTGGAAGATAATCTTTCCTACATTGGTGCTCATTATGTCTTCACTTAAGCTGCACAGCTTTTAGAACCTGCTTTTAGAACCAAGGGGCTGATGGGGTTTTTCTTATGGCTCTTCAGTGTTTTCTCCGGGACCGCTTTGTGACATGCCGCATCTAACCAGCAAGTGTAGTTAATTGCTGCATTATCAATATTATTGTCTGGAGCAGGAGCTGATTTAGAGCGAGTATCCTGCAGAGCCTCTACTTTAAGGTTTTTCCATTGTCTGTATTTGATAGTTCTGATTGTGTTATGTGCCGCTCTATTGCAAGGAGTCGTGACTAAAAAGATTGCCTTGTCATCTGACCATGGAAGTGGCAGTATTTTATCTATTTCCAATTCTGCGTTTGTGAAGATTCCATCCAACGTATGGTTTGCCACATGAATGGGTAGCTGAATTAGTTGGTGCAAGTTAAAACATTTGAGGGTATCTGCCAAGTGGCCGGTATCACCATTGGAAGACATCTCAAGATAAAAATTGAAATCCCCAACAATCGCGAAGCTTGCATACGTTATACAGGATTCCATAAATGAATGAATTTTGTGAACAAAACTGGCTCTGGGCCCGGAGGATGATATATTAGTATTCCTTAAAATGTGTATGATTTTTTTTTTTTTCATTTTTATACTGAAGCGAAGTGCTTCACAATTTAAATGAAATAATGGAGGGAAACTGGCCTCAAGGGAGTGGCGATAGATAATCGCCAGCCCTCCACCTCTTTTGTCGGTTTCATCTAGCCTTTCAATGTTGATGCCTTTCAGGATAGCGATCTTCATGTCGGGGTCAGATGTGTTATCTGTCCAGGTCTCAGTAAAGAAAGTAATGTCAGGATCCTATTGGAACACAAGATCTGCAAATTCATATATTTTTTTGATAAGTGGTCGCGTTGAACAGCATACAGGAGTGCACCTTCGAGGCCGTTAGCCTATTGGTTGCCTCTCTGGTGGGGAATATGGAGGCGACAGGCCGTGGCTGAGCGACTAATATGGGGGTAAAATAACATCATTGACACCTATATTTATTTGTACTGACACACCAGTCATGAGGGAGGCAATGGCTGCTTACACCATTCTGGCATAAGGCCAAGAGTTCTCACCCAGTGTATTTCACCAACGGAGCAGGGATCCTGGCGCGGACGGGCCCAGATGGGCTTGCCTTTGGTGTGTCCGCTGCGCGCCTGGTCCCTCCCAGTCCTTCATCGCTGGGAGTGAGGAAGACTGGAGCGCTGACCCTCCAAGATGGCGGCCGACCTGGAAGTGGTTGGTGTAGATAAGTGTGTTAAGACTCACCCCCCACGCCCCCTGGCTCTCTCCACGCAAAACGGAAGTAATCCAGCGGTGGACCAGAGAGTGAGGGACGCCCAAACAGGTAATCTGTGTTTGCACTAAAAATGATAGGCCCATGGGCACAAAACCGGCCTCCACCATCCAGCCCACTGGGGAAATGCCCGGTGCCCACTACAACCAGTCCCGCCCTGACCTGAAGCTAAATTGATCTGAGCAATAGTTCCCTTTTACATGCATCTCTTATAGGTTAAGCAGCCAACAAAGCATCCATATACTGAGACAACACAAATTCATGAACAAGATGTCAAGATTCTAAATCCTTCCATAGGGCTCAGCAGGAAAGACTTTACCTTGATAAGCTTATCTTCCCTATTCCTACACCCGTAGTCCAGTTGGCCAAGTATTTCAGAAATATTCAGGTATCTGGAAATTCTGGGGAGGTCGCACTCTGTACCATCATTAGTTGTCACTATAAAATAATTCTTGATCCCTTGTTTGTACAAACACAACTTCAGGGGTGCAATACAGTTAATCCTGTGCAATAGAACCCTTCCCAACAAATTCACTAGGCTGCTATAACTGACCAAAAACTAATGTTATGTAACAGGACTCCAATCCTCTCCAGAGCGGCTTGAAAGTAGATAAACGCACAGCTTGTATAAATCCGTATCCGAGAGCAAAACCAAAGGGGAGTTGACCAGACCTGCCCCCCTCACAGGATCGTCGCCAGTGTAATAATCAAAGTGGAACCGAGGAGTAAGAATACTGCTTTATTCAGGTCAACCGCTCTCGCTCTGACGAGCGGTATGTCAACATTCTAAGGTAAGCTTCAGGAGATACCAAGGTAAGTGGGAAGGCGGGGGTGGGCGGAAGGTACCAAGGTAGGAGTAACAAGGGAAGATACAACAAGGACCTTTTGTTACCAGGAAGGGTGTTGAAATTGGATAAGTGACAACAGAATTGAAAACGCCAACTGTTTACACGGACTTTCCCATGAGGTGTAGTTGGAGTAGTTCGTTCGGGCTTATAATAGTGTGCAGCCCCAGTATCCAGCAAGAAATCTACAAGATGTCCATACACACAGTGCCACCTGCTTACTTGTCGACTCTTTACTCCACTCTGTTTTCAAACCTTCAACATCCTCTCACTTATTTTGTTTCCAGCATGTTTTCAAACTAATGCCACAACGTCACCAATTTCTCCTTCTCTCTTCAGCCTTATTGAAATGCAACAGGTGACACTTATTCTGTTTTTCTGCAAATCTACTTCTAGCTGCCCAGCTATTAGTAAGAGTTGATGATATACCCTTCTCCCTTAACTAATAGCCTTTACTAATAAATGATCAAAAAAATCTCCAGTTAATACTTCTCATGCTGGCTCCCACTTTGACCTCACAATATATTGCAATGGTTTATTTTGCTCCTGTGGAAGTTTCTCTTGCACGTTGTTTGGTACGTAAGGTGGGCAGACAAATATTCAACTAATCTTCAAGGCAATCCTCCCCCTCAGAAGCCTAATGTTGCCACTAAAGGTGGATAGAACCAAGTCTCTTTTACAAAACTCTCACACCAACACGGTTTGCTTCTGCAAAGCTGTTTTTTCATACTAGCCAACACATTGCACACCTGTTCTTTACCTTGCTGCTCTGATTACTTTGTCAATCCAACGCTGCTCTCATTCATTCAGCAGCTCAACCTCTGCTGGTCCAGGTAGCTTCTTACGTTCATTCATGCATCATTCTTCGCAAGTACTGCAGATTTTTCATTTCAAATGGACTAATTTTCTGGAGTTTTATGTAGTGTGAACTCGACCTGAAGGTATCGGAGTACTTTACTTGAGCAGCAGTTGTGTTGCAAACTAACACATTCATTTGTTAGTCATAGGAAGATGAAGTGATTTGCCCAGAATAACAGGATGTTGAGCGTCCCTGCCGAGACTCGAACCAGGTTCCCCAGCTTCGAGGCCGACCACTCTAGGTGTGGGGCCACATTCTCAGGAAATTGAAACTTCGTGTCCTTAATGGTGATCTCCTACTTTCATCCACAAACAAGTAGGCATACCAACTTTTATCAGTTCGGTTTGAGCGTCCCCTGGCTTAAGGGAGGTTATTATTCACTTACACTTGATCTCTAATGGACTTTTACACCCTGAAGGAACTGGAAGAGAGCAGTCCCTCCGCTGAAGGAAAAAACATGCTTTTCCTTTACCATCCTACCTTTCTTACATTCATTCTATGGTGCTGGGGAAGGGAGACAACCTGGCATGCCTTTCATCTCAGAGGCAACATGACTGCAGTCTATGAATTTTTTTTTCTCGGTTAACCTTTACTCTCTGCCTACGCTACTCATCTCTCTGAAAGAACTACTAGGATTGTCCATGCGCCACTTACAATGCAGCCAGATCATACCAGATGTTAGGGGATTACCCATCCATTTGGCTGCCTTGTGTCTGCTGGGGTCACCGCAACTTGGCTACTGTGGATCCCCCAGTCTGACGATCAGTGCAGACCACGGGCCGGTGTATCTCCACCAGAAATGTCGACGCCAGAACCTTAAATAACATTCATACGCAGGATTGTTCTTTGAGAGCAAGCTTTTTTCAGCTGAATGATATTGGAGCTCCAACAAATGTCTGACAAAACTCTAAGCACAGGTAGTTATTGTCTCGTCCAGTAATAGAAATGTACTCGATGGTTCAGTTGTGCATCTATTATAGATATGACCGCTCCTTCTTGGTGCATTGATAACAGTTGTTCAACAGTGCATTTTTCCCACGGCACATGCAACCTTGACAAACACTTGCCAATGCCAGAACGGAACCGTCGTATCTCCCCCTCTAGTCTTCCCATGGTACCCGGGGCTGAACTCTGCAAAGTGCCCTTCAGTATTAGTTGTTGAAGCTCAGGCCTGTATTAGTGCTGTAGCAGTGCGTTCACGTGCCACGAGAAAGATGGAGTCTGTTTAGTTTTTGCTTTTGTGGCCCCAGTGCTCACCTTCTAATGGTGTAGATTTGGACATTCATTTGTGCTAGAATGCTAATTCTGTCAGCCGGGTGAATTTGAATCGGTATAGTTCCTCAACGCACGTAGAGGTGCATTTATTAGTTAAACAAATCCTGGAAATATACTGGCGGCAATCACCGTTCTTCGCCCACAATCTATGATTAAATAGACAAATGTAAAAAATATATATAAATTAAGTAAACCAGAAGCAGTAAATGTAATGCATCTTAGATGGAAGTATTTGCTCACGTTATATTCAATTTCATTTTATACATGTAGATCTCCCCGTACCTAGTTGTCCAACTCAAGGGTGTAAATTGTTTTCTCTGACCATTTGAACATCCATGCCCCGAACTGGCATGATTTCTCTTTTTAAAAAAAAAAAAAAATTTATGCCATGCACCTTTTTACATTTTTGTGCTGAGACTGCACAGGAGCCTTTCAGTTTAAGAATACAATTTACTCAAACAGTTGCACTACAGATGGGGGTTTCAACTAGTCGGGTAAATAGAGCAAAGTTATTAGGGCGCCATTTTACTTACCACCTGCTTGCCTGACCTAGCCAGCCCTTTGAACTTCTGATTTGATTAGCTTAATCAGCCCGTGCCTTGAAAATGTAATTAGGGCAGAGTTCTAGTCTTATGAGCACTCAGATTTGTTTAAGTATTGCATTGGCAGTAATGTATACTGATGTTATGACTTTGGTTATTTCAGAACTCACACCTTCTTCCTAGGGTTCTTCCTGGTGGTAGGACTGTTAAGTGTCGCTTTCTAGGTTTGTACTATAAAAACAATGCAAACTCGAGCAGAATTTTACTTTTGTTCTCACTGCTGGATGTGAGGGAGGTCATCCAGGTAATACATGTTTTAGTATGTTTAGCATGATTTCTTACCACACTGTTTAAGTTGTTGAAATTCCTTCCGCTGTTGTAAACTATCGGCTCACAAGGACCTGCAAGTAATGTTTGAAATGTATTCCTTACAATTTAACGGTCTCCTTCATTCATTTCAAAGTGTTCAGTGCTGTTAAACGTTTTGCAGTTTTAATCTGTTCCCCTTTGAGCACAAAGTCGTTATTTCAAGTCTGGAGGGATATGTTATGGGTGGCCATTGCATTCCTCGGTCTACTGTCTATGCTGTTGTTTGCGTTGGGCCCTTTCTTGTAGTGTGAATTCTTGGCACTAGTTTTCCAGGATGAATCTAATCTGGATTCATATGCTGTGCTTTATCCTGCCCTTTACTGATTGACCTAGAATTTGTATTTTTATTTTGAGTACTGATGATTATAGGTGGAGCAAGTATGACTTATTGCTAAGAAGTTTAGCGTAACTTCATCATGTTTCCGTTTGTAGTCTCCGCCTTCAGATTCAGTTTTCGCGCTAGTGGGTTTAGGAGTAAGAAAAAAGCTGCTGACCTGTGATTGAATTGAGCATTGAAAACCCCATTGATTAAGTGATTGATTAGGTCCTATACTAACACGAGGAGCAACATGAAGTGAGGGAACAGTCTCATGGACAGTCAAACAAGAGTTGTTTAACCATATGAGATTCAGTTTCGAAAATGCATGTTTCAGGGAATTATTTCCCATTCAACCTTTATGGGGTTCGATACGTTTTGAAGCATACTCCTTGAAATCTTTTCCTAAGTGAGTCAGTGCAATTTGTAGTTAATGACCGGTATATTGTGTGTAGTGTTTGCCTACCTGAAGGCCGTAAGCCTGGGGATTGTTCAGCATGTTCCATGCTTTTTTCGAAACCAAGGAAACCATTCTGAGCTATCCAATCTAGACTGAAATGGGGTGGGATTCTCCAAGTAAACTCTGCACAGCATGTGTATACACAACTGGTTTATGCTTCAAAAGAAACTAGTTGCTTACCTTCAACAAATGTTTTGCAGCTTGAAAGTTTACTGATCTGGCATGTGACCAAGTGAAGAATTTCCAGTGTGCAGAAAAAAAATACAAAGGTCTCAGTACATGCAGCTATTATAGTGACCAATCTAACCTGAATAGCACTACAATATACTGTGATGTGGGCTTATGCTCGTCTCTTAGCAAGTCATACTGGCTTCACCCATAGATGACTACCAAAATAAATCTGTGTTCAAAACCTGTGTGGCTGTAGATGCACCTGCTTTTCATACTCCTGCCTTGTAGTTTTGAGTCCCGATGTTTGCAAGTTGTTTTTCTTTTTAGACTTATTTCAAGTCACAAGATAAGGTGACTCCTCCTCTTGGTAATAGTGCGTATGGGCATCAACTCCATTAGTTTTTTTTTCCCGCCATTGGGTTCAGACGTGTATTGCAACGCTCCAGTTTCCTGGATCCTCTCTGTGGGTAATCCACTCTACCCTCTTCTGCATTGTTTTCAAACGAATTTCCCATCCATCGCGTATCAAAATATGGAAAACTAAGTTGTGCAGGAACACTCCGGGCCTTTCCTGTCCGGGCCACCTTGCACTCATTTGAATCTATTGATGATACTCTGCTGATGGAATGGACTCAGTTTCGATTCTGCCCTTAGTCCCGTTCCAGGTACCTGCGGACCAACCTTCATGAGGTCTGCATTCTGTGCCCATCCCCTGCATGCAAAGATTGAGGCCTGTCGGTCATTTTGATCCAAAAATAACTTGCAAGACCATTGGGCACAACTCCGATGCAGAGACGTGACATCAAGCACACACCTGATATTTTCCAACAGCAAGATATGGATCTGGAAGCTTCAGTTGCCGAAGCTGAAGGGGCGTTTTCAGTTCAAGATTCTGCCTTCGAGATTGATTTAGAGTCCCACTATCTTCTGTCAGGTCATGGTGCTGTGAATACTCAAAGCCCTTACCTGCCCACACAAACCTTTCGGTTCCTATAAAACAAAAGGCTCCCAGGCCACCACTGCCATATGGCCATGATAAGCACTGAGATTCAGCTTTGGCTGCCCCACCCTCCAGCTCGACACCTAGAGCACATGTGAAGCCTTCCAGCTCCACACAGTCCAACTCCTTCGGCTTCCACTGTATTGGTTCTGAAAGTGAAAACTGATTCAGTTCTGAAACTTTCACGACTGAACCAGAAATCTGCTCCCACAACACCCCTAAAGCTAATTTTAGAGACCATGCAGGGAAGACTTGATCCAAAACAAGAGGATCCATATACACTGGCCACATTATTACAAAGGCGGCAAACCTCTTTCCAACAGGACATTGATCTCCCAATACCCTTGACTAGGAAGACCGGCATTGGCATTGCCAATACGTCTCGCTTTTGGGACTTTATAAGTATTTAGTTATGCAACACAATATCCTTGGTGCAACAACATCAACTGTTGCATGGCTAAACACTTATAAAGTCCTAAAGGGGAGACCTATTGGCTATGCCAATCCTTGTTTATTTACTATAGCCGCCACCGAGTATTAAACGACAGAGTGGGATAAGGTCATAGCATATCATCGCAAGCATTTACAATGCAATAGGTCTCACAACTGCGAGTTTTGGAGCTATTGCTATTCTAAATGTTATTGTAAACGGCAATGGATTTTTTAAAATTAAAAGGTATTGTAATTAATAATAGTAATTTCCCATTACTTATTATGAACCAAAAGTAATCCTATGTGTAATCTGGTCCTAGCCTCTCGCCATAGAAACAGATTAAGATGTTAGGGCGTGTTGCTATCATATTTTTTCGCTCACTGGAGGTTGAATGTCCAAATGATGGAATAAATGCAGAGGGTTGAGGAAGTACTCATTGCTGTAGCAGCAATGATGGAGGTGGACGCCCTTCAAAAGTAATGAATGGGACGAGGGATTTGCTAATGTATGTAGCATATGTGCCCATGTTTTATAAATGTCAATATAGCTACTAAATGTTCTGCCCTCATAATAATGTAGTGCTTGCTTCGTTGTGCCAGACACCAGTTATCAAGAGCCCCGACACCAAGTAAGACGCAATAAACACCACAATAAAATACATGCCCGGGATTCAAGAGCAGCGCTGCGTTAGGACAGTTTAATCTCAGACCCAATAAAGACGTCCAGCCCGTCCTTTTATTTTTAGCCCAGCTCTTTGGTTAAGCGAGTGTAAAGCGTCAGAGGCTGAAACATTTATTGCGAGAGATCCTGTCAAGTCGATTGCAAAGCGGCGAGAGCACAGCAAAGCATACCATGGGAATGGGAAACAGCTTGTGGCCAAAGCCAATGAAGCTGCGACAAGTTCACTTGAGACCCGCGTGGAGATAGAATGCCATTCCCAGAGCTTAAAATGTATTAACAGCAATCACGCGTTAGGAAGGGTCGCATGAAACAAGCATGTCTGAACTGCTGGCCAATTCACAGATATCACTAGGTGGAACAGCAATAGTGAAAAAAGCTCAGCGCCCGCAATCAAAATTAAAGCGCGGCGCTTTGAAGTTGCACATAACAAAGCATGGCGCTTGTAAAATCGGCGCCGCATTGAAGAGTAACTGTAACATTTGCGAGCCTATGTGACAAAGTAAGTTGATATTTTAAAGATTTATGTACCAAAAGCAGTACTCGCATGCATCGGTTTCCGGCAGCCACACAACGTGTTCTGGTGTTGTGGACTGCTGATCAGCTGTTGCAGGGGAGGAGGGGAGGCGGTTAGGTTGGAGCTAGGCGCATCGTCTGATTATTATGGCTGAAAGAGGCTTTTGCAGCTGGTGAAGACGTGGGAGGAGAGTCAAATGGGCAGCTAAGTTTTGGTGGATGGAAGGTGAGCAAATGAAGCTGCAAATATAATTAAAGTGCGGGCTTTTAAAATCAGTGCCACATTAATGTAAATTTGAGCATTTTGCGGCCGCGAGACGCGATCTGTGGGGGGAGGGGAGAAGAGGGAGTTCTGTGCATAAGAAAACTGGTGCGAAATAGCAGCAGGGAAGGGGGCGGAGAGGAGGCTATGAGGGAGAGCGATGTAAAGCCATATGGCTGCTTTGCGCGCGTGCACGCCTCGTGCACTGTAGCTCTATGCCAGCGGTAGCACTTTGAAAAGTCCCTTACAAAATGTCTCTCCGAGCCAGCGCATGTGCTGGGCTCAGCGAGACCTAAAAAAGGACAAAGCTACCCGTCCCTTGCACCCTGTTCCTCCTTCTCCATCTGAAATACCTCCATCACCTGTACCTCATTCACCACATAATCCTTTAACCCCTTCGACGCGCATGACGGAACGGTTCCGTCATGCACGTCGGTTGCGCTGTGCGCATGACTGAACCGTTCCGTCATGGCCCCGCCCGCGCACGGAACCTTCAGCGTGGCGCGGAAATCCGCGCCGCGCTGAAGGGGTTAAACATTATATCTCTGGATTCTCCACATACAGACTCAGATGTAGGAGACAATTACAGAGCACCACCACCAGACCCTTGGCAAGATTATGATATCGACCATCCAGGGGACACCGAACTGGACCTATAACCTGCCAAACCCTTGTCTCCTGTGATGGAGCAGGGGAAATACAACATTTTTTGTACCCCTTCGAAGTTAATGACCTCATAACTTTAAAAATACTAACTGTTTGAATGCATGTATTAATCAACAAATGCAACTTGAATTCGACACTACACGCTGGAAACTGGCATTGCAAAAATCTAATTTATTTACAAATGTGACATTAAATTAACATAGGTTTGTGATTCGTGTAGAAATTAGACGTAAATTGCATGCATTTCGTTTGTAGTAAAATGATATGTGGCAAAGAATGAAGATGGTAAGTAAAAGGGCTTTAAATGTCGCTTATGCTAGGTAACCCCTAACAAGGGTCATTAGAATGGTGGGTGGTAAACAGAGAGGCTTATTTTATATGTCTAATTTCTGCTATGTTGTTTTCATATTAGTTCCGTTCAGGCCTGCTAGGCCTTGCTTGGAAAATGACCGCTGCAGAGAGACGTAATTGCGTGCGCCGAATAAAGATGGCCCGCGCATGAGCAGAGTGGAAGTTCCAGTCACGAGTGTGTGGCCTATGCCCGGAGTGAGATGTCAAGGCCAGTCGGATCTAAAACAAGAGTTGTGCCAAAAGTTCAGCATGAATGCATGGGAACGGATAGGAGACTTTCAGTCCAGAAGATGAACTAATTCATGACTGTCGAATAATGTTGCAAATATAATAACAAAGTTAAAGTACCTTTGGACTTGATGAATCACAAGAACTATTGTACGCATTGGTTGTTTGCAAAACCGGTTCGAGCAAGGAGGACGATTAGGTGACCATCACCACCCCTCCAATGGACCAATCAGAATGAATGTAGCCCCTAAAAGGTTTCAATTTTGGTGTAGCAAGTTAGTGTAAAGGGTATAAAAGATCTTGTGCTTACAATGACTACATTCGTATTTTTTGGGATGGAATGGTCGTTTATTCTACATCGATCTATTCAACAAGACACGCTGTCTGATTTTTCTTTCTGATGCTGAAAGACTGTCAATTTTGGACTTCGAACGTTGATGGGGAAAAGGAACGAGACCGCCGGGTTTCTATCCTGGGAGGGAATACGTCCGAGGAGGTTAGAGGGACAGACAGTATTGGGAACCTATTCTGTAATCTTCGATTCATGGTCTGGTGAATCATTCTCGTCATCGCCCTAAGGCCAAGGGTAATGAGTATTTTCAGTTTCTATTCAATCTTTACTTAAATGCTTATGAAAATGTCTAGAATATTTGTCTAATAAAACTTTACTTTTTTAATTTATCTAGATAAAAATTTCATGGTAACTCAAAGCTGAGTCTGTGGTTATTAGAATTAAAGTTATGATCAATAATTGTGGAAAGGTTTTAATTGTGATTGCGCTGGACTTAATCTCCATCAACTGATTCCTACTAGTTGGTCCATCGACCGAAATAGCAGTGTACCTTAATGTTTAGAACCGACAATTCCAAAATTAAATATATATGTGTGTATATAGAAATTAGTTGGGTACAATTTTAACAAGGTACCCCGTATGTCTTGCAGCTCGTCTTATCACTGATTCAGAAAACTGAGTGAATGTGTGTTTCGGTGTCATGGGACCCACCGATGAATAAGTGGTGTAAGGGTTTTTCTGGGTTGGTGTCATAAGGAAAAGGTTTTATAATAGCCGCGCTGCATCACCTGACAATACTTCATCATACCAGGAACTTATAGCTAGGGCTGCAGCATACCATGGGGTTAAGCTACAAAAATAATCCACGGAAGATGTTTTTATTTGACACTAGGCACTACCCATAGAACATCTCCATCTCTTCCAATGTTAAAAGGCATGATGTGCCATGAAGATATTTTTAAAGACAATGCACGTTACTACCCTTGGGGTAGTCAAAGTATAAAACTGCACCATCTTACCCAGTTATTAGAGGTCATAGTCCACCAGGCTCCCTATTTGTTGCAAATGTCCATAAAAGAGCTAATTCTCAAACTACAGCAGATGCACCACCTCCTGATCATCCTAGACATGTCTGGGGTAGACTACAGCTGTTTCTTTCCACCTGGTAGTCAATAATATCAGACAAGTGGGTGTTGGACATTATCCAACATAGTTATTTCCAGGAGCTCATCAGCAATCCTCCCAGTATTTCACCTCGCACCCATAATCTCTCTGGAACATCAACTGCTCAAACAGGAAGTGCAAACTCTATTACTCAAAGAAGCTATAGAGCCAGTTCTTATACATCATCAAGGGTCAGGGGTTTACTCCCTGTGCTTCCCAATTCCCAAAAAGGACTGGTCCCTATGGTCCATTTTAGATTGAAGGCCTCTAAATCACTACATACACTCCGAACCGCTTCAAAAAGGTCACACTTCAAGTGCTTCAACTTCTCAAACAAGGCGACTTAATGTCAGCACTAAACTTAAAGGATGCATACTTTAACATCCCCATTCACCCAGCACATCGCAAATATCTCCGATTTGTGATAGCTGGGAAACATTATCAATTCAAAGTCCTTCCATTTGGAGTCATCCCTGCACCCAGAGTGTTCCCCAAATGCTTAGCAGTGGTAGCGGCGCATGTACGAAGACCAAACATTCAGGTATCCATATCTGGACAACTGGCTTATCAAAGCAAATACACATCGTTTGTCATCAACATACTCAAATTAACATAAATCTCCTGCATCCGCTGGGATTCACTATCCGCACTAAAATTCCATCTTCAACCATCATAGCTGCAGCCATATCCAGGGGCTATGCTCAACACTCAAGTAGTTCTAGCCAATCCCTATACAGCCAGATTCAAAGTTTTCAAACACTGCTTCCACAATTTCAAGCCAATCAATACTTAATAGTGTGAACTTTCATGCGTCTTCATTGCAAAGCATTGTGCTTTGCAGTAGCGCCTCATGCGAGACTAAGTATTCGTCCCCTACAGGAATGTTTAGCACAACAGTGGGCTCACAGGGTCGACTGGACAATCTAGTGTTGGTAGACAGACGCACTCTGCAGTGGTGAAACATCCAAAATCTGTTAAAAGGGCAGCCATTCTTCAACCCTGTTCCAAGGGCGTGCTAACAGCAGATTCTTCCCTTACAGGGTGGGGTGCTAGCCTACAAGAGCAGGGGGTGTAAGGACCAGGGGGCAGGGGCACACTACAGCTGTCACACCTCTCTCAGGACCATTTGATGTTGGGCAATACATCACAAAATCAGTCTGTTAGCGGACCATATCCCGGGAACAGACCACGACTTTGCCAACCTCCTCAGTAGGATACGGTAACAAGTCCATGAGTGGAAACTCCACCCAAAGTCCTCCTCCCATACTTCCAAAAATAGGTCTCTTTGCGGCAGAATGCAAAATGCCCAAATGTCTTCTCCAGGTTCCCACACCCCCTATCCAAGGCAATGCCCTGTGGGTCAATTGATCAGGAATATTTACCTACACTTTTCTGCCTCTCTTCCATTTCTGGTTTCGAAGTTAAGGCAGATGTCTCTCCCCCTCATTCTGATAGTTCCCACATGGGCTCGTCAACCATGGTTCACCACACTACCTTAACTTTAAGTAGATCCACACGACAAGCGTCAAATCAACCATGGCGAAATCAGACACCCAACCCAAAGAAGTGGAACCTGGTGATATGGCTCCAGAAGTTATCGAATTCGGATAACTTAATCAGCCCTCAGAATGCATGACCAATCTAAAGAACTTTTTAGCCAAGTGGAAAAGAGGTATTATTTATTTTAATAACCAAAAGATTGAACCACTCAATGCATCTTTACAAAACCTTATTTGTTACTGCTTGCATTTTCAATGCTTCTACCTTGCTTAGACTTAATAGATATACATCTTGCAGCAGTGGCTGCTGATATTAAAAATAATCTTTGTTCAGAGTGCCATTATTAAGGCTTTCGTGGAAGGCCTTAGAGTGATACCACTAAGGGTCCCACCTGCATGGAATTTCAATATTGTTCTAGCAAGACTTATGGGTCCACTCTTTGAACCATTACACAATTGCCTTACCGCGTGACTCGAAAGACTTCAAAGACGCCACTTTGAAATATCTGGTTCCTACTCTAGATGGCAGGAGTGTGCACATCATGTGGACCCACAGCACTACATGCCAAGAACAGATGCTTACAGGGTAAGTAACATAATCCTTAAATATTTCCAGACCCAACAAAATATTACGTTATCAACCTGCAACCCTTTATAGACAAGTAACCAAATTCCCCATATATTTTTTTTGTTTCACGTGTCAAAAGACCAGGCCGTATTTCCATTAACTGGAATTTTCATTTTTGCAAATTTTACTTATGTCATACTTAATGCTATGACTGAAACGTTTTGTAAAAAATGTGTCCTTTGTGCTAGAATTGCATTGTGTATTAAAAATCAACCAATCGCTGTGAATGTATAGGTTTAAATATTCGAAAGATTGTATTTTATCAGTTGTCAAGATGTGTGAAAACAGTGGGAGTCTATTCCACATCCAGGATAGAAAGGTTTAGAGATCTTTGAGACCGCAAATTTGGCAGGCAGTGAAATATTGAATGAAATAAGCAACTTTGTTCTGCATATACTATTTTTTTTTTTTTTTTTTTATTCAAACATGTGGTTCATTTAGTATATTACCATAGTCATATTGGTGATCCAAAAGTTACAAGTAAAGTTAATCAGTATTACAGCATAATACAAGTATTGGCCCTACATTGAAGCATAATCGTGTATTTCAATGGCCTTTTCTTTTCAAATTAACATTGCGCGGCACCTCAAACCTAGCAGGCTCCCAATTTCCCCTGTCATGACTCTCAATCTCTGTTCTTCCTTGCAAATAGTAGTGTCGTTCTCAGGTAGTAGTTGGAGGCGTAGGGGTGCCTCCATAGCTATGGTTAGCCTCTTGGGTGTCTGTCTCGTTCTGCTAAATAATCATTGAGGGGGGCCTTGTGTGTGTTTTGGCCGTGAGGTAATCTGGAGAATCAATGCATAGGTTTGATGATTGTTGCAGGATGTAAAGTCTTACAGCCTTTCAGATGCTTCAGAAGTGCTGCGGCTTCCCCAGTGCATTGTTACCCTGCGTTTGGCCGAGAGTAGTGCCATTGCTGTTAAACGTTTGGTTCCTTTGGGAGGGTCCTTGACAACTCACTTTCATGAGTGAGCAGGTGATGGTCTGTCATTTGAGCCAGCAGGGACCTTTCCCCAAAAAGCCTGGACAGAAGAGGACTCCCATGCCAAATGGACGAAGCCCACATGCTCCACAGCACGTGCAGCTATGGTAGCAAGAAGGATCTTTACAGTGCTGGTGTACTGTAGGCTCTGTGTAAATATTTGAAATGTAAAAGCTTGTCGATAATTTAGGGGTTTTCGTCCCATTTGAGCACCGTAGTATCGCCACTGCATTTTGGATAAGGGTACACAAATAGACATCCCATGCCCCCAAAGGCTTGGCACTGCCCTAATCACTTGGTTCTGTCACATCCTGGTAAATAGCCTAAACAACCATCTTTGTATCAGAAAAGGGTTGTCAGATGTGTCAGCAGGGCAAAGTCAATTGGCTCTTCCGGATAGACCGGTATCTTTTCCCGAACTTGCTGTGGAGTCTTGCACATATAAAAATATCTAAGGTTGTAGGGTTCCTGCAAGCTTGGAATTGTTGCAGCGTAAAACTGTCCATTCACATATGTGACCAAGCTCTGATAAAGCTTCTTATGTAGGGTTGTCTGTACCACCTGTTCATTGGTGAGTAGCGGGAAGGAATTATTCAAAAGAGGAATCGCTGGGGAGTATAACAAGCATTTGCAATGCAATAGGTCTCGCATTATTAAAGTTTGAGCTATTGGCATTGCTAAATAATGCAACACCAATAGCTCAAACTTTAATAATGTGAGACCTATTGCATTGCAAATGCTTGTTTATTTATTTGTTTTAAAACACTGGTCTGGTGAGAAGCTAAAGTGGTCTCTACGCCAGAACTAATTACGGAGGAAAACAAGGGATAGGATGGTTCTAACCACCACTACAAAAACACGAGAAGCCTTGCTGTTACCAGTGCATGTGTGGAAGGGGCCTCACGGCTTCTCACCCTCGGCACTGTTTCGTGCTCGCTGCAGCAGCCATGAGCCTGGACCAATGAGGCCACCAAGGCTTTTATTGGCATCGATTTTCACTGGGTCAGGGCCAGTACAGAAAGTGCTTTGGGTCACATCTTCAGCTCCCCGTGCCGCTGATCAATCTCTTTCTAAGAACAACATTGACTAAGTCAGCAAGACGCTGTACATAATGTGCTTTGATCGTGTGCTCTGGATTATCAGCGCCAAGAGACCCTACTGGGTGGTGGGCGCTATAAAACTGCTGCCAGACGAACCGGATTTGAAATGCGGTGGACTTTTTCGAAATATCTTATTATGCTTCACTGTAAATGGAAGCTCCAGTATGTAATAAACAAGCTGGCTCCCTGGAGCCGACGGGGGGAGGGAAACAAAGCGCGCGATGCATGCGCTGCCAGCCTCCGGGGACAGGAGATGTGCACACGTATGGAGTGCACATCGCCTGTCCGTACGCATCTCCTGTCTCCGCGTGCCATCTCCTGTCTCCGCGTGCCATCTCCTGTCTCCGCGTGCCATCTCCTGTCCCCGCGTGCCATCTCCTGTCTCCCTTCGGCACAGAAAACGGCAACAATAGAGTCTCGCAAGTCGAAGTGGCGTATGCGCTGCGTTCGCTAGCGAGACCTAAAAAGGGGGCTCCCACTCTGCATCTTGGTGTGCGCCATACCCAACAATTTGCGGCAACTGTTTTTACCTCTGGGATTGTCTAGTCCCAAAGAGGTGAAGTCTTCTCTTCAAGGGTGCACCTTCTACCTGTTCTCATTCTCTATTCATTAGGAGAGGAGCACATCTGTGTGACATCAATGTGTCGCAAAATGACAGTGTACTTAAATGTATATTTCCAAATCGGGAACTTCAAAGCCCCCCACACTCGTAGGATGAGTCATTGTGTTCCAGGCATTACCATTGGCTCATAAGTTTCCTCATTAGGGATTTAAGTGTATGGAAAATTCTTTTTAATGCAGTCCTGCCAAGTATCACGCATTAGACTAACGCAAATCAGTGTGGTGCTCCGCATCACTGCACTGAAATGCATTGTCACGCATATTTGCATGATACCTTTGTCACTAAAGCGCTGCAAACCTGTGTGTGGCAGCTAGCAGCGCCCCCCCCACCTGTGGCACTGCAGGCTGCTCCTACAGGCTTGCAGGGCTGCAAAGCACTTGGCAGGACTGCATGCTGAGAGCCAAGGCTGCGCTGGCCAGCTCGCTCACAGTCAGCGCTACAATGTATTATAGTTATTCAATTTCCGCAGCGCCGTGCTGACTGCGCAGCTATGAGTCGCATGAGGCAGCTCGGAGACAGCCTGAGCTCACGGCCGGCTCAGTAGTATGCTACTTGTACTACAGAGACAGTCTGGTTGTTTAATACATTGGCAGGGCACCGCAAAGGGACGGCTTTCTTACAGTGGCCTGGTGCTATCTCGAGCAGTGCTGAGTGACTACTGCTAGCACAGGTCGGGCTGCCTTGAGACAGTCCAATATAGCTGACCCTGGGTCTCGAGAGTGCAGTGCTGAGCGTTGTCGGAGTCCTGACCTGTGACCGACCGCCACACTCCATGACCGTCCAGTTCGGTTGCAGCTGGTGGTTCAAGGCATCCTAAGCCTGCTGCAGAGTCAGTCGCTGAGGCCAGACACGCAGCACTGCAGCTGCCTGACCGAAGATCTGATCACCAACAACATTTAGTAAGTAAACTAGTTACCACATGCCACCCCCACAGAGTAGTGTACTAGGTTAGTGGTGCACTTTCATTTCTAGTGCTGTGCAGTTATTTTAAGATCCTCTTAAAATTTCTCGTTGCCGAAATTAGTGTATTTTGCTGATAATTATATGCATCCCTAATCTTTAATGCTTTATTTTGCGTGTGAGGAAGTGTCACTCATAATGGCTCAAATGTCACTCATAATTGCACTAAAATTATGAAAATGTCACACATACTGATCTGAAACCTTGGCAGCTATGTTAATGGTGATAGTTTGTGATAAAGAAATTTGGACTTAACCACCATCTCTAGCAGAGCCACTCTGTCCCCCAATGGCTTACTCCAAAGGAAAAGGGCTTGTGCTATTGGTCAGTGGGAATTTGTCTGTGTCCCAGTTTATGGTGATACCTGCGAATCTGCCAAAACTGATCATTTTCATGATCACTGGGTGCACATTGGTTGCTAGAAATTTAACAAAAGCAGGATATTATTTGCGTACATCGATAAAGGTGTTGGGCTGTGGAGGGGGGGGGGTCCATAGGTAAGATAAATAGTAGAGGGGGGGGTTTATGGCATCCCTGCTCGGCTCCACTGTTTATTTGGAATGGCTTGGATAAGAGACTGTTCACTGACTCTGATGGTGGGGTTACCGTGAAGCAGTTGGATAAGAGCCTAAAATTCATTCAAAATGCAGTACCATCTGAGCGGTTCCATAAGAAAAGGCTACTCCAATGCCTTCAAATCCCTTTTTGGCATCTAATACAGCCGCTGCCTTGAGCTCTGGTTTTAGTTGGTGTAAAATGGCAGCCACCAAATGATGGCAGTGGACCGGTGCGTCACAAAACCAGCCTGCACCGGGGAAACTATCTTGTAGAGTATCAGGGACAGTCTGTTCGCAATTCCCTTAGCAAGGATTTTATCATCAGTTAACTACAGTGGTCTGGAAGAGACGCAGCGAGTGGAGTCTCTCCTGGGCTTGTGGAGTACCAAAATTGCTGCTTCGTGTAGTGTTGGAGGGAGAACTCAATCAGCAAGTGCCTCTGCGTAGAACTCGAAGAGATGGAGCCAGTATGTTTATAGGCTTTATAAAAGTTGATTGTCAAGCCATCTGAACCTGATGCTTTGATCCCACCTGCCAGGTCATCTATGGCAGCCACTATCTCTTCTGTCAATATTTAGTGAATGACAAACTGTTGCTGGCTGCTATCCAGCTCAACCAGGGTCACTTCACCTAGGTAGATCAATGTGTGCAGTAGGGCCCGTAGCTCTGGTCTTTTAGAGATGCATATTCTAAGTCTCAAACTCAGCCAGGCGGTCTCTTTGGCTGCCAGAAACGTGCCTATCTGGGATGAGATGGTATGTATGTTCCCCTGCTGTCACTTATCAAGGCGTTGGGCCCAGGAAAGTGTCAAGCATGGCCTTTCCCTTCACCATACTGACATGCTAGTGCATTTTTGCCCAAGTAGTCTACTTCCTACTCTGCTAGGTCTCGAAATTCCTCAAGTAGCTGATGATGCACTGTTGGTAATTTAAGATATGCAATAGGTGTGATTCTGGTTTCAAGATCCCATAGTTTCTGTTCCAGGTATGCGTTGTCTCCGTAGACCACGGAGAATTCCTGCATGTTTGTCTAGTACAACCCCTCTGATAAAGGCCTTAAAGGCCTTCCGAAGTGTGGCCTATTTCGCTACCATACCTTTGTTTAACTGGAAATTGTTTAATATGGCTGTACGCAATAATGTACAGAAGACCTGTTCTAGAGCATGTAGGGAAATGCCATCAAGTTCTGTGCGGGCAAGAGCTTGGCGTAACAACTGTAGTTTGATTGGGTAATTGTCTGAGGGTGTGTTGTAGATGGACAATGTCTGTAACCCAGACCATCGAATCTGGTGTAGACAGCCAGTGGGCTAATCTGGAATAATTGTGTGGTGAGGAAGTGTCTGAATTCTTTAGTGGAGAGATGTTCCTGTCACCAGAGATCACAAAGCCCAAAACGAATCTGACATCCTGCAATACTTTCACCAAGTGTATGGCGCAAGCATCCTATACCTGGGCAATCAAGGTCTGGAATTAACACTACATAAAAACCCCTTCCCCACAGCATACGGTCTAAATCAGTGTCGCAGATTGGTGAGAATAGCTAAAAAGAAATGGGGTGAATAGATTTGATTTGTACACGTTTACCAGGGCCAGCTTTACATTTTCCAAGAAGCCTATTAGGACCACAAATCACCCATCCATATCAGTGTGCTGGTGATGTAGTCAAATGCGACATGCGGGTGCAACACTTGTGGGATAGTATGGTGAGCCAGCAGTCAACTTTGGAGAGTTCCAATTCGGTCTAAACGTCTTGCAGAATTTTGTGGCCTCTACCTCAGAGGTGAATTGGGTTTTCCACTCAATGTCTGCATACAGCCAAGTTGGGTATAATATGGCATATTCTACATTGCAGTTGTGCAGCGTTCACTTTACTTCCACGAAGTTCCAGAGAGGGAAGCTAGTGCAGCATTTAAGGGATACAGCACCCAACTTTGTGTCCTCCAGGGCATTTTCCATCTGTCTTGGGCCCTAGCTTCACCATACAAAAACTCTCAGGCGAAATGATAAAGTAACATCGCCATCCCTGCCCCGCCACCACTAACCTGCAGCTCTGATGTTGTCCAGGTCCCTCAAGGATGTAAACTGACTGGCTACAGGTTCCCTGGTGTCTAGGACAGCAACACGGGTGGTGGCAGCAAAAGGGCTCTGGTGGAGCCCCTCCGGGTGTGCAGGCTTCCAGACTGGTCAGAGAGCCCTCCATTTAGGCCGCAATGTATTTGTCTGGTCCAATGGCCCCTCTGGGTGGTGCGCGGTCTTGTTAGAAGGGTGCAGTGAGGGGGCAGCCTTGGGCTCACCGGCAGCCCCTATTGCAGCCGGGTCTCTGAGGCCACCAGGCCCCCTTTGTACCGCAGTCTGCGATGGCAGCTGCACCTCCACCTATAGCCCAGCAGGTCCCCACAAAACTCTGCAGGATCTCAGCTCTCGGCCTCCACCAATTCGGCTAATGTCCTGCCATGGTGGGGGCCCAGTTGCTGTTGCTGGTGTGTTATGGTCCGAGCTCGCTGCTAGGCTGTCCTCTTGGCAGCCTGCGTGGCCATGATCTCTCCTGCATGTATTATGCTAATGGTCATTTACTTGTAAACTAGGGAATTCAATAGAGAAATTGCAGAATTTTGGAAATCAGTACTCTTCTTGCCATTTTTCAACTCAAGATATGTTGCAGTTGTCTGTGCAAGCAAGTGAAATTGTAGCAAATATCACATTACTTACAATGCATTCTTTTGAGCGCATGGTCATTGCTGACAAGCTCTGCTTAAGTGGGACTGCTACACTGACTACTCCAGTCTTGGTAGGTATGGCAAAGTTTACTATACTGCTTCTCAATACAGACCTATGTAGCAAAAACAATTGTCGCAGAGCTTAAGATGGTGTGTTTCAGTTGGGATCTGTGTGGTTTAGTTTACCCTGAATTCCTAAGTTTGGCAGTGTAATTCTTAAGGTGTCCTGAGGTAACCTTTTTCTGTCTAGTTTTCTCTGACCAGTACCACTTTGTTAGTATTTTTACGTTTGTTTATGAATATCCAATGTTTGTGCTGATTTGTAGCTGTGGCTTGTCTTCCAGGTCCGAGAGATGTTGAAGATGAGGGACTCGAATGGAGCTCGCATGTTGACGTTAATAACTGAGCAGTTTATGGCTGACCCGAGGCTTTCTCTTTGGAGGCAACAGGGTACTGCAATGACTGACAAGTACCGGCAGCTGTGGGATGAACTAGGTAAATTAAACTTTGACACTTAATGCTTGCTCAAAGAATGGATGATCTTTCTAAAATGCTCGAGCTGGTTTTTTATTTATCTTTGTGTATTTGGATTTAGATCATGGTCCGGATCTCTTTATAGTTCTAAGATGGTTCTGGTTTTCAGGAACTGCAAGAAAATCACTGGTCAGCACAGCTGTGGATAATGTTGTTGCTGCAGTAATTGTAGATAGTGGATTGGATGACGGGTACCCACTTCTCACTACTTTGCATGGTAGCCCTAGCCCAGTTGCAGCATCTGTGTCCATTAAATGTTTTGCAAATATTCTGCACATGGAATTGGGCATCACCGCCTAAGTGTTGCTCATGGACATCGATGCCAACCCTACTCTGTGCTCAGAGTGCTATGGTACCTGTCGGTACAGAGTACTTGCTGACCTAATTCTATTTCAAGACCCCCTGAAGTTAATTTCCCTACCTCCTTTTCGGGATCAATTTGAAGCAGCAAAATTAATGGTCAGATTGAATAAAACTCGACTGAACTCCTGGCTCCCCTACATTGCAGCTGAAAACGAGACAATCCGATGGGCATTTCAGTGAGTTGTAGAATTAATAGTGGAGGATAACGCTTTTCTAGTGAATGGGGTGTACAGTGCGCGTTTGAATCAGG
Organism: Triturus cristatus; assembly: GCF_964204655.1. Taxonomy (NCBI): domain Eukaryota; kingdom Metazoa; phylum Chordata; class Amphibia; order Caudata; family Salamandridae; genus Triturus; species Triturus cristatus. Next base: position 391,100,491 of record NC_140581.1, read on the forward strand.
TGCTGACAGATATTATAAAATATCTTAGACTTCTGGATTTGCTGGAAGTGGTGAGAGCACAGGAGGGGCAAGAGCTGAATACTGCTGATGTGACATGACATTTAGAAGAAAATGGGGGTGAGAAATAGAGCCAGGGTTGTCACAAACTGAGGAATGCGTCTGGGTCGATGAAGTTCAGTTACAAAGTTTTTGTAATTTATACCTCTCATAGAAACATGCCATCTCTACTTCGATAAGTAGAAGACATAGCAGCTAGACAAACTGTAAAAGCAAGGACAGCAACATCTAAAGCTAGATTGCGACAAATGTTGCTCATATTAAACATGTTAAACAGTTTAATTTACTTGGCTTTTTTTAAACTTGGGGAAACTGCATTAATTTTCCAAAAATGAGTTTAGCAGAAGCCAAATTCTTTGTACGATTCTCTGGCCCAGTTTGTTTTGTAGGTCGCAGGTATTTAATCTTTTAATGCCCTTTAACAATGTTTAAATAACATCGAGCCTTAGTACATGATGCTAGTTAACCGAATCCAAACCTTGTTTTCCCTTTATCACTTTGAGTCTTGCCTTTCTTGTAGTACAGGCAACAAAAGCCAAGCTCTTTAACTAGGTTTATTTTTGAGAACTGGTAGCAAGGGCCAGTTACTGCTTAGTGCCTACCTGGGAAAAGAGCGATTATCTGGAGTCCGGTAGAAGGACAATTCTCAGTTATAGGATTTTATTAGTGGCACAAACTTTCTGAGCCTGTAATGTTACTTTTTTCAGGTTATAAGTATCTACATATCCATGTTTTCAGGTACTTTACGGATTATTAAATGATGTTGGGTAGGAGTACAGCAAGCAATTCCATTGGTAATTGGAAGTGTATTCTTACATTTTGCCTCTAGAAAAGCATCCACACGTGTGTTGCAGATTTCAACATGAAAGTGTATGCTTCTAAGACTTGTACAAAAATAGAAGCCATTTGCTATATTTAATGTTGGCTTGACACAGTGGGTGCTCAGTTACCTGCTTAGGTTGAGGCATTTCATCAATTTCAGCTTGCCGAGCTCATTCCTAATAAACTAAGCTTTGCAAGTTCATTGGCTCACCTGTGTATTGATCCTCCTTTCATTGCAAAGCAGGCAAGGTTTCCTGCAATGCTGCAAGTTCACACAGTACAGAAAACAAAGTGACATTTATGGCTGAAGCAATGGGAGGTGTACTTGGCTCAAATAACAATTGAAATTAAGAAACTGGCAACTACTGGTACTTGCAAATTAAGGTGCAGCTCCAGATAACTCACAGTGCGTTTCGCCACGATAGAATCAAAACTCAGCTTGAGCTTAGTTTTACATTATGTTCTGTCCCTTTGTGGTAGAAAAAGCAGCCATTTGCCTGTGTATTAAATGTATTAATGTTTTGATTTCTGGGAGACAACCAAAAATCTACTAGACGTTGCCAAGATGGTGACTAATGTGGTGAATATCCAATGCCCACTTTCTGTGGCGGCCACACCAGAGTTTAAATGTCGTTTTTTTTCAAGTGTGTACCAGATAAACACTATATAAGAGTCTTGCTGGTATAAATGTGCCCGCTCTCAGTTTTTCTGTTAAAGTGTGTGTGTATGTAGCTAAATCTTTCTCTGGTGGAGGCCCGGGTGTGGACTTTTCAAAAAATGTCTCTACAGTATTTGCAATGGATTTAAATATTGAGACTATCTCTAAAAGAACCGGAGTTAGGAAATGTTTTTGTATTGCACATTTTGCGCCATGAGTGGCCTTCTAGTGTCACAGTAAATACATTATTATTGCCAATCACATACTCCCAATGAGATCTCGATTTACGCTCCACTGGGTACGTGTGTTTCTTATATTATAGAGGCACTTTGTTCTGCTAGAGACTTCTAACTGCAGGCCCCTCACCTGGTGAATTTCCCCAGGCGCCAGACTGGATCTGAAAGATTTTCTTAGTACCTTCCTCGCGTGACTACACAGAGTGGCATGTCAGCTACAGAGTCCATCCCGCTCCAGATGGGGCATTGGACCACTATCTGAACAACTGCTGCACGCCCATGTTATTTCCTTTCTTCTCCTTCCTTTTTTGATTTTTTTTTTTATTGAAAGTACAAAAGAGAAATACAAAAATAGGAAGCCTTTTCATTTACAAACCCCCCTGCCCTCCCTCCGCCCCCGACACTTAAACATCAGAGTAGGAATTGGTTGGTGAGTAACCTATCACAGGTATTCAGAATCTAGTGTATCAAGAGTCGAGAAAGCAGTCAATAAGGTGAAAAAGAGGAAAGAAGCACGGAGAAAAGAAGAAAAATAGACTAGAAGGAAGGAAAAAAGAATAGCGGATAGAAATAGACATAACAGTGCAATGATACTTATAACATTTGAAGCTTATTTATGGTAACGCCCAGCCACCCCTCTCTCGGAAGAGAAAGCAATTTAAAGGCTCGCCTTGGCCGGGAGTATGCCCAGACAAATTGAGAAAAGATATGATCTAATTTCTGTAGCATTATTTTACTTAACTCCAGAGGGATCGCTCTAAAAAAGTAGAGTAGTTTAGGAAAGTAAGTCATTTTAATGACATTGCATCTCCCAACAACGGTAAGGTGCAAGTTATTTAGCTGTTTAAGTGCCCGTTTGGTTTCAGTAGCTAATTGGGTCAGATTGTTCTCTACTATTCGGTCGATATCTGCCATTAAAGTGACCCCCAGATATTTTGCAGACTGTACCACTCTGGCGTCTGCCCAACCAATTTGATTGTTATGAATGATCTGGGTTTTACCTTGGTTAAGGGCATAACCTGACACCTTCCCAATTTTTTTTGCCTCTAGCTCTAGAGCATCAATGGCGCTTACAGGATCAGGGGTGACCACCGCCAGGTCGTCTGCATAAGCCATGATTTTGGTGTCCAGCCCTAGTCTGCTCACCGCTTGGATTGTTTGATTGTTTTCTACAGCCTTTATAAAGGGGTCTATATAAGAGCGAAGAGCAGAGGTGAGCATGGACAACCCTTGCGGGTCCCTGTGAGATTTTGATCTGCTCTGTCAGTGTGCCATTAACTAATACATTAGCAGTGGGGTTACAATAGAGAGCTTGTATGGCTTGTATTGCTTTCGGACCAAAGCACATTTTCCTCATGACAGCCCAAAGAAATGACCAGGAGACCCGATCAAACGCTTTCTCAGCGTCTAGTAGAATTAATGAGATCGGGTCTCCTGTTACTTGAGCTGCATCCAAGAGGGTGATAGCTCTACGAATATGCTCAGTCGTACTCTTTTTAGGGATGAACCCTTGTTGCCACTGCAAGACCAAAGACTCTATTCTCAGTGATAGTCTTGAGCCAAATACCTTGGCATATATTTTGGAATCACAATTTATCAGGATGATTGGTCGATAGGATCCCATTTTTAGAGGAGATTTGTCTTTTTTCGGGAATATCACTATCTTGGTATTAGACCAAGATTTCGGGGGGGGGGGGGGGGGGTGCGCGCCACAAAAGATGGATTCTATCAGTGTAATAAAAATGTGTTTAATCTGAGGGGCAAATATTTTATAAGACTCCGCTGGTATATGATCGGCCCCTGTCGCTTTCCCATCCGGAAGACTTCCTAGGGCTTTAACTATCTTTTCCCACCCAGGAGGCTCCATCAAGTTGATCGTAGTCATCGGGACTGAGCGCCATAAGGGTGATCTGGTCTAGATATGCCAGACTGTCCTCCTCTCATTTTTGGCGACCCTTTATTATCTTCTGAATAGAGATTCTGGTAAAAATTACAAAATGCATTACAGATCTTATTTGCATCTTTTGTAATCTTGCCAGAGCTAAGCTGGATTGACTGGATTTCACTAGCACATACCTGTTTAATTGTAAGGGCAAGGTGATGGCCGATGTGATCGCCACATTCAAATATTTTTTCCCTGGCAGAGGCCAATTTCTTGGTATTTTTTTCAGCGAATATGGACCCTATTTCTGCCTTAATTGCTATTACGTCTAGCTGAGCATTTTCGATTTCAGCCCCTGTGTTGACTGCTAAGATTAGTTTTTCCTCTGCTTTTTTCATCTTGTCATGTGCCCTTATTAGCCGTATTTTGTCTTTTTTGTTCTGTCTTATGGAATATCGCTAAGTCTCACCTCGAATACCCGCCTTCCTTGCATCCCATACAGTACTCACTGCAGCTGAGCCTGTTAATTTCCAAAAACTCTTTAATCCACCCCATCATATGTAAGCGATAGGCCTCATCATACAATAAGGTTTTCTCAAAACTCCAATTCAAGGTTTCCTTCCTGAACCCTAGCCCATTGATGTTTAAAATAAGGGGGTTATGATCCGACATGAATCGTGGGGCCATCTCAATAGAGAAGTTTTAAAGTATTGATCAGGACACAAAATAATCCAGTCTAGCAAGTGAGTGGTGTGGGGCTGAAAAGTATGTACACCCTGGTTGAGTGGGCTTTAAGTTGGCCCAGACGTCACCAAGCCTGTGTGTTTGTATTAGGTTAAGTAGGGCCTGATAGACTTTGCATTTCCTACCTGTAGAGGGCCAGTGATCGGTTGCCTTCCAGTTGCTGGGCAGATTGATGTTTAGATCCCCAGAGATTACCAGTGGTAAAGGCCAATGCACAAGTTCTCCTGAGATCCAATCAATGACCCCAGGATCATCCGTTTTACTCCCATATATGGAGCACAACGTAAAGGCCGAGTAAGGGGGAATGACATTCTGCGATAGACCACCTCTCCAGAGGATCGGATTTTACCCTGTTGGAGGTCTATGGATGTCTATTTTGGGCCAACACTCCAACTCCTCTAGTCTTTGCCCCCTGGTGGGTTCCCCCGATGACACTATACCCAAATGTATTTAGTAAATGCTTATGGGACCCTTCCACATGTGTTTCTTGTAGGGTGATAAGTTCAGCTCCTAAAAAACGTAAACCCTGAGCTACTCTCTGCCTTTTCAAGGCATCATTTAGACCACAGATATTAACGGACACAATATTTAAGGAACATTGATTATTCATATTTTTGGACAGTTTCTGACTGGTTTTTCCTCTGTTTATCCTGTGCCATTATATATTGGGTGTATCCCACAATATGTTAATTTTTTACTTATTTGCACGTTTTATTTTTATTTTTTTTCCTCCTTTTTTCCAATTTTCCTTTCCTTTGTATAGTAATTTATCCCTCCTTTTTTTGTGTTTTGTTATCATTAACCAGTATCAAGTTTGCAAGTGTCGTGAACACCACCACCAACGGTTCGTGACCTGCCCCCCCCTTGTCCCCCTTCTTCTTGAAAATCCTTGATAGAGGCCAAGATTGAGGATAAGGAGGGTTCTATGGTAGGTTCAGTCGTGTTTGCAGATTTAACATTTTCCCAGATGGGTATCTGTTCATCTTCTTCACATGGGGGGGATAGGACATTTGAGAATCTGAATACTCCCATTTGAGCTGGCTCCGTCTCTTAGGGGGATTTCTATTCTTTACCTGGCGTTGTACTGTCCCTGTGTTTTTAGGGAGGTCCATACTAATGTCTTCACTGGAACTGAAGCTGATTGGTTCTCCGTCAGAGGTGGATAGGGAGCCGACTGAGACCGAATAGAAATGTTCACCACTAACCTCTGCGGTCCAAGGGGCTCGAAGACCAAGATTAGGCTGTGCTCTGAGGATGTAGTCATTGATACCTTTTGCAAGGTGGTTTAACCCTGTTTCGCTTGTAGCCATCATCTTGATAGATATGGAGTCTAAGGGGGTAGCAGTGTCTTCAGGAGGCAGAGCAGAAGTAGTTATATCAACTGGTACCTTTTCAAAAGTCACTAGGCCCTCTTAACTACTTTGGTCTAAAAATTGCTTGCCAAGATATACCTCTTTGTAAAGGAGTGCCTCTTTCTTGAGTCTCCCCCGGGTTAGCTCCAGGGTTCAGGTGCTCCGATACATCCGCCAGCAAGTGGTCTGGATCAGGTCCAGTGGTGGGGATGGGGGTTGGGGCGCCATTCAGAGCAGAGTCCAGATTAATGGATGGTGTTATAGGTCCTACAACATTTCTGCAATTGTTGGTTGAGAGCCCTCCTTACCCCCCCTGGGCACCCCACCATCTCCGGTTTTTCCCCGTAGCCCGTTTTGCACAGTTGGCTTCCCTTTTACCTTTCATTAAGCTGTCTGATGTAGCAGCCTCTTTTGAAGTACTCTTGCATGGCGCGGGCTGAGTGTTCCTTGGGTTGTTGGCTTTCACAGCTCTGGGGCCACTGGACGACATTTTGCGCTCCAGATGTGACTTTCTGTTTACAAAAATCAGTCCTGGAGTGAGCGCCGAAGGAGCCAAATAATACAGTGGCTGGGGGTAACAGAAAAAATAAAGCGCACCACGTCTTCTTGCACTTCTCCGATTTCGAGAGCAGAGCTGTATTGTTCGTGTTCTGCTCTCTTTCTGAATCAAAGGCGGGGGCCCCAGAAGGAGCGCCAGGATTAGTGATACAATGTTGCAAAAGATCGAATAGCAGATAAAACAGAGTATCGTTTCTCCTAGCGCGGCGTCTCTTCTGACGTTAAAAACTACTTCCAAATTTCTGAGCTGAATAGCGGAGCAGCTGTACTCGCGTCCTGCTTTCCTTCAATCTCGGCATCTTGGATCAGTCCGCATGGCCGATTGTCAAGATGCACGGCTAGGAATCAAACTGACACCATCTTGCTTAAGTTTTTAATAGATCTTGGGCCAGATGTATCAAAGGGTTTTGCCCATTCTGTGTCTATGGGGAAATGTGTTGATACATATGGCCCCTTATCCCTTTCTTCTCCTTCCCAAGTGTATCCACAACTTGCTCCCTCTAGTCTCAGACTTGACAGTTATTTCCCTTATATCCCAGTGTGTAAGGGGACGTTTCCCCTCCAACCATGCAAGGACTGCCACAAGCAGATGTCTGTGATGGACCCACACAAGATCGGTCTCTGGTGTCTGGGCTCCAAGCACCATTTGGCATCATATGACAAATGTGCCAAGACGAAGTCCCAAAGAGGACTTGATACAAAGCTGTATGCCACAAAACATCAACCGAAATCTAAGGACCGGTCTGGGCACAAATGCACTCCTGCAGCTGATCTTGCAACCAGTCATCTTCACAACCAGTTATTTTACAAGTCCAAGAAGAGTTTAAAAAAAAAAAAACACCCACATTTAAATATGGCTCTCCCACATCTGCCACTCCCATCACCCGGAGAAGCACAAAGCCCCATGTTCCATGAGGCTGCAAACTTTGTTCTTGACCCCCGGAGCAGATTACGAGACAACTTTCTGGGCCCTTTGGCAATGCCGCATAAGCTCTGAGAATTTAAAGACTATGGACTAAATCTTTGGCACCAAACTGTACCGCTGTGAGCCCCAAGGATCAAAGGTGGCCTAGAGTCGGTCCACTGGTGGCAGGTCCGCACTGATACACTGTGCCACTTGCCGTGATGGCAGTCTTGTTTAAATTATTTTTACTTATGCAGTTTTACATAGTGCGGACTTGACCGGGTATCGGAGCGCTTTACATAGCACCACTTGCTTTACATGAGGACACACATTCATTTATGTTCGGCACGGGGAGATTAAGTGATTTGCCCAGAATCGCAGGATGTTCAGTGTCATTGCCAAGACTCTAACCCGGTTTCCAAGATTCGAGGTCGACCGCCCTAGCCGTTAGGCCAACTCCTCTCCTCTCTTTGCTTAACTCCAAAGTTTACCGCCCCAGTGAAGCCCATGCTGGAAGCCAAGCTGGTTGTCCTTTCTGACTCCAAGGCAGTATCGCATCTATCCCAATTCTGACCCTGAATTATTCACTCAATGCCAGCATTAATTAGAATATATGTTTAGGAGAGCTGCCGAAGTCTTGGACCTCAAACTACCCACCACTTGCATTAAAACCAACATTTTGACAGAAGTGTTTCAACCTGTACAACCTAACCAGGAACCTCGATTGCCATTCATTGAGGCCCTTACAGGCATCTGGGCAAAACCAGGATCTTGTCCTGCACTAAACAGATTGCAAGGCAGCATTTATCAGTCTTGGGGACCCTCTGTTCCTCCTACATCCATAACCAGAAAGTTTGGTGTTTCAGGCCTCCACCAGTCTTTTGAACCCTAATGTGTCCTGATCACCCAACCAGACAGTCAAAACTCATGGAGGCGTTTGCCAAAAGGACTTTGTATTTGACCAGATTTACCCTTAGATCTGTCAATACCAGCTGCCTCCTTAGAAGATGCACTCATGCCAGATGGGATATGGTGGCAGATATCTTGCCCACTGTCCTAGACGATGTATGACTAAACCTTCAGTGCTTTATTCAAGATGAAAAGGACACTGCTGAATACTCCATTTGAGGCCTGAACACAACAGATTGCCTGGTTAGAGCAGTCTGCACCAGCTGGATATGCTCTTTGATGGGACCGGTGTCTTCTGAGAGGAGGCAGATTCTGCCCTAGTGCGTTTTAAAGACAGTAAAGTAATGGCACGTGCACCAGTTCTCCCAACAATTTCCCCCCTTTTGAGGCTTCAGGAGGAGATACGAGTCCATGCTGAAAGTTGCCCCAGCATCAACCAGGTTTGCAGTCCTTTCAGAGTAACTACAAGGAATCAGGCTGCCAGCGTCCTGGCCCCTTGGGCAACGATCAACCTAAATCCCCAGTCCCCCTCTATCCCCCAGAAGCCAACACAAAACTCCTTTAAGTCCTCCTCTGAAACGCACAATTGCCTCATGTAGATCACCTTTCACCTCCTTGGCTGGAGTAATATCTCATCTGACCAATGGGTGCTCAAGTTTGCGCAGCGCAGTTGCTTCCTAATTCTTTTGGCTTTCCTCTGATGTGCTGCCAACACCATAACATCTCCCAGAGGATCACTTGGCCATACTTTAGGGGAAATTCAGGCTCTCTTCTACAAAAGCTGTAGAGTGTGCTGGAAGAGATCGTGGATGACTGTTTTTCTCGTTATTTCCTAGTGCTGAGAAAGGACAGTCTTGCCACGTCCTAGATCTTAACCCTCTGAACGCTTTCTTTAAAGGACCAATAGAAAATGCTCACCCTGGCCTAAGTTCTGTGTGCCCTGGAACCAGGAGGCTGGATGGTAGTGTTGGATTTCCAGGACTCCTATTTTCGCATTCCCGCCCTGCAGTCCCACAGGCGTTATCTGCAGTTTTAGGTAGGCTAGGAGCACTTTCAGTTTTGCACCGTGAATCCTTTTCTGGATTTACATGCTGTGCGTCATTTCGCCATCTAGTGGTTGGGTCCGGAATAATCTTGGTTTTCTTTTTTTGTTTTCTTGTTTTTGGCGTCGACCACCATTCGGTGCCAGGTATGTCCCCTGTGTGACGTCAGACGGCGCCCAGTTTGTCATTGTACGTGGTAGGCATCTACCCCCTAAAAAAGAGTACAAGATTTCAATTAAACTCCATCTTCCATCGACTTTGATACCGGAGAGGGGGACAGAACTACGAGAACACAAGATTGAAAATACCTGCGCAGTGTTCCAACCGAAAACACTCGGGACACGCCGAAAACAGAGGGAGGCCCACTACGCAACGATGTCACAAACTTTGAAGAAAATCTCACTGAAGGACTTAGGCCTTTCCAGGGATGAAGACCAAGGAGTCCCGGCAGAATCGAAGCACGAATGCTCAGACTTCGAGATTCTATAGGGCGACTCCGAAAATCCATCCCGCAAGAAATCGGGTGAAGCTGAGAAGACGGAGAAGGTGTAAGACACCATAAACATCCGTCGTATCCTAAGGGCCACAACAACAAGGCACAGGCAAAGGCAGCCCCGACGCCGAAGAAAAAGATGATAGAGATCAGCTGTGATTGAAAGAAGCCCATGGAACCCTGCCAAGGTAGACTGTTGAGGGAAAATCGCATACGGCGCTGAAGACTAGGGTTGAACACGAGATCCCAAAGGGAAGCGCAAGCAAGAAATGAAAGTCTCCGGCCTCCGACGCCGAGAGAGTCCTCGAGGTCGAGAAGAAAAGGCAATGTTCGAGGCATATGAGCTGCAGATTGTACACTTAGCATAGATCGCCATCTGGTGTTGGGCCCGGATGTTTGCAGTTTGTTTTTCTTCTTGGACAGTCTTTGGAAGTCACGAGTTTAGTGACTCCTCCTTCGGTCCGTACTGCGCATGGGCTTCGGCTCCATCCTCAGATTGTTTTTTTTCCGCCATCGGGCTCGGATGTGATACTTCGTGCTCCGGCTTCGAACTTCTACGGTTCCAGCCTCGACGGAAAATCCTCGATTCTTCGAGTTTCTTCATCATCATCTTCATCTCTCGAAGCGGCACTTTCTCCATCCCGTACATCGGCACTGGCCTTCGGGCCCTCCTCGACTCCGGTCCCGGCCGATGGAAAGGACTCCGTACAAAAAGTGCCCAAAATGTGGGTCTAAATTTCCCCACACCGACCTCCATCAGGTGTGTAACCTTTGCCTCTCTCCTGAACACGAGGCTAGAGACTGCCCCGCCTGCAAGTCTTTTCGATCGAAGAAGACCATCCGAGATCGAAGAGCTCGACGCACCATGGCGCACTCATCCTCTGCAGCTCCACCGGACATCTTCGGAGACGGCGCCGAAGCTTCGGGGCAAACACACACCGAGCAGGAGGAAGACGTCGTCAGCACTTCCGAGGCCGACGACTCCGACGTGGAGGACGTTACACCGGCGCAGCGGGCCGTGAGTACTATGCCCCCTCCCACCCCCGCGCCGAAAGCCAAAGAGACTCAGGTTACTCCCTCGCCTGCCGGCCTGGGCAAAACCAAAACCAAAGCTTCTATCACCCCACCTACGGGCCCGGTGTCGAAGCCTCCAAAGTCTCACGGCAGCTCGGGATCGAGCCAGCCGACGCCCGGTGCCGAAAGACCGCATCCGGCACCGAAGAAAGCAATATCCAGCTCGACTCCGAAGCCACCGGTGCCGAAGCCTGGACACTCGGTGCCGACCAAACACAAACATAAATCTGTCGGCACCGACGCCCCGGCGCCGAAACCTCATTCGACGCCGAAACACCCGGAGACCTCAAGAAAGCATGGCGCACACAAACCATCGAAACCCTCGGTTCCGAAATCACCGGTGCCGACAGACGATTCGGCACCATTGGCTCTGTTTACACCAGACCCTTTACAAAAGACTCTGTCCAAAGATCCAAAGACTGGGCTTTTGACTTTAATTACCAAGAAAAGACGCCTTGATACTCCGGCTCCTCCTCCTCCACCCAAAAGGAAGGATTTTGCTACTTCTCCCCTCAGAGTGCCCTCCCCACTACCGCCTCCCCTACCTCCCCTACCTCCTCCACCCCCTCCCCCTCCCAGGTCTCCGCCACCTCTACCTCACTACAATCCGGCCCCATCCCCAGATCCGGATGACGGGGACCCGGACAATTACCCGGCGGACGCCCCAATGGATCCCACTCCACCAGGGACCCCAGACCCATGGGAGGATTACAATAACCCTGATATACCAGATATACCTCAGGACGACCTATACCCATCCAGGCCGTCTCCTCCAGAGGACTCCTTAGGGTTTCATCATTTAGTGCAGAGAGCAGCACACTACCATGGGGTGGACATGCACAGTGAACCAGTGGAAGAAGACTTCCTACTGGATACATTTGACATACAAGACAAATCCACTTCTATTTTACCCATGCTTAAGGGTGTCACCAAGCACGCTACAGAGGTGTTCAAAGACCCTGTCAGGGCCAGAGTACTGAACCCTAGAATAGAGAAGAAGTACAAGGCGGCACCCACAGACCCTGCATACATTAAGGGCCCTGCTCCCCTAGATTCCCTAGTTGTCTCCACAGCTAGAAAGCGGGCTAACTCCCAATCCTCAGGAGAAGCCCCACCGCCAGACAAGGAATCTAAACTTCTGGACGCGTCTGGTAAACGCACCGCCTCCCAAGCTGCAAACATGTGGCGCATTGCAAACACACAAGCACTGCTTGCGCGATATGACAGAGCACACTATGACGAACTAGAGGCTCTTATGCAGCACCTTCCAGAAAAACACAAGCGCAAGGCTCATGACCTGATACAGGAGGGTAAACTAATTACAAACACCTCCATTAAGTGCGCCCTCGATGCAGCCGACACTGCTTCTAGAGCCATAAATACAAGTGTCCTGCTTCGTCGCCATGCCTGGCTCAGGATCTCAGGGTTCAAGCCTGAAGTCCAGGCGTCCATACTCAATCACCCCTTTGACCAGCAAACTCTCTTTGGGCCAAAGGTAGACGAAGCGTTGGAAAAGATGAAAAAGGACACAGACACAGCAAAGTCTATGGGGGCACTCCAAACACAAGCCTCTAAACGTTCCTTTCGACGCTCGTCCTTTCGTGGCACAGGCAGAGGCTCCTCCACCGATAACGCCTCTACCTCCTACAAGTCCCCTCCTCAAAATACCTTTTCAAAGGGCAATCAAAGGGGTGGTTACAGAGGCAACAACAATAAGGGCAGGGGCAAAACCAACAACACCCGTTCTGCCACCCCACCCGCACAATGACTCCCCTCCGCTCCCCCCAGACCATCCCACTCCGGTCGGGGGCAGACTACAAGACTTTATCCACACATGGGAGTCCATAACATCGGACAAATGGGTGACCCAAATCATTCGGTCAGGGTACTGTCTCGAACTAACATCTACCCCACCCAATATCCCACCAAGGCACCGTCCAATGTCTCAAGAACATTCCACACTGCTCAAACAAGAGGTACTCTCACTCCTCCAAAAACACGCTATAGAGCAGGTCCCCGTCAATCAACAAAATCTAGGGGTCTACTCCCTATATTTCTTAATACCAAAGAAAGACGGGACCCTCAGACCCATTCTCGACCTCCGGCCTCTAAATGCCTACATACATTCAGACCATTTTCACATGGTCACCCTACAACAAGTCCTCCCACTCCTCTGCCAGGGAGACTTTCTCACAACCTTGGATCTGAAAGACGCATACTTTCACATTCCAATACACCCCTCTCACAGGAAATACCTCAGGTTCGTGGTGGACGGGTAACATTACCAATTCACGGTTCTCCCCTTCGGGGTCACCACCGCACCACGGGTGTTTACCAAATGCCTAGCAGTAGTAGCAGCACACCTCAGACGTCAACATATTCACGTCTTCCCTTACCTAGACGACTGGCTGATAAAAGCCGCGTCCTACGACCAATGTGTGCAACATACAAACAGCACCATCCAACTGCTCCACCAGCTAGGCTTCACGGTGAACTACCAAAAGTCCCACCTCATACCATCTCACACAAAGCAATATCTCGGGGCCACTATAGACACCTCCAAGGGTATTGCCTATCCAAACTCAGCCAGAATCACAAGCATTCAAGCCTTACGCAAAACATTCCTTCCTCAACACTCTCTTCCAGCAAGAGTGTTTATAAAGCTCATAGGAATGATGGCGTCTTGCATCTTCATAGTGCCCCATGCAAGACTCCACATGCGTCCACTTCAAGAGTGCCTAGCACAACAGTGGAACCAGGCCCAGGGTCAGCTGACGGATCTGGTGTTGGTGGACGGCCGCACACATCACTCTCTGCAGTGGTGGAACACCACAAACCTTTCCAAAGGGCGGCCGTTCCTGGACCCGGTTCCTCAGGTGATTCTAACAGCGGACGCATCGCTCTCTGGCTGGGGAGCGCACCTCCTACACCTCACCATGCAAGGTCTATGGACGCCACCGCAAAAATCGCTCCACATCAACCATCTGGAGCGCTTGGCGATCTTTCTAGCCCTAAAATCTTTCCAAAAACAGATTTCGGGCAAAGCAGTCCTCATTCGCACAGACAACATGACTGCGATGTATTATATACAAAAACAGGTGGGGACACACTCTCCCCAGCTCTCCCGCTTAGCCCAGAGCATATGGAGATGGGCAATTCCCCAAAACATCTTTCTCCTGGCACAGCACGTTCCAGGCGTACAAAACACCATGGCAGATCTGCTCAGCAGACAAACGCAACAACTACACGAATGGGAACTGCATCCACAAGTTCTTCACCAATTCTTCCAACAGTGGGGGCATCCTCAGATAGACCTCTTCGCCACCCACGAAAACAAAAAATGCCCAAGCTTCGCCGCCAGATACCCACACCCATTGTCCAAGGGCAATGCGATATGGATGAACTGGTCAGGCAGATTTGCTTACGCCTTTCCACCTCTCCCACTAATTCCATTAGTGGTCAGGAAGCTACAACAACACTCCCTCACACTCATTCTGGTAGCTCCCACGTGGGCCAGGCAGCCGTGGTACACCGCTACTACAACTATCAGTGGTACCACATCAAAAACTGCACCTATCCCCATGCCTCCTAACCCAGAACCATGGAGAAATCAGGCACCCGGACCCAGCTCAGCTCAACCTGGCGATCTGGCTCCTGAAATCTTAGAATTCGGATACCTTAACCTTCCCCCTGATTGCATGAACATCATCATGGAAGCCAGACGTCCTACCACTAGAGCATGCTATGCCGCAAAGTGGAAAAGATTTGTAATTTACTGCCGTAATAATACAATCAACCCTCTAGATGCATCCATACAGCACATCATATGTTATCTGCTCCATCTTCACAGGTGTAACCTGGCATATTCATCCATACGCCTACACCTAGCAGCGATCGCTGCTTATCTACAAAACAGACAGCATTTAACACTCTTCAGAGTGCCCGCTATTAAAGCCTTCATGGAAGGCCTTAAACGAGTAATTCCTCCCAGGGCACCACCTTCCCCTGTATGGAATCTAAATTTAGTTCTTACACGACTAATGGGTCCGCCCTTCGAACCAATGCACAAATGTGAGCTACAGTTTCTCACCTGGAAAACAGCTTTCCTTGTAGCTATTACTTCCCTTAGAAGGGTTGGTGAAATACAAGCGTTCACCATACAGGAACCCTATACAAATGCATCACAGCAAGGTCATACTTCGTACAAACCCGAAGTTTCTGCCCAAAGTCATTTCCCCCTTCCATCTCAATCAATCAGTGGAATTACCTGTCTTCTTTTCGCAACCCCAATCTGTTGCGGAAAGGGCCTTACACACACTTGATGTGAAAAGGGCGTTGCTATACTACATACAAAGAACGCAACCCTTCAGGAAGACTAAACAATTGTTCGTTTCCTTCTCTCCACCACATAAAGGCAACCCCATTTCGAAATCAGGGATAGCTAGGTGGATTGTAAAATGCATACAAATTTGCTATCAAAAGGCAAAGAGAACATTATCTGTTCCTCCTAAAGCACACTCTACAAGAAAGTTAGGGGCTTCTATGGCTTTTCTAGGGAATATACCCTTAGATGACATCTGCAAAGCAGCCACATGGTCTACACCGCACACCTTCACAAAACACTACTGTGTAGATGTGCATTCCAAGCAGCAAGCTAGGGTGGGCCAGGCTGTACTAAAGACACTTTTTCAAACAGCTGCAACGGATACCGGTGGTCGCCGCTAAGGTTGGGTACTGCTATATAATCTATGCTAAGTGTACAATCTGCAGCTCATATGCCTCGAACGGAATATGCTACTTACCAGTATGCATCTGTTCTTGGCATGTAGAGCTGCAGAGTTGTACACGCCCACCCGCCTCCCCGGCTACCTGTATCCGTTCCAGTACATCTTATTTAGATACAACACATGGGTTTCTCACTGTTATTACTACGCTCCATCATTTCCCTGTTGGCGAAAAACAATCTGAGGATGGAGCCGAAGCCCATGCGCAGTACGGACCGAAGGAGGAGTCACCAAACTCGTGACTTCCAAAGACTGTCCAAGAAGAAAAACAAACTGCAAACATCCGGGCCCAACACCAGATGGCGATCTATGCTAAGTGTACAACTCTGCAGCTCTACATGCCAAGAACAGATGCATACTGGTAAGTAGCATATTCCGTCTCGATGCCGAAATGGCAACACTTCTCCAAAAGAAGGGTTTTGACACCTCGCTGAAGGACTTCCAAACCCCCGAAGATCCCAGCCGCCGAAAAAGAAAACGTTGACATTGAAGGGGCGGAAGACGTCAAAGGGGAGATTTTCGAGTCTCCACCAATCCCAGAACCTCGCGAGGAAGAGCACGAGGAATACACTGATGCTCCAGAAGAGGAGGATGAATCTGAGAATTTCGAGGACACCTGAAATGACCTCTGCACCGAAAGCTCAGACATTTGCTCTTCTTTAGCCTTGCCTTTGCACCTCCAGTGTTCTCAAAGATGATGGTGGTCGCATCCCACCTTCAGAGATAGGGAACACCAGTCTTCCCAGACCTCGCCAACTAGTTGGTGAAGACTGGCTGACCTCAAACAGTCGTAGAACACCTCCAGACTTGACATAATTGGGCTTTTTTAAATTTTTTTATAAATGTACCAAAGTCGCACAACTTTTTCACAATGACTCCCCTTCATCGCAACCATCCTGGATACGGTGCTTTTTCCAGATTTCCCTCTCCCTTAACAAGTCCAGGACATTTGGGCTATGATTCTGTTTCAACCTTTGGCCTGGGTCTGATTGGCTCAGAACCAAGGGAACCTTTGGATTGCATCCTAGTTTCAAAGGAGATTGTGAAAGACCTGCATTGTTTGGTGCTTTGCTGCAATTGGAACTGGTGCATATCACTCCCGCCAACCCCACGCAGAACTAACTGTTGTGACAGATGCATCGTCACTGAATTGCGGTGGAAAACCGTCATCTGGGAGAGGTGGAAAACAAAACTCTGGTCTCTGCCGGAGACCTGTCTCCTTATTAGCTTGTTGTGGTTGTGGGCAATTCAGTTGGCACTGAAGACATTCCTTCCGACCATATGAGGGTAATGGGTACCGTTTGTCAGACAGCATGACAGACATGGTACTGCAACAATCAAGGCAGTGTGGGGTCCATGGCTCCTGTGCCATGTGGCTCTGCGTCTATGAAAGTGGTTGGGTGCTCACATCAGCTGACCTTCCTGAACAGATCACGAATGACAGTTAAACTCTGAAGTGGCACAAGAGGTCTTCCAACAATAGGGGCGGGGGGTGGGGGGGACTTTGCTCCATCTATTAGCCACTGCACAGAAGGTGCAGTGTTGAAGAATTTTCACATTGGCGTTCTCAAGGCAGTTCTCCCTTGGAGATGCCTTCTCTCTGGACTGGTGCTCAGCTCTCCTGTTCACCTTCCCGCCCCATCTCTCCTGCCCATAGTATTGAAAAAGATCAAGAAAGGTGGGGTCAAAGTAGTCCTGGTGGCTCTGGACTGAGGGAAGAGTGTGTTACCTGGAACTTCTGGCCATGAGCAAATGCCCTCTGTTTCGGCTACCGCTTCAGGAGCAGGACCCTGTTTTGCAAAGAGTATGTGCAGTCTACATCTCCACGCATGGAGACTGAACCGCTACAGTTGATACATTTTAATCTTCCTCCTGACTGTGTCATCTGGGCAGCAAGGCATCCTTCTACCAAAACTGTATATGCAGGATGATATGAGCAGTTCCTCATGTTACATTCAGCCTTCGCAGGCAAAGTTGTCTGACATTTTGTTTTCTCTGTAGCCCAGCAGTGTCTTGCTTTGGCAACAGATAAGTGATCTTTCGGCTATGATATGGTTACCAAATTGGCGATCCCTTTTTCAAATAACCTGTTGTGATCTGTTTCTTGAAAGAACTGATCTGATTGTTCCGCCAGTACCTTTTGTAATTGCACAGTAGGACCTCAATTTGGTTCTTGCCACTTTGTTGGGCTCACCTTTTAAACCAAAATACAGCTGTCCAATAAGCGTTTTGAACCAACGCACAGCTGTCCAATACGTCTTTTGACCATAAATTGTTCATCACAATCAACTCTGCACAACGAGTGAGTGAACTTCAGACAGCCGCCAGAAGTCCCAACACTCCATGTAGGACAATTTAGTACTTTGCTGTCTCTACACTCCACCTCGTCCATCCAGTGTAGAGGAATGGCTACACCATCTTCATTATAAGAATGCCCTCAGTTTTTGTCAATCAGTCCAGAGGTTAGACTATCAGCTTTTTGTGGACTTCTGCGGAGCCAAAAAGGTGAAAGCCGAACAAGAGCACTATCTTCTGATGGACTGTATTATATATAAAGACCTATTATGAGTTAGCCAAGACGCAGCCCCCAGAATGCTTGTGAGCTCATTCTACCACTGCACTATTATGTGATATTAGTCTTGGATGTCTGCCAGGCTGCTACATGGGCTTTCCTCCACACATTAACAAAACACTATTGTCTGAACAACAAGTTCCAGTGGGGCGCAGTCTTTGCCTGATCTATCCTGCAGGATTACTTTGAGTAATTTCATAGTCCCACCACTTGGGGAGGTAAACTGCCTTTACAATGCATGCTTAAGCACAAGTGCAGTTTCCCTGAAAGCGGAACAACGCTTACCTTAACCACGCATATACGTTAACCACGCATACGCATGGTTAAGGCACTAGGTATTCTAGCGGTCTGAGCGGGTGGGTGGGAAGAGAAACTGGAACGATTGCTCAGGAATAAGTACCAGGCTGCAGCTTAGTAAGTTGGGCTGGGGGGAGGTGGGGGTGGTTTTTAGCTGTGGGGGGCTGGTGTTAGGGCTCACTGTAGGGGGGCTGGGGTCAGGGTAGTTTTTAGGGCTCTGAGCGGGGAGGGGGGCAGTTTTCAGGGCTGGGAACCAGTTTTTAGGGCTCAGGGCATGGGTAGGCAGTATTTTTTTATTTTTTGGGGGGCTGGGGCCTGGTTACCCTAAGGGTAGGGGGGGTCAAGGTAGTTAATAAGGCTGGGGTGGATAGATTACAATGTAGGAGTGCTGAATTTTGGGGCTCAGGGTAGGTGGGATCTTTACCTCACATACACCTTTATCAGTCATGCCTTTACTGCAAAATTTGCTGTAAAGGCATGTGTGGTAAATACGCAGTCATAAACGCATGGCTTAGGCATGTGTGGCTGTCGTACAACCCTTGGGGAGGAACTCCTCTCTCATCTATTCACCAGATGATGAATCTGAGACTAGAAGTCTCTTTCAGAAGAACAAGTTATTTACTTTTGACGCCTTTTCTGTTAGAGCTCTCTAGCCGCAGTATCCTCCCTGAACCACTCTCCTCCAGTTCTTTAGAATGTACTCCTATAGTCCATTAATAAGATCCCAAAACTAGAGATCTGCACACTGGCGTATTTCTGTGGGCTCTGTCTGGTGAAAGATCCGAAAGAAACAGACATACATGCATGAAAGTGGCATAAATATAGTAGCGCTGATGTCCCATCTGGGGTGGGACACTCTCTGTAGCCGCATGCCACCTACCTAACCGGAATGCAAAGGCATTGATTTGAAACTCTTCTTGATCCAGTCTAGCAAATGCTAGTCTCTGCCAGAATAGGCACTACCAAAGAAAGTTAAGTAACCTATTCTTCTCTAGCAAATGATCTCTCATCCTGAACACACAAGTTAATTTTTGTTCTGGGTACCATGCCTCACCTGTTTGGAGCTATTGATTTGATTTAAAAGCAACAAAAAAACTCTTACTCTGTCCAACTCGCCCTTTGTTGTAATCAGTTATGCCATGAGTGTTTTGCTTATGGGTCTTCCAGATGTAGGCTTGGTTTGCCGAGTGTTTTTGATGACCTCTAAAGCCTAACCGTGCTAGGCACAGTTAGGTTGTTGCTGACACTCAATGTAAATTTGCCTTTCTCTTCAGTGTCTCATCTGTACCTACCATGGTTTCTCAGTTTACGCCAATGGTAGCTACAAACAGCTAACTGTATCTGGAGCTTTGGGTGAGACTTGCTTGGCAGTGCTGTTTGTTCCTCAGGGTCAAGCAGTCGTTTTCACCTTGAATTTCAAGGCACGATTTAGTCACTACTGAGTTACTCCAGTATGAAGTAGAAAAAAAGGTTATTTTTGTCCATGTGACTAATGCAATGCCTACAGAGTTGTATGGGAATGCTAATTGATTGTGGCGAGATTTATTTTCTAATTGACGCACCTGGATATTTGCACAACCATAGTCTAAAGTAGAAAAAGGTCGCCAGTTACCTGTTTTTCTTTTCAGTTGTATGCATAGGTTTTCATTTGTATAAATAAAATGTTTGAGTTGTAAAGGTAATCTTCCCTAATGGACTTACATATGCAAAATGCAACACATTTTGTGATAGTATTGCTTCCTTATTTTTGGCATTTTTGCACAGGTTAACAGTCTTGAAAAAGGGTTCACCTTAACAGTACCAGTCCAACTCCCAAATAAAGCAATAAACAATAGCGGAGGACCAGTCAACCTCTGCAAAGTGCCCTTCGCTGTGTGGCAATGTACGTCGCTGTATTTTTAGTAACTTATTATCTATTTGCGCTATAAACGATTTTGTAAAAAAAATTTTGCCTAAACTCTGCAGATTATGGGTTATGTGGCAAATGCGAAAATCCATAAATATGCAGAAAATGCTACATCCGTAAAATCGCATGATTCCAGTGGCCCTTCTTATAGTCTGCAAATGCTTAGGAAAACTCAAAGTACCAGAATCCTTTGCAGTGTTCTTTCTGATTTTGAATGAAATTGACTACTGTGAGAGAATCAGATGTTTTAATCACATTTGTAAGTCTATAACTTTATGTACACTGGTTATGAGCTTTTGCGCACTGTACGGGTTATGGTGTGAAGCGAAGGGAAATGGTTATAGACCGGATTCATTCACTTGGAAAAGTTATGTTCGATGCCATACATCTGATCTGGATATTATAAAAAGATATGACAAAGGCATTAGGCCTAGCATGGTTACTGTGAAAGCATTTGTTAAATCCAATTGGCCTATACTGGAAATTGTTATAGTACTTACATGGAAGTTCACAGAAAACTGTAGTAGACAAGTGTTTTGGTATTGGCGACTATGGACCAGATGTTTCAAATGTGTTCGTACATATGGCCCTATGTCAAATAAACTGGGCATAGATTTGCACTGAAATAATCCTTGCTAGGCCGTTTTAGGGGGGATTTTTATTTTCTAGACAACTTTAATTTTGTATATATTCAATTTTACTAATGGTTGACTTGTAGTAACTTTATGCACAATACAGCTACCCTGCCTCTATTAGTGATGAGCCAATGACAAATGCCATGGACCTGATTTGTTTATTGGGAAGTTACTTCATATGTCATGGGTCTGATCTATTGTGCTTTCTTTTGAAAAGTTCTGACATAAGATGTGGGCCTGATTTATTTATTTTGAAACACACCTGCTAAAGCCATTAGGCCTTTAAGGGTGGATTGTTATTGCACCCTGTAAAAGCCTGCGGAAGTAGTTTGTTACATGACATCTCAGATTCATTTCTAGGCAAGACTTTCTGCTTATTACCCTTTGGGCTTTCTGCCTATTATCCTTTGGACAAACCTTGGAGGTACACGATTTGCACTGCAATAATTCTTTCTAGAATGTCTTCAGAAAGTTTACCAGGCTTAGTTGTCTACCCGAACCTTGTAATGAAAAACATATATGCCACTGCTAAATAAACCAATGGTATATATACCACCTCAGTCATTGACTCTTTCCCTGTGAGTGCACAGCCACCTGAAAATGAGTGCTTTTCAGTGCCAAGGCTGGTGGGCCAGTCCTTTAGATTTCCATGTTTTAGTTACATGGCCCTATCATTTATTTCCCTCTTCTCTTTATTTCCCTCTTCTCTTTATTTTCATGATTAAAGTGCTTGATATCCGCTCACTGTAGTGTACTGCAGCATGTACAGCCACTGCATCTAAACCACCTGACCACAGTGGAAGAATATTGTCCATAGGGTTTTGTTGCTTTTAACATTGCAAAATGGTCAACATGCTGGTTCTAAACGTGGCAATGAGATGCAACTATAAAAATACATTATATACAGTACCATTGCAAGACTACCACCTGCTGCCTTGTTTAATTTTGTTACTGCATGTATATGTCAGTAACTTGTAGGTGATATTACGTTTTCTTCTGTTTTTATTCTTTTTATTTTATGCTTATGTTGCTGAGTTTGTGCATGCACTTTATTGTGGTTGTGTAAATGAGTGAGTATAAGAGTTACTCAGTAATGAATAGATGGATGAGTAACAAAATGCATTTATAAGTTATTCTGTACCTAAAGTCATCAATGACTAAGAAAGCACTTTATATATAAGCCAGACCTATAGACATTGCCAGTGATTATAAACCTTCCAGCTAGTCGATTTCCCTAGTTGCACATCTCATCACTTGCAAACTTGAAACGTGTGCATGCAAACATTCTGTTGCCGCACAGGAGGAAGAATAATTAGAGGGAACATTGGTCACGACACCATGCAACAGAGCTGATCTGAACAGCACTGCTAGAATCAAGTACCAGCCTTGAAAGGATAACCAGGTGGAAGCTCTACAGGATGCTCTTTCCAAGTCTGTTCCCGCTCCAGTCAATGACGTTGACTGTGCAGCAATTTGCTACACTCGCTGGCTGGACGCGGCATGCATCAAAATGGTGCCTGAAAAAACACGCAAGAGCCATAGGAAAAATCCATCAGCTTCATGGTTCTCACCGGCACTGAAAGCAGCACAGCTTAGCTTGAAAAACTAAAGAAAAAACAAATCAGAACCGAACTCCACGCTCAAATGCTCACAGAATATCTTAAATCAGGCGCCATCCCACTGCGTCTACGAATCCGAAATACCCCAGCCATATTCACCCAAGACCCCAAGTTTCGTACAGGCTTTAGTCATTTTAGCCACAAATTACTCACGCCACTGGATGGTCTTAGGAATTGATAAAGCAATTGAACATAGCTGCAAAGAACTGGAAGAGATAGCAGAACTAGAGAAACTAAACTTGGCTGACACTGCCTTCACAGATGTCAAAAGTCTCCAAGAAAAAATCGACACAACCATTGCTACTTTCAACACCTTTGAGCTCAATAAGAAAATCGCCAAAATCCAGAGGGACATTAAATTCTACAACGTAGGAAAAACATCCATACCTTCGCGACGAATCCTACAACACTCCGTACATCCCTCCAAGAACCTGCAACTGGGGCAGATACCGTAACAACCAACCGATTACCTTCTCCAACACCTCTATTGAGGATTCTGACGGAAGTGAGGGACCCAGCACATCCAGAGCTGTCTGTAGACCATAACCCCTACTACCACAAGGTTTTTTGAAGGCAAAGCCGCGGACGCGGCCAACCTCAAACTCAACCACGGAACAACCGCCAATACCAACCTCAATTCTCAGGAGAAAGACAAACCCGAAACAGGTTCTACCAATGGGGACCACAACAGTAACTGACCATACGACTAACCATCTTGCCACTGCCTCCTCCTCCCCAACGACCTTGGATCCACAATCTATACCCATTTTCAATCTATCCGATCACATCCTATCTCCTGATGAGACCAGACTTCTCAGCAGAGGCCTCCGTTTCATGCCCACGGAACGGACCAACATTTTAGACCTACAGTCTAATCTGCTACTATTTTTCCGACGCATCCGGCTCAATTCTTTTCGGATAAACCCTCAACCACCCTACCCCCTGGACCACGTTTCCACCCTCCATCCACCTTCAAACCCCCATCCTCCTCCATGCCACCAGAAATACTTGTTTTCAAACGGTTGGTCCTACAAGAACCCACAGACCTCCAAGCACAATTTGAATATGTCCCCTACAACCTACACTTATCAGAGAAACCAGCCTTGATCAACCTCAAGAACAAGTCTGAACTTATAATCAAACCAGCAGACAAGGGCGGAGGAATCGTGGTCATGAACACTGACATATATAACCAAGAAGTAAAACGACAACTATCCAACCTCAACCACTACTGCAACTTACTAAAGACCTCCTACCAGATCTCAGGACCAAAATCCAACAGACCACTGGACGGGCTAGATCACTCAACAAAATAATTCAACTTCCTGAACAATCAACACCCACACATTCCGGTTCTATATGTACTCCCCAAGATCCATAAAGACAGCACCAACCCCCAAGGTCGCCCCATCGTTTCAGGTTGTGGCTCCATTCTTGAACCCCTGGGAAAATACGTTGATGCCATCATAAAGGAATTCGTACCATTCACTGACACATTCATCAGACACCATGGATCTCAACCGCACCATTGAAGACAGACCCTTTGACACTAACACCGATCTCCTGGTCGGATTGGACATTGAATCACTCTATACCAATATCTCACACAATGAAGGACTCGCAGTCATTGAGAATTTACTTGAAACTAGGCCAAGACCCGCCTTGATTCCAACTGAATTTATCATGGACTTATTACACATTGCCTTGGAGAACAATTTTGCATACCGTGACACTTTCTACCTCCAAGTCAAAGGTGTCTCCATGGGAGCCTGCTTCGCCCCAAACTTTGCTATTCTCTTCGTCCATAACCTCGAAGACTCACCCACCTCAAAAAATCCTTTCCTCAGCCATATCTCTCTGGCGCTGGTGCATCGATGATATTCTTTTACTATGGAATGGTACCACACACTCTCGACCCCTACATCGAATGGCTCAATCAGTCTCAAATCCACCTCAAATTCACTTGTGACTCCAAACCAAATGACCTCCCATTCCTAGATGTCATTATACATGCGGAAGATGACAAAAACGGTACTTGCCTTTACCGTAAACCAACTGAAAGGAACATCATTCTCCAGTACTCAAGTTACCACCCACGGGGTCTCCGAGTTGGCCTTCCATAAGGCCAATTCCTGCGCATTTGAAGGAACTGCAAATGGCGGAATGATTACTTCCGGGAATCAGACATCCTGATTAAAAAAACGTATTGACGGGATATCCGAAACGTCTAGTTACTAGAGCACGCAAGAGCCTGGTACTGCCACCGTGAACATCTTCTCACACCTCAACCCAAGAAAACCATGACTAGGATACCATTTGTCTCCAAGTTCTGCACCCTGAAAGCAATAAAGTCAGTAAGATCATCAAACGCAACTGGCCATTACTACGATCATTTGAAACATTCAGAGAACCACCCCTCTTCTCATACCAACGCTGCAACAATCTAGCCCCACATCTAGTTCATGCTATTACATGGCCTACTAACAACACAGACAAGAACACTATCACCGCTGCCTAGGGTCTACCCCCTGCTATTGGCCACTACAAATGTCAAAACTGTTCCGTATGTGATCTCGCAATGAACACAAAAGATTTCAAAACCAACAAATCTTACAAGCTCGATACCCTAACCAACTGTAGGTCACAAAACTTCATTTATGCCATACGCTGTCCCTGCGACCTCATTTACATCGGCCAGACCACCCAAATGGTCAAACGGAGGATGATCCAACACTGAAGCAGAATCCAATGCAAAGTCCTCACTGCACTATTGGTTTCCCACTACATTGAAAAAAATCATTGCGATACAGACATCACCTGGCAGGTCATAGACCAACCAACATTGTCTATCAGAGGTGGTGACATCAAAGCCCTCCTCAACAAATGTGAATGTAAATGGATCACCATTCGTAAGTCAGTCAATACTGGCTTGAACACAATTGACGAATGGAACAGTACCATCCTACTTTGACCCTCTGATACACTACTCCTCCCTATCATGTATGCCTTACAACATCCTCACATCAACACGCTGTATCCTGTCCTACACTAGATTTACACGACCCCGATACCCCCGGTTAGCAATACAGCCCCCCCCCCCGGTCAATTCCTCGATTTACTCTTTTTCTCTCAAGTCACAAATTGTACATCAGGATCACTTGTATGGTACTCCTTGGCCATCATTACAATCCTGCATCCTATGAAATTACAATATTGTCTGTTTTTTCCAATGTGTCAAATAACCTTCATCTGTTTAGCTTCATTACCCCACCATTTTTGTTCCTGTTCCGTATGTAATTCACATCCTCCATAACAATCCGATTGCTTAGATGAAACTGCTTTCCACTCAAATTGTTACTTGTGAGCACCCGTATCCCTTTCCATCCCGCGCCGCATCACTACAGATACACCCCCTGCTACAAACACATGACTGTGACGTAGCTACACCCGGAAGTATCCATACTTCTTCATATACAGTCACCGCGGGTCCGCTCCAGCACACCGCACATGAACGAGACGGCATCGCATTGGTTGCAGCACCGCATCGGTTCCCACAGAGGAGCCTCCAAACATAATCCACCAATGTCCACCCCACCCCCACGACACGGCACCCGCATATACACATCATTCCAATACTTGACACTAAGGTAATTCTGCATGTCCCACGCTACGCTTTACACCTCTTGTGAGCCCCAGTCCTGCCGCTCACTCCTCCTTCACCCACAGGATCTCCGTTAATTCCTGGAGAGCGTTCTCTCACACCCCTGGCTCTCGACGCCACACTTGGACACGGTACCGTGTCCTTCCAGGTAGCACTGCTCTTCTACCTTAACTGCCTGCACGCTACCTATAGATCACCGCTTTCGCTTTCACTTTAGTGTAGTTCGCCCTCTTCCACCCTTGATCACCTCATAGTTTGTTGAAGTAATTTCTATACTGACACACACTTAATTGAACATGCCGACTCTCATTCGCATACAGTCTCATGCAGTTTCATGCCGTCCTAGAGACTTCTAATTTCGGCTATCGGACTCCGCGCCAACCTTCCAGTCCACTTTTGATCACATCACAGTTTCCTCCGATATGTTATTAGTCACCTTATCACTGTTACCTGCATATATCTAAGTTTTGAGTTTCACTGCTCATTCACACAGGTTCTCCCTTCTCTCCACGCCACCCAAGATACTGTCACACTTGATCGGACACATCGCCACTGTTATGCGCTCACTCCCACTCGCTTTACACCGGCCACAGGTTCTTCCTCCTCACCTTGCTTTAGTTCTCCCCAACATCACCTACGCAGTTGACGCAGCATGCTTCTTAATTTGCCCCTCCGCTAAATGCTCCAACCCCTTCCTCCCCGCATCCCTTACCCTTCTCATTTCCCTCCTTGTACAGCACCGCCTAAACTGACAACCCGGTCCTGAAGATGATCCTAAGTTATAGGTTCGAAACCTCGTCGACTCCTCAGCGCAAATAAAGGTGCACCTCTTGTGGTTCAACTGAAATTCTTGTAATTTTCTTCTAAAAACATTGTAAATCATTGACTTGAACCTCAATCTTCACTGTATATACTTGCTCACATCTGCACCTTGCGCCGTTTTTCGCTGATTGCACATTGTCACTTGCGTTGCCACTATTTGTCACGTACGCAATTGAGCACCAAGTCCAATTCGGGTTGTTCACGCAATTTCTTGCCCACAGTGCTGTTACAACTGTACCTTTTCCTCTTCAATTTTGATTTTAATTATATGATGCCATGTGCACATTTAAAAAAACTACTCGGTCTCCCATTTTCTTTTCGTGTAATGTATTGTACATACATGTTTATCCATCTTTCCTAGTGATACCAGTTGAGATACTGTTGCTTAGTTTCACGTACCTACCCAAATCTCAACATGGTTTATGGGTTATACTCCTGTTAAATACAACCCCAGTGATCATCAACACATTGGCCAGCCAGGTAGCTGGACCATTAATAGATTTACTAAATGAAGCACTTGACTCCGGGCACTTCACAAACATTTGGGAAAAGCCTTCCAGTCTTCCGCTGGTGAAGAAACCCTCCCTGGACCCTAAGTGGGTGGATAGCTATAGGCCAATCTCTCGGCTTCCCTTCCCCGCTAAGGTGCTAGAGAAAGCCATGAACGAGGAGATTCTAACTTATCTTGACACCATCTATTGCTGGATTCTGCCCAATACGGATTCAGAGCAAACCATTGTCTGGAGTCCGCACTGGTGGCCGCATCAGAGGAAATAAGCGGTAGAGCAGCATTAATCCTACTGGATCTCTCTGCCACCTTTGATTCGGTCCACCATGCACTACTTATGAAGCGTCTGCACTCCTTAGGCTTCAGGAATACTGCACTCACTCTGCTGAGCTCATTTCTTGAACAGGAAACCGTGGGTAGAGATGGGAGAGGCAAAGTCCAGCCCTTTCTCCCTCCCCTGCGGGGTGCCGCAGGATTCTGTGCTTAGCCCCACTCTTTTTAACGTGTAAGTCATCCCCCCCTCCCCTCCCGGGAAAGCTCATTCTTAGTTTTGGTTTGACAGTACTATCCTACGCCGATGATTCACAGATAGTGGTATCCATCTTGTCACAGGTTGAGATTGATGCAAACAATTTCTGCAGATGTATGGCTGCAGTCGCGAGTTGGATGCAGAGTAATTGTCTCAAGCTAAATTCGGACAAAACTGAGGTGTTGCTCTTTAGGAAAGAAACCTCCTTTTGTAATGCATCCTGGTGGTTCCTAGAGCTGGGCAATCCACCCAAGCCAGTGCAGAAGGCACGAAACTTGGGGGTCATATTCGACACCAAACTGTTTTTCTGCTCAAATCAATGCAGTGACCTCAGGCGGCTATTTCATGCTACGGGTTCTCAAAAAAATCCTCCCCTTCATCCTGTCTGACTCACAGAAGCCTGTAATGTTGGCCCTCATTGTCTCAAACGGACTACTGCAATGCCCTTTATCACCTCTAAATACCGGAGAAAAAATTGCAGTCCCTACAGAATGCTGTTGTAAGAACTCTTCTGAAAATCCCCAAGTTTAAACCAGTATCTCACCTTTTGCCTGGCCTTCACTGGTTACCGGTAGAGAAGAGAATCTCGTTCAAGGCACTGTGCCTTATGCATAAGGCTCTGAATTATACCGTCTGTCCTATTTTCAAGAAAGGCTCTCCTGGTACACGCCCAGCAGAATCCTCCGATCTAGCACTGTGCACATGGTCATGATCCCTAGAATCAAATGAGTAAATTGGGGCGGAAGAACGCTTGCTTACTTGGGGAGGAAAGCTATGGAACTCCCTTCCTCTTACTCTCCTGTCACAATCCAGCCTGCAGATATTCAGAAGGCAGTTAAAGACCTGGCTGTTGCCACTTTGAAGAAAAAAAAAAGTCATCTGACTTTAAACTCGGCTTGCTGTGTTCCTCTTTCGGTTCTTGATCTGCTCAGCGCTAACACACCTTCGGGTAATGCACGCTTTACAAAACATTTTTCATTCATTCATAGTGAGCAGCCAGAAATGTGGCCACTATGCATGACCATTGATATATTTCCCAAAAGGGCAGAGGTAGGCATTTGTGAATCACAACAGTGGATCTTTAAAACACATGCCTAACATCTTGGCTATCATACTGTGAGGATGGGATGCATGCACCATGAGTTACTTTGCTGTTCATAATCATGAAAAATGTGCAGTCAGAAAAGGCTGATGGGTGCAGTGCTTCAGTTATAACCACCGTTCCCTTAAGGGCGCGCGCGCACCTCTCCTGACGTCGGCATGCACTGCCGTCTGTGGAGCGCGCACACAGCCAGGACGTCCCGAGATAGAGTTGCGCCGCCGCTTTAAAGAAGCGAGCGGCGCGAAAAGCAGGCGTTTTTTAATGCGATGTGCGTACGGGAGGAGTCGTGACGGAGTGCAGGTAAGGGGGATTGTGGCCTTGGGGGCTTGTGGGCATGTGGGCGTGTGGCTGCAGAGCGCGGGGCAGATTGTGACCTGTTGTTTAAGTATTGATGGTAATCACAGCCCGTGAAGGGGCTCTGATTACCACCAATACTTAAACAAAAGACCACAATCGTCCCCGCGCTTTACTAACAAAAGAGTAGAGCCAGTTTCGAAACACAGGGTGTACTTTGGTACACGCTGTGTTTTTAAACTGGCTCTACTCTTTTGTTAGTAAAGCACGGGGCAGGGTCGATTGTGGCCTTTTGTTTAAGTATTGATGGTAATCAGAGCCCCTTCACGGGGGCAGGCACATTTTCACCATCCTAGGTGGCGCAAGGCAACATCATCTGGGAGGAGTAGTACCATTGGAGCATACAGGCACAACAGACATGTGCCCCGTTCATCTGCCCTAGTGACACAGGTCTGAAGGAGATGCTCAGTGGCCAGGGTAATTTGTACTTTGAGGGCACCTCAGGCATACAAGCATAAAAAGTTCCTGTCAGGCAGCCTTAGGACTTTCCAACGCACATCTAGCCCAAATAAATCCCACACTACAGGGCTTCTCTGGGTGTGCTGTATCGCTGCCGGGCCTTGTATTCACAACAATGCACCATGTGAGGGGACACGCTGATCCACTAGGCTCTATGCAGCAGGTCACAGCAGTGTATAGTGCCGCTGCACAGGGATAGCACTGCCATTGCAGACAGGGAGCATAGGTGCCTATCAACAGGCCAGTAAGAGGATGTCAGCAGTACAAACACTCGCCCAGCGCTTGAGATTGGCCGCCTGGCAATTACAGATGCAGCATGCAAGCAGACCCTACAGGTGTGGGTTCTGGTAACGGTGGGCTCATCTGGTACAGTCCACCTGGGAATGCAGCTTTGGGAAAAACAGATAGGACCACAGCCAGGGCTAAGACCCCAGCCAGGGTACATCTCCCTCAGTGTGAAGAAAAGAATATGGAGGAAGGAATATATTGATATTTTTTCATTATTGGAGATTGAGTGGGGAGGCTTTGACATCAATCAATAAGGCAAAATATTGTTAGGGTAATAAAACAGTAAAGGTACAAAGGAAAATTAATAGTGAGTTGGTGTCATTTAGGTAGCTTGAAGCACTGATAATTGAAAGGTTCCCACAATGCGTCCGATTTATTCTTGTACGAAAATATAATTCATGAAACTCAGCAGACGTGTGGGGGCCGCATGACTGCATGATGGCCGCATGACTGCATGATGATCAGTGGTTTAGGATGAAGATGCAGATATTGCTCTCAGTGGTATGGGACCTTTGAGAATCTCTTCAGCTTCATACACAAGGAGGGTGAATGGAAACCAGAGCAGCAATAATTGCTGTGTTGGCCAGGATAGCAGATATGACAAGGAAAAGTCAAAGGGCAAATTGAGGTTTCTCATCTCACAAAGTAGGGGACACTACAATGAGGGGTGTCAGTGATATGCTGGAAATTTGAGAAGGGTGAGCGTAGCTGGGGCCAGGTTTGTAAGTTAAAGCATGTTTGCAGTAAATTCTTCTCAGGCTAATCAGCAAAGAATTGCAACAAGTGCAAAGGGGGCCGAGCAAAAGGGCCCTGTTGAATAAGTGCCACAGGCTAGAGGAGCCAGAGAGTATAAGGTCTGGATTTAGTCAGGGCTTAAGGATCCTGTCCGGGGGCCTAACACCAGCAGAATTAAAATAAATCTAAAATCCACAAGGACCTCTCTTCTGCTGACTTCATCATCACTTCTCTGAGCATGTTCCTCAAGTATGAGCAGGGCCTGTACCACCTCCGCCATCACCTCTCCTTACCTGAGGGTGACTCAAGTCAATGACAGGCTAGACCAACAATAGTATTCAGCCTCTTACCCATCTGTCGACGAGGCAATAGACCTGGTGAGAGCTCAGTGTGAGGAGCGCTGATTGTCGAGACAGATATAGAATCTGCATATAGGCTCCAACCAGTTTACCCGGACAGTTTCTGGTTCCTATGTCATCAGTTTCAGAGGAACATTTACATCGATAAATGCATGCTTGTGGGATGTACCATCTATTGTGCATATTCAAGGTCTTCAGTTCGTTCACAAAGGAGATTCTGTGCAGGGCGCATCCGGAAGGGGTAAGCTTCACTATCTGGATGACTTCCTCTTTGTTGGGAAACCAGGTTAAAGTGACTGTGCCGAGCTGCTTGGAGTCTTTCCAGGTTTTAGCAGAACCCCCCAGAATCCCTCTAGCTGAAAGCTAGACAATAGACCGAGTTGCCTGCTTCTCCTTGTGCACATAAATGGACTCAGTGGTTGGGGTATGCTGGCTGCCACAAGATAAGGTCCTAGACCTATGGAGGCAGTAACAGCAATGGTGGAGTGGGAGACTGCTACCTTGAGAGCGATCCAGTTCTTTGTAAGTCAACAGAACTTTGCAGCCAAAGTGATACCCCAAAGGAAGATATTCACTCCAAGCCTTGCCCTCCTGACAGCAGACCTAACCAAGAAACACCACCATGCATGGCTAGAAGCAGGGGTGATGAGCGAGTGATGAGTGTCGATGAGCTGCAGCATAGAGCTCTGAAGGAGAGCACCGTCCCTGCGATATAAGGCCTGTAAAGAGCCTTCTTGATCCCCACCATGACACCATGGAAAGAGCTCTGCTGTAGCCCAATTCATAGAGCAACTCTTTGTCGCTGAGCAGGCATGTGTGGTGCTGCGTGCTATGCTGAGACACGGAGGTCTGAGACTGTCTACCATGGCATCTTAGCTGGTACGAAAGCTCTCTGTAGTGCCAGTTTTTGGTGCAAGGGGGCTATAGAGGCCAACATGCTGTATAATAGGGCTGTGGTGCAGGAGCAGGACAGGCCTCAGCTTGCCAACACAGGTCGTGTTTTGGTATAGGGCTGGGAAAGGCCTCATTATCCACAGTGGCAGTCACTGTTCCCAATAAGGTGCGCTCGCGCGCACCTCTATTACCTGTAGCACGCAGTGCTGTGTGTGGAGCGTGCACACACACAGCACATCCAGCAAGAGTGTTTGCGCCGCTCCTTTTAACAAGCGAGCGGCGCGTAAAACGGGTGTTTCCTGGCAGAGGGAGCGGCAGGAAGGTCATGGGTACTTGGCATCTACTTTTATATTTAGAGCCTGGTGCGGTGCCTACTGTGTGCTTTTGTTAAGTACTCATGTTTATTGCAGGGCCGTCAGGAGCTGCGAATAACATGAATACTTTAACAAAAGCACACAATCAGCCCACAGCCGTGCTTATGTAACAAAAGAAGTTCAGCAAGTTTACAAACACGGCTTCTAAAGTTCACGCCGTTTATGTAGACTTGCTGAATTTCTCTTCTTAACAGAGCTGTGCTACGGGGTGATTGTCTGACTTTGTTAAAGTTTTCAGGTTAATTGCAGCTCCAGACGGGTGCTGCGATTAACCTGAAATCTTTAACAAAGTCCCATAATCACCCCTCAGCTGCGCTCTATCAAGAAAAAATGCATGTGTGTATCCAAATTGCAAATCTGCCTTAAGCCCCCTAACATGGTTTGTATGTGTGGAAATGCACCGTCTTTTCAGTTTTGTAACCAAAAGTTTGGAGTGATATTTGGCGCTGCGCACAAGTGCGGTCTGGTTCCTGGCGCACATAGCCATGGCTGCAGCGCACAGAGACCCTACACTGCCGCACACAGAGCAAGAAAACTAGAGAACATTGGTTATAACGCTGGGAATTCTGGGCTGCATTCTATTCTGTCACTTTGTTTGTTCATTATGCCTCTCAAGCAGGGGCTAGCCAAATCGGTGTTGGTCCTCTTTCAATAGGAACAGTCCAGTCTGAACTGAAAGATCCTTTCCAGGCCGCAACACAAGTTACCCCAGACCTGGTTTGAGCCCTGTGACTCATGCACATGGAGAATTCCTCTAGGCTTATACCTCACAACATGGAGCCTGTCACTTGGGGAAACAATCGCGATGGGCAAGAAAATGATCAACTTTAACGTGGGCCGAGCATTTACCAGCGGCGGAGATTAATTTTCATTTTCCAACAATACTTTTTTGCCAGACCTATGAGCACGTGCTCCACCAGAGGTGGCAGCGATGTTTCCAAGGCAATGCGTTAATATTGGCTCTGGATTAAATTGTGAGCAGCATACCTTTTGGAGAAAAGAAAGTGGCCAACTTGCATTTCTGGTACTGCCCCTAGGCAGGACTGCCTCCCAATCCATATGAAAGATTTCTTAAGCCCCGCGTCTTCTGCCAGATATTTCAGAGGCAGTGCTTGCCATGATCCCTCCGCTCACCGGTTTGTTGAAATGAATGCAGCTTTCTTAATATGGATGTTTTCACATACTCCTTGGCCAATCGGATGCAGCGCGGGT
Source organism: Triturus cristatus (assembly GCF_964204655.1). Classification (NCBI taxonomy): domain Eukaryota; kingdom Metazoa; phylum Chordata; class Amphibia; order Caudata; family Salamandridae; genus Triturus; species Triturus cristatus. Next base: position 391,134,333 of record NC_140581.1, read on the forward strand.
TCGTTTTTAACGCTGTGCCACCATATACAGAACAAGGGAGTAAGGTACTCGAAGCGATGCATGGGGCACACAGATGGACCTCTGACTCTGTAGTTGGGTGTTTCTCTTCTAGTGTAGGATCCAATAAGCATCGGCAGAAGCTTGATTGGTAGAATTCTTATTGAGAGCGCTGTATTGCTCTTCGTGATTCATTATCCCAGCTCTCACCGTCTGACTTTCAATTGACTTTCTTTGCATATTGAAGGCCTGAGATATAAAGGGCTGAGTTACAGATACGGTTTTGTATTGATTGTGACGCGCTGCCTTAGACTGGTGTTACCATGGCCCTCCACCACCCATCCTATATATTGACTCGATGACCATAGGAGTGCTTTTCAGGCCTTGCAGGCAAACAAAAGCTTTCATTTTGAGATTCTGGTAATGAATGTTTAACAGTAATCTAACACAATGTTTTGGCGGAGTGGATTTTGAGCTGAAGGAACAAAATGAAGAAGAAAAAATCCTTTCCTAAAGTCTGGGTAAACCGGATTTGCTCCCCAGCGCAGCAACGGCTTTCTTTAGAATTAAATACCGACCACGGCCAGATGCCAGCCACCAAGAACCGAGTTTTGTCAACAAATGTGATATGTCAGTAATTGGTGTTTTGTGCAGACTTCTGGCTGTGAAATGAAATCGGCAGCCCTTTAGCCACATAGCTAATACAATTTCTTAATACAAATGTCACCTGTCGCCAGCAGCGCCCTCTGTGCGACAAGGGTGTACCCCACTCGAAAGGCGTGCCGTTGCAGACCTCTTAAATGTGAGGATTACACAAACCAAAAGGCCCATTTGCCTTTAACGACAACTTAAATGCCCTCTGAGCGAAAGCGAAGTGACACATTAAATATAATAATGCCCACTGTGTGGACCTGTAATACAAAGCAGGCGTTTATTGCTACCTTTGTGCCACGAGTGAATAATTACACTTGTCAACCCTAAACCGAGTCATAATTGCAGCAGCTACGTTTATCCAGAGGGGCCCTTCATGTGGCGGCTTAATAAAGCCCAAACTGTTGAGTTAAATCCCAGCCGCCCAGCCTGATGAAAGCCGCCAAGTAGAATAACTGAGGACGCGCCTGCTGGACCATTGCCTGATTGGTGTCCTGGGGCCGATATCTTAGGGTTGGACACAGATTTCATGACCTAACCTATCACTTGCCAGTTGGTTGCCAAAGTTGAAGCTACCAGTTATGAAATAATTTTGCATAATCTATTGCATGATGACTTGGCTGTAGGGTCTTGGGTCACTCGTTCGTTAAGCCTTGTTCTGTTCAGTATGCCCCTCCCCATAAAAAAAAGCCTTTGCCCTAACCGTAATAAATTCCGAATTTACCATATTAGATTTTGGATACTGTTTGAAGCCTTCAGTTGTTTCAAAATCGGAGGATATATAGGAAACTCAAAAACGAAGTTTCAAGTATTTGTGTGAATTTATATAGTAAGAACAAAGCTATGTAACAGAGTGCTGTCTGGTACATTACAGGCAGGTGGGAGTGGTTAAGGGTTAGGAAGAAGGGTCTCGGAGGAGGCTACATGGGAAGGCATGAGGACTGTTGAGGCAGATATTGAGCCTTGGAATAGGAAAGCGGTAGGGGTAGAAAGAAGGGGATCTGTCGAGGAATGATGCAGAATTGCAGATGGATTTTGCTCACATAGTAGGGTCTTTTCTGAAGTCCAGGATGGAGGGAGCCTGACCTACTCCACTTGCACTGCAGGAGAAGCCATGACACTTTCTTGCTTAAGTCGTGTGACCTAGAGTCTGCCTATGATGATGCTGTTCTGTGGAGACATCCTGATGTTTTAATTTTGAACGCCAGATGTCGGTTAGCATAATCTGCGTCCTTGGATAGGGAGCATCTTGGTTGGGAGTTGCGGCTGGCAGAAAGAGCCAGTGGGCATCTTTGAGCATAGCCTGTCAAACATTTGTTCCCTTAGTGAGAGGTTGCCTCCATAAAATTGAGAGAAGACTAGAGCTTCTCACAGTAAAGGTTTCTTTCCGAGGAAGAAGGGGAGAAGATCTTGTATGGTATGTTTTAAAGCATGAATGCGTTACTTGTGCTGGTGCCAGCATTTGTGATTAAGATGGATTTCGCCTTTGACTGATTCACTTTGATAAAGGCCTTCGACATTTTGGCCTGGATGGTTGACGTTGGTCTTCATCTAATGACATGGTTTCTCACGATCTAGTTATAGCTATTTTGAAGCTGCACACTGGTAGATGTTTGTTTAGGCTCACATTAGCAGTACTTCAGGAGTTATCTATACTGATAGTCTTAACTTGAATGCAATGAAAAATGGAATGGAGTTAAGCAAGCTTCAGGTGCTCTGAATCATAATGAGGCAAACCTGAAATAAAGATCCCTGCCCAAAGCCAGGTTTTGTGATTTCGCATACTTGAATCAAATGAAATTCTGTGAAGTTTTTTCTTCCTTCTGAGATTTTATTGATTTGTCCAAATTATATTACTTCCTTCGGAGTGTGCAGATTGGCAAGTAAGGGACCATAATTCTGAACAAATGCGCAAACTCCCTTTTTGCATCTTGTGGATACGTCCACATCTTGGCAACCCTTGTGTTGGACTACCATTTACCACAGCATCTTCTCTGAGTAATAACTGACTGTCACTAAGTGTTTGAAGACAGCTGTGTTTGAGCCAGAAGCTTATAAACAATTCCACTTCAGAGAAAATGACTGCCCAATTTAGACCCACGTTTTTTGGCAAAACGAGATGCACCGTTCAGTTCTCGCAGATCCCATTAGTAGATTAAGCTCCGCTATCCTAATGTGCACACACTTTGGGATTTAGATTGGCATGTGGTTGGGCCTGCAGTGCCTACAGGCTGAGAATTTTTATAAAACGCAGAGGTCTACCTTGTCCTAGATTGCCTTTTCTGTCCATGCAAGCACACATCAGAAGGCTAGAAATACCTTATAAAGACTCAGTGGTACTAAGTGCTTTGTATGACTTGCAAATCATTCAGTTGCTCCTGCCTACTGTAATACAAATCTACTGGATGTGTATCTGACACCTACTGAAGCTTCTTGTGTGCATGTCTGTTGATGACTGCTATAGTGAGGTTGTAGCCGAGGATCACCTTCCATTGCTATACAGGGTAAACAATGTTTACCCCGAAACTTTTTCCCCGCTAGGAATCACAACGCGGTTGTTACAACGACCGCGTTGTGATTCCGCATACCATTACTCCGCAAGTCGGAAGAACGACTTGCAGAGGGGGGCGGGAGGTGTTGGATTTAAAATCCAACAACTTCCATAGTGTTCGCACAGACTAGAGTTGGAATAGTAAATTTTACTATTCCAACATCCAGCAAGTCGTTGTTCCAACTTGCGGAGTAATGGTATGCGGAATCACAACGCGGTAACGACCGCATTGTGATTCCAAGCGGGGAAAAAGGCGGTGGAATAACGTCGTAGATTCCTATACAGGCCTTGACCACCTTTCAAGTAGTAGCAGATTGTCATCACTATTGACTCTACCACCTGGTTCGAACTACTTCAGACTATTCGTGCCCAAGCACTTGGCTCATTAGTGTTTATCTTCTTGGAATTTTTCATGATAGATTCTGGCTACTTTCCCAAAGGTTGGAGAAGAGTTTCCATGCCTGAAAAAATCAAGTTTGGATCCCCAAGAGCAGAGTACCAAAGACCTATCTCATCTTACTTTTCCAGCCAAAATCATTGAAAAGGCTATTAATTCTGAACTTGCCTCCTTTATTAAACCCAATAAGTTGTTAGACTCCAAACAAAATTAATTCAGAGGCACACCGCTCTGAGTCAGCATTGATTGCCGCCTCTGAAGAATCAAGGGCCACACTAGATTAGGGTGGCAAGGCCGATCTTTTATTTGATTGGATCTCTCCGCGGCATTTGACATGGTCAGTCATGCCCTGTTGCTTGACCGTCTTTTTAACATAGACATTATGGGATTTGCCTTTTCTCGCCTGAAATCATTTTTGTCTGGGAGGGAACAATTTATTGCTATGGGTGAATTTGCTTCTGTCCTCTTTTAGCTGCCTTGTGGGGGGCCTCAGGGCTCCTCTGAGCCCCACTCTTTTCAATCTATTTTACCCCACTGGCTAGAATTATTAAATCTTCCTGATTCTCAGTAATTTCCTATGTTGATGATGCACAAGTTATGGTCTCAGTATCCAGCAATCTGGAAGACACTGCCATCGGATTTAACAACTGTATGAGGCAAATCGATCATTGAATGAAAACCAATTCAAGTTCAACTCCGGGAAAGGGAGGTTCTTTTCCTAGGCAACGATGTCACGGTCTGGACATCTAGCTGCTGGCCACACGAGCTAGGATCGCTTCCCACCCCAGTGACGAAGGTCAGCAATCTTGGGATCCTAGACAACAATTTGTCATTTGAAGATCATGTTAATGCGTTATCCTCCTCAGTCTTCATTCTGAGGATCATTAGGAAATGTCATTTTGTTCCAACAGTCCCTAGCAGCTCCAAGACTCCTCAGCGCATTCAAGCGCTTTAAAAGTTCATTCTCCATTTAATTTCAAGCAGTCAAATAAAAATAGATTATGTTGTGGGTGGAGCATATAGCTAATATAACTCTGCGGAACTGATTAGGTCTCGCCTGACCCAGCGCATGCGCTGGTCTGGCGAGACTTTTTGTGAGGGCTTAAAAAAAATGCTGCCATGGCCAGCCTGAAGCTTGACTGCATGTGCGCGGGCGCGCGCTTACGTGCCGAGGCTTTCCTCCTCATGCTCATTAAGCGCATCGCTCGCCGCGCTGGATCGCGAAAGCGATCACTTTAGCGGCCGCGCGTTTACGATCGCGCGGCCAATGCTTGTTCTTTTTCCAGTCTGTGCTCATATTGGATTTTCTGTAGGCTCACTGTCATGACAAACTAAAAGATATCTTTGGGTGAGGGTGAATGGTATGTAGACTCTTTATAATGATCCGTTATCTCATAGTTTGTGTCCTTTTTGTGCATGCTGTTTTGGTTCTTCGGTTGCTTCTTACTGTTTTTGTCTGGAAAAATCAACTTGATAAAGGTGGTATTTTTTGCAGGTTTATAATCCCTTTATGAAACACTCACATTACATACTTGCTGAGTGAAAGCTTGGTAGAGGAAGTTGTGAGGTGGCTACCAGATGGCAAAATACACACGGGTTATTGTGTTAGGAGATCCTGCTGGTGCTGAGCAAGAGGATTACATTTAGCAGTCCGTAACATTCTTGAACATGAAGAAAGAGTTATTTTTTTCCCAAACATTCGTATTAAGGTTTTTGTGCAGAAATACCCGCGCATGATCGCGAACGCGATCACTTTCGCGGCTGCGCGTTTACGATCGCGCGGCCAATGCTTGTTTATAATGGTTATGGTGAACAGACGTTCACTACTATGCGTCGTGCACTAAAACCTTTATTACTATTAAAGCACGTTACAATAAGACTTTTGTCCTACCTATACATAAGGTAATATTTTATTGTACAGGTATATAATGACGCAATAATTTCGTCGTTAATAGGGAGCACATAAACAGAAAAGAGTTCTTTACAATACAAGCATTGGGCAATGACTGGAAAGTGGGAGGGGGGCGCTTCTTAATAATGGGGATACATAGGGGTGGTAGATCTATTAAAAGTGAGTGACATCGGGGTCCAGTGTGTGAGAAGCCCGATGCACCGCTGTTTTAGTTGATTTCCGTTACCCCTGTAAAGCCACTGCGGATACACCCTGGAAGAATGGGTGTCTATGTAATAATCTTTTGCATGGACTGTTTAAAGTAGATTAAAATCTTATCTTTCAAACGCTATTTTATTTATATGGCTTTAGTGCTATTTCCACGGGGCCCCTGTCACCGCACTAGTCTTGAAAGGATTTTAGTGGCGTGTAATTTATGTTTAATTCCGTGGCTCAGTTAAAACACATCGTGAGACTGAAACTCTTTGAGCGATATCTGCCACAGATCACATTCCATAAATGGGCAACTCGGCCATCATATAGCATTTGGGGCATTGTGCCCCTTTCAAAGAGTAATGTACTGCAAGCGAGGAGCTAGGCAGGTTTCCCTTAGACTCTGAACACTGCCAAAGCCAAGAATGGTGTGTTTATTTTTTATTTTTTTCTGGGTTGTGTATTTACAGTCAGTAGTATTGTTCATGCATTTGCCATTATTAAATGTGTATTTGCTGTGACCGGTGCTTATGGTTTTTTTTTTTTTATTAAATGAGTGCCTGTGCCCAGAGCTCTTCACAAAAGCCTGCGGCCGATTTTATAAAAGGATAGGGCGCCCAATGCTGGTCTTTGTTCCACCCCATGCCTCTTTAATCCGCTGCCAGACACACTCCGGCGACGCCACTGTCGTCCAATTCTGTATAAAGCAAGTACACATGCACATTTTTGTTTGGCAAATTTAGTCCAGTTCCGTTTTCAGAGAAGCCATAGCCGAGGGAATAAAATGGCAGCTTTAACTTACTGGATGACATTGAAGCTAGTCACACACAGCTTTAGCGATTCCTGGAATGGCAGCCGGGGATGGAACAAAACCAAAGGTTCAATTAAATCTGACACTATCATTGCACGTTACCCTCTACCTTTCTAGCCCAGCTCCAAGTTGTCTGCGCACTTTAATTATATGCGCTTTTTTGCACACGTGGGTCCGTTAGGGCAAATGTTAAGGTGCCTGAAGTGATAATGTTCCAGTGTTTGTTGATAGCCTTTTTCACATGTTTTGAAGCCATGCAATATGTAAGTGAAACTTCGAACCGTGGCAGGGTTTAAACCTTGCGCAAATCCAATAACCTTCTAGAAATGTAAGTCAGTATCTAAAAGGTGCTCCAGGGAACATCAAGGGAAACACCCACCTATGCCCCAATATTCCTCCGTTACAAAAGTACTCAGAGGAAAAACACAAAGCAAAAGAGTGTTCCCGAGCAAAAAGCAAATATGCGTTCAAGCATCAGTCATCAGAACCAATCCAATAAAGTTTCAGTCCAATAACTCATCAAACGGTGTTCTTCTTTATTTTCTTTTTCTCTCAAATCTTCTCCACGTGATCATTTAGCATTAGTTCACAGTAACACATTGGCATAGATATCGTAGCCAAAATGTAATCACTACTTCCTCAGGGCAAAGAAACAATTATCGATAATTGTTTCTTTGGCCTGAGGAAGTCGTTGGGCCACTCACCCTAGACGAAACACGTGTTGGCTACTGATTACATTTTGGTTACGATATCTATGCCTTAGAGTTTGCCCAACTGGTTGCCCCAGCTTCTCTGCTCTTGCTAGCAAGTCAGCACTTCCAGTGTTTGCTGCTTCTAAGACAGGATTCTGACCTCCTGCCAGGCAGTGTGATCACTCCTGAAACGGCGTGGGCAGGAAGGTCACATCTCCCTCCTCCCAAGCAGGCTAGTGAAATGGCACATCAAGGTGGTGAGCTTTAGGTAGGCATGATCCGACTCTCTAATTGGAGACGACAGTGTGTATGGGTTTTCGTTGCCCAAGGTACCTGATATGTGCACGAATACTCATACATTGTAAATGTAATTTACACTGGAAATCGTAAGTCAATAATGTACCGATCTATGCTAACAATGGAAAAAAAAATATGGCTATTGTTGTCCACTGTGCAAAGTGCATTGATACTCGAAATTGATGTAATAACAAAGAGGCAAAAAGATGGTGAGCTTTAGAGGCTGCACCTACTCTGATATGCTTCAGGACTGTCTCCCAGAGGAGGAATCTGCCGTGCCCAGGCACATTTGCACCCAGACATGTGGAAAATTAGTTAGTCAAAGGTGTACACCCCCAGAAGGCATGTCACACCTCCATGGTGGGCAACCTGGTCTGTACACTAAACTTAAATTCCTGCCATCTTTAGGAGTGGCAGAATGGAGGGTTCTGGGTAGAAACGTTAACCCACACCCACGGATGTGGTCACCTTGTGGGTGGACTAGCTGTAGGGCCCAGCAACCCATTGGCTACTGGCTCCCACACCCCCAAAATCTAAGATTTAAGGGACACCTCTGAAACCTGAACCTCTATTCTGAAAAGCCTGCACCAAAGAGGACCAAATAAGAGACCCATGTCTGCGACAACAGGACTTGCACAAAGCGGGAGACACTGCACCTGTGGCAACGCTCCTGGAATTGCTTGATTGAGACGTGTCCTAGGCTCTCTGTTCCCCCTGACAGAGGGACCCTTTTTGAAGTCTCAAGCATCTTCTGTCTCTCCTGGACTAGTGGCACTAGTCCCCTGCAAACTGCAGGTAAAACAATGCTCCAGATCTGAAGAAATGTTGGGCATCGGGCCTTCAGAGGGATTGCCCAAATTGTCTAGTGCATTGTGGGAACTGTAGTGCTGCCTTCCATGAAGTTACAGGCAGCTACTGCGTTCCCCGGGACTACCAAGCGTCGAAGTTACTTTCTGCTATACTTACCGCTGCCAAGGATTGTTGGTTGCCGGTCTGGCAACTGACATCCGGAACCACCCCGTTGTGTTTTTGCATCTTTTTTCTCATTGCACCTTTTCAGTGGTAAAAGCTGCTCTCCTGTGGCTCCCGTTCAGCACCAGGTACAGCCAGGATAGCTCTGCACCCGGGCTCCACTGACCAGGTAGAATTTAACTGGCTGTGGCCAGGACCCGCATCACCTTTACCCTACAAAGGTGCCTCACAACTCGACCTGGAAGTGACAGATTGTAACTAGTGTTTTTTCTCATTGGCAAAATTTCACTATTTTTCACTGTTGTAATTATTTGAAAATCTACGTATGCTTCTCCGTTCATTTTGATGTCTAAATTAAGATACAAATACACTCAATGCTAAACACGTTACTCTTATAAAGCCCGACTGCTCTTTGCCACACTACCAAGACTGAGCTAAGAATTTATTATTGTGAATCCAAGGACTATCGTTGGGGTATCGTGAATAAATTACTTGGTGAGGTCTGACTTCCACACCACCTAATACTCAACTCTCCTATGATATTTTTCAGTGGTTGTGTGATTCCAGAAGTGAGGCTCAATAATGGATTTTTATTCTATTAGTTGTGGAGAGAGTGGGAAGCACTCTAGAATTGGGCTCAATTTTGAGGGTACGGGTTATCGAGTAGGAGTTGCTATGGGCTAACCTTAATAGTTACTTTCACTTATTTTAGTCAACTGATGTGTTAACTGCTGAAATCCCCAAGCCTTGTGTAGATTTGTGATTAATTTGGTGGCAGCGATTAAAAATCCAACCGTGTTCACAGCACTCTAGAGTTTGGTGAATTGTATAATCTTTTAAAGGTGTTTTTTTTGCTTTAAAATGCATGATTGAACATCTAACTCTATATATAATATATATATGTATATATATATATATATATTAGTTACTTTGTGGTGGGATATTGTCAATTTTTTAAATTATCAAATCTACATAGATTTACCAAACCGTTGATACGAGGTGACATCTTCGAAGACCTCACTGAGAAGCTCTGTATCCTTAAGGCTTCCGTTACTGTTAAACTCGCTGCTCCATCTTTTATCTTAAAGCCATGAAATGATACATTGACACGGCTATTTATTTTAGTCCGTTTTTCTATTTTAATTTCCCCATGTCATGATGGGGAATCTTGAGCAAAGGCCGTCGTATGTACTTGGCCATCAGCAAACTTGTATTTTTGTTACGTGCCTCATGTCCTCGTGTTGTGAAATGTTCGAAGGGGGGATGGCGGGATGTGATCATTCGTGGGCGGTGCGGGGATTGATGGACAGGCGAGTGAGATTCTGTTTTGACGTTTCTGGGTCATCCTCGCTGCTTCTCAGTTGCATAGACAACGATAATTATCCGACGCGTTTTTAATTTTCTTTTAATCAGGCCAGATTACCTGCTTTATTTTTCCCATGATCAGACCTTTTAATTAAAGATGATTCAGAAACGGGCAATCTTTTGTTTTCCCATTAAATAAGGAAAGTGGTTGTTTGTGCTTGGTATGGAAATCTTTTCTGTAGCCTTGTTTTAAAGGTCCCTGCTGGTTTTGTCAAAATTCGTAATCCGTCATTTGTTGTGCCATTCTAAACATTTTTCCTCATTTTTGTTTAGGCAGTGCTGCAGACATGCATAGAGGAAACTATGTTCATGACTGCTGGTGTGTTCCTCTTCACATCTTACAATGGTTGTGTTCCCTCTCGCCTCCTGCACCCCACGTCTTGGCAGTGTGGTGTAGAGAGGCCTATTTCCAACCTTGCCATCAGAAATCTATTGCATTAATCAGTCAGACTGCGTGAAATGCATGGGGAGTGATTATACTATCATACACAATACAGTCAGCGTGAAGCACTTGTCAAGACCAATACATCAACCTTTAATTCAGTAATAGAAAGAATTGGAGCAAAATGAAGCATTCTGTTCTCCATGAAACCCACCACCGACCGCAGATTATTTTTCTAGAGGCTGCACTAAAGAGCTACTGTGCGTTAAGTTGTTTTAGGAATAAAAAAATGTTTGTCTGGAACATGGAATTGCAGTTTCCTTTTGTCAAGTATTGGATCACTGCTTGTGGCTTCCGTTCTCTTGTGCTGTGGTTAATATTCGTGCCAGGTGTTGACCTACTCTGCTCGCAGCGCCCAGGACCACCCGGACCGTGGTGGATCTACCAGGCTGAAAACTTTGCAGTGGTTAGGGTGGGTCTGTTGGTTAGTGCACCCCAAGTTGCAGATTCACTTGCATCTAAAAATTCAGTTGATGCTAATTTCAAACACTTCTCGACCCCGTTGAAAATGCACGTGGCACCTGCTGGATCCACAGTGGTTATGGTGGCAGGCACCAATAGTGATTTACATGCTGATGGTCATGTTGGGTGGTGTGCGGTAGGGAACTGATCACATTCATGTCCATGGCATCTCATTGTCCACATCACGAGGCGTTTTATAGCTCTAAGGGGCTGAATTCAGCAGATCATGAGTTAACAATTGTGTGGTAGTAACAGAACGAGTTGAAATTGAAAAATACTGTACGTTGCCTTCTGCTGTATAGTAGTTTGTTTTGTAACATTGCTCACCGGGTGGCAAGCAGACATGTATTTCAGTGCACAAGCAATGTAATAGCTCTATTTTGCAGTTTCGCTGCCAGACCTCTTTCGTATCTGGAGAGGACACATTTGTCAAAGGAAACCCTGAGGTGTTTATTGACCCACAGGAATCTCTGCGCTCGTGCAGTCATGGTGGCAAACCACTGGTTGGGTAGGTGCTGCTTCCTTTGTGTATGGATTGCATGTTGATTTTACTTTTTGGGATAAATACACATGCTAGCAAGAGCCCTCAATTTATAAACTTGAGTATTTGCTACACCGGCCCTGCGATATTTCGATTGCTGTCGTCTCTTGTCCTAGGCTCTTGTATCTCATGGTTTTGAAATGCACCATAAGGCTGTTTCACCTGGTATCATAATGGGCCATGAATCCAGCACTAATTCAGCCCGGCTGTTAAATTTGTAGATTGAAAACAACAAATTGCGTTTTAACGGACACGGTTAGTAAATGTCGGGAAGTTCACAATAGCAGTGTTTGTTTGCTACTGAGTAGTCAAACGAATTACTGTTACTGCTCTGAAATTGGCGACCATTCAAATTTCTCTTAGATAGTCCCTTCATTCTTGTTGTTGGTGGCAATCCACTTTAAGACAGTCTGCTCAAGTGCCAGTTATTTAATGTCCGTGAGTTTCTTTCATGAGGTCTTTAGTTTCTTATAATTCATGTTCATTCGCTGCTGCAACATTTGCCACCCGATTCCCAGGCTTATCTCCTGTTAAAAAATAAAAATAAAAAAACTTGGGGTTTAACCGTATTTTGCTCTCTCGTAGGTCTGACTTGCAGAGTACTCGATGGCTGGCATCTCGTTGGCTCAATCTCCTTAACATTTCTAATTAAATTATCCTTTGCGGACCTTGAAAATGGTGCTCAAATGTTGCTCAAATGTGGCTCAGAAGACTACAATAATTGATAGAGCTTGTCATTCATTACATATTAATATACTTTATTTTAAAACATCTGAAAATAAAGTTTAAAAAAATGACAGCGGGTAAACTTTTTTATATAAAATAAGTGATTTTGTTTATGCCTTGAAATACTTATCAGTGCTTGTAAAAGGTAACATCCCACAATACACATGCCTCTACGCTGACTGCTGTACAATCCTTTATTTTCTATTGCTTTACAAAGCTGCCCCAAATTGTTTGCAGGTTAAGTACTGCGTGTGGGCTGTTAAAACGTGATGTATCTTCAATACACTCACCTGACTCCATTTGGTTTGACCTGACTCCATTTGGTTTGAAAACAGCAGAGAACCATCTGTAGAAATAAGCAATTTCTACTTCTCCTTAATCTTCCACAGGCCTGAAGACTTGCACTACACCCTCACTACCGCCTAGCTGCGGGCGGGAGATTGAGGCCAGTGCAGAGACCGTACACAAGTCTGCTTGTTAGGATTACTAATAATTCTTTTCAACATCTTTCCCCTCCAGTCGTGCACATCTTTTATTTTCTGAAACACAAGCTATTTACATTGCAGCGCCTGTTGACCTTTTATCCGGCCTCCAAGAGGCAAGTTACTCCTTTGTAGTAAGTGTTATTATGTTCTTGCCATATGAAAGGTGGAAATATGCAAGTTAGAGTAGATATGCACTCTGCCATTGCCAGTGGAGTGATTGTTGCAGCATCATACCCCATACCTTCGACCAGTCATTGTTCAGGTGGTTTTTGCCTCATTTGTTTATGCTCTAATCTATGTTGGGAGACTTGGGTGAAAGTAAATTGTGACTAAAGAGAAGATAGCCATTTGCCGACTGTGTGGCCTGTTAATGGGTAAAAACTTGGATTCAAGCAAAAGGTGTTTTAGTTTGCTGGGTGTGAAAATCTTGAAATAGTGTAAAAAAAAGTGACTGTAACAACGGCATTGGATTGAGGTTTGACTGCATAAAAACCCAGCCACCGCACTTGGCAAAGTGGCTCTGCAACAAAATGATGGCCCTCCCACTCCTCTTGCATGTCCTCCCAAATGTCTTTCCCTGTGCCCAACCAGTGGTTTGCCACCATGACTGCATGAGCACAGAGATTCCTCTGGGTCAATAAACACCTCAGGGTTTCCTTTGACAATTGTGTCCTCTCCAGATACGAAAGTGGTCTGGCAGTAGCTGACATCTGTCTCTATTGCGCAGCACATACCGTTGTGACCGACTGGATGAGGGGAGGATGGGCAGACCCGGGATTTAGATTGTTTCCCTGATTGGCTTTGATCTTATGGGCATGCTCTATGGCGCACCAATCCCATGCTCACTCCCAGAGATCACCAAAGTGGCCTTCCTGACTTGAAGGGTAGCCCTGTGATGGATGGATGGGATAGGACAGACTGATTACCATAGCAACTCCTCTGTGGACTGGCAGATGGCTGGACTGGGTAGCATGGCTGGAGAGGTTCAGGAAATGTGACACTACTGGCATCTTTTGGGGGGGAGGAGGCATTTGGGAGAGTGACCACGAAGTTCTTCCAGGTCCTCCACTTATCGTTTTCCGTACACAAATTGCCAATCTTACCCTCCCAACTCTGCCACGCACTCTTAAGATATTGAGTGACCCTAGTCTGCCCCAGGTGGGGGGAGGGAGGTGTCTCGCAGGTCTATAAAACCCATATTGAATAATTTCTCCCTGCACACTGTCACCCCAGAGGAAGTGTTGAAAGGGGTGGCTAAGCCTGATGGATGCATGTATGGCGCCCAGTATCCTGGCCATCTCTGGCCAGTTACACCTTATCCTGTTGAAATGTCTTCATTGTGCCTACTACACGCCCCAGCTCCTGTGGAGATCTCAAAGGCTTCCCCAACCTTCCTGCACTAGATGTGGGAGAGATCAGGGGAATTTCGATCATATGGTCTGTGTATGCCCCGTTATCTACAAATACTTGGTCTCGATTTTCATGACTTTAGAGGAGGTGTTGGGCCACAACATCGCGGCATCACCCCAAGATTGTATTGCTTGTCCTGGTGGAGGACCTGGGGGGGATGCTCTAGAGAAGACCTTATGTTAGTGGGGCTAGGCATACTACTGGCGAAGGAAATCGCAGACTGCCCCAATGCTGAAGGTATGGAAGGCGGGTATGGACTGTTCTGCAAAATTGGAGGAGACCATTTACCGGGCCCGAGGACGTCCAAGAAACACTTGACGATTTGGGGGAAATGGTGGTCATATTATGGTTTGAACATTGGGTCTACATGGCTCCCAGGGGACAGGGCGCGTTGGGGATAAACTTTACTTGATTGTATAAGTGATGCCCTGCATGGATCAACATTGTATGTTGCTTTGTACCTCAAAGTGTTATTAAAAAAAACACAACCGTAGTCCCATACTTAAGACCACATTCAAGCCCCAGTGATCGCAACATCGTTCTTTTAATATAATTGAGTGGTACTGATTTAATGTTTTAAGTTCAAAAAGTAAGTTTATTGAGGCAAGGGAAAACAATAATACAGAAAATATAATAGCAATGAAAAAGGAAAAATGTCAAACAATAAAATCAATCAATTATTGATGAACACAAAGGTGAACAATGTAAGTCATCCAATTGTGATAAAGGAGAGAGGAGTAACAGTGACTTGTAAAGAATCAGTGAACAAAAAAAAAGAACTGCATTTTATACCAAAATGTATACTTCAAAGTCAAACATAAATAAATCATATAATGTCAATATGAGAGAAGTCATGGAGTTTTAGTCACTGCTTGTTGAGGGGGTGAGGAACAGAGAGCGGTGAGCACTTGCATCAATAAATAGTGTAACAGGCGACCATGGGTGTAAACGGTTGGATGCCGTATGTAGTGGGTAAACAAAAGTAGTGTCCAATCTGTGATTGTAACAAACAGCATACCACCATACTTGATATGACAATTTAGTAAAATCTTTCCAATTCTTAGTTATTTGCTGAAAGGCAACCGTCAACAGTAAATCTATTATTTTTACATTGGAACCACATTCTGCCCAAATAGAGGACAAACTACCTAAAAAGATATGTGGGAGAAAGGAGGTGAGAGGAACCAAAAAACAAATTAATTTGAGACCATACCTTTTCCCAGAAACTATAAACAAATGTACATGTAAAAAGTAAATGATATGAATCAGCATGGGGCGAAGAACAAGTCCAACACACATCCGAGAGGTCAGATTATCTTGCAGCAAGAATGAGCGGAGAGAGCAGGAGTCTATTATATACGAAAAAGAGCATCTGTGTAGTGTTCGCAGCTCTAGAGGATTTCCTAAGTTTAAGCCAAATTCTATCCCAAAACTCCACAGACCAAGAGACTGCTAATTCTTTTTCCCAAGATCGTTCTACTTTAGATTTTTCTCTCAGTGGAGGAGCTGTGTAAGAATTTATATATGGTTGAGGCTTTAGAGTGTTTAACTGAAAGAGTGCGTAGTTTCTCAGTAGAACATGGCTCACAAGGAGCGGATTGAGAAGAGATTGTGTAATATCGGAGAGCTTGCGATAAAAGGGAATACTTGGAATGGAAAGATGCAGGCAAATGAAAGGAGCCCCTGGCGTGAGAAAAGGACATAATCTCGTCCCGCACATATAATTGACGTACCCAAATCAAGCCCCGGTGTCTCCAAGACTTCCAAAATATAGGCTTATTATTTATTAAAATATGAACGTTGTGCCATATGGTAGAGTTAAGAAATGTGGACCAATCATTAGAATTCGAGGAGGAAATAGGTGACCGAAGCTTAATTACAGGAGTGGATATAGATTGTGGTTTACGTGTAAAATACAAATATTCTTGGAAGGCGAATGGGGAAATGAAGGACTGCTCAAGTGTGGCCCAAAGAGGGCAATTAATGAGTTTCAGAAAGCCACCTCGAGGCCTGATGTAATAAAAAGGACTTATGATAAGTAGGGAAATCGGGGAAATTTACTCCACCCTCTAATTTTGGGCGAACCAGTTTTGGGATAGACATACGTGACTTCTTCTTATTCCATAGAAAAGACAGAATGGAGTTCAATTTCTTAAAATATTTTAAGGGGATAGACAGGGGAATATTAGAAATTGTATACAAAATTATAGGAGACAACATCATCTTTATAGTGTCCAGACGACCCCACCAAGATAAGTATAAAGGATGCCATTTCGATGTCAGTGACAGTCTAAAAGTGCAATTTTCCATGCAACGTGATATTGTTGCCGAAATTGAGGGGGTAAAATGCAGACCTAAATATTTAATGAATTGGGGGCTCCATGTGAAACCTGAAGTGGTAAAGTCGGCTTTAAAAGTGTATTTTCTTAGAGGCAGAATTTCGCATTTATCTCTATTTAATTTATAACCAGAGACTGATGCGAAAGAATCAACCTCTCCCAAAAAGGCAGGGAGGGAGGTTTGGGGCTGTGAAAGAAATAAAAGTACGTCATCAGCATAAGCTGCCATCTTAATGGTAGTCTCTTTAAAAGTGAAACCGTGGATATTATCGTCTTGACGAATTCTTAAAAGAAAAGGCTCCAAGGCAAGATTAAAAAGAAACGGAGAAAGTGGACAACCTTGTCTAACACCCCTACCAAGCAGAAAATAGGAAAACATACCACCCTTTGCACAAACAGCCGCTCTCGGATTAGAATACAAAATAGAAATCAAAGCAGTAATTTGTGGGCCAAAGCCAAACCATTTAAGTGCCTGAAAAAGATAAGGCCATTCAACTCTGTCAAATGCTTTCTCGGCATCTAAACTATTGCAGCTAATGAGTGTGAGATTTGTGAAGCCTTGGACGGGATGTCAAAAAATAAACGAGTATTGTCTGTAATGAGTCGACCCTTGAGGAAACCCGATTGTTCTGTTCCTAAGAGATCGGGTAGTTGAGGTTCCAAACGTAAGGCTAGGGCTTTTGAATTTTTTTTTTAATCAATATTAACGAAATAAATCGGTCGATCATTTTTGCAGTGTTGTGGATCTTTACCATCTCTAGGTATAAGGCAAATAAGTGCATCAGAAAAAGAGCCAGAAGATCCGCCTGATTGTAAAAAAAAAAAGCAGTTATGAGAGTATGTAATTTGGGGATCAGCAAATGTGCAAAATGAGTGAAACTCAACAGTAAAACCATCTAGAACAGGTGCTTTGTCCTTTTTAAGTGTGTGCAAGGCAGTAAGAAGTTCCTTTTGTGTAAGGTCTAATTCTAAAAGTGAAAGATCTGTGCGCGTAACAGAGGTGTGGTGAATACTAGAAAAGAAGTGAGCAATAGAATCGTCAGAAGAAGGAATCTCAGATGTATACAATGTTTTGTAAAATTGAAGAAATTAATTTCGGATATCCTCATCTTTGAACTTCAATGTGTGAGTATTATCAAAAATAGAATCTATACTAAGTTTATTATGTTTAACCTTCAAATAATTAGCTAAAAGTTTTCCGGCTTTATTCTGGCCACCATAACATTTTGCACTGGACTTCAACAAAGTTAGAGGCATTGTTAGTGGTATCCTTGTTAAATAGAAATTTAGCATTTATAAGTTCAGACAAGCAAAGTTTTGATTTGGAGGAATAGTAGGAATGTTCCAATCTCATTTTGGCAAAAAGGGCGTTAGTGATTTCTAGTGCTATTTTCCGCTTTGAAGAGACATAATCTAATAATATCTCTTGCAGAAGCCTTGAAAGCGTCCCAAATCACATGAAAGGGCAAAGTATCTGAGTGATTAAGGAGGAAGTATTCACTAAAAAAGGAAACGAAAGAGGACGTGAATGTCGAATCCAAAAGTAGAGCATTGTTAAAACACCATTTCCGAGGGAGATTGGGTTTCTGCAAAACGTCCAGCTGAATAGTAATAGGAGCATGATCAGATATTAGAATAGAGCCAATATCTGCTGCCACCAGTGATTGAGATATGTTGTGGGATATAAACAAATAGTCTAGTCTTGATTGGGTATGATGAGTCAGAGAGTAATAAGAGTATTCTCTCAATGTAGGATTGCAAAGCCTCCAAGCATCAATAAGCTTGTTGCTTAATGGTATGGGTGAAAAATCTTTGTGATTTACGTGGAACATAAGGGATCGACGAATGTTGATCTAGAAAGGGGTCGAGGACTTCATTACAATCTCCTGCAAGGATAAAATTATCATCGAAACATTGTGTCATCTGTTGGGCCAAGGAAGTCCAAAAAGAGGCATCCCCAGCTGTGGGTGCATAAATATTCAACAAAGAGATTGGAGCACTACCCACCGTTAATTTAACAAATAGCCATCTACCCTCCTTGTCTGCACATTGCGATAACATTTTGACAGGAAGGGATTTGCGGCAAAGAGTAAGAACTCCATTGCGTTTGCCATCGCCCGGGGAAAAAAACACCTCTCCCACCCAACTTCTCTTTAACTTAACAGATTCCTCAGCAGTCAGGTGAGATTCTTGTAGACATGCTAGATCTGCTCCCAATTTGGCCAAATGGGTCAGAACTCTCTCTTAATAGGTGAATGTAAATCTGACATTCCATGAAACAAGTTTTAAGGACATAATACAAAACTGTAGATGAGTGGTAAACAAGAATTGCAGCCATTCTCTAAGCAAGTCAAACCGTACCAAACATTAAACCAACTACAAAGACAGTGAGTCAAATGCAAAGAAAGATAAAGGAGAAAGGAAAAGAAATAAAAACGAGTAAGCATTGAAACGTAAGAGAGAAGCATAGAGAAGAACAGTGTTAAAGTAGAAGGATATTGAAAGTGCTCTCGAAGCAAAGGGAATACAGAAAAGAGAAAATACAATACAAAATACATAGACTTAATACAACTAAAGACTTACATATAATCAAAGACAAATGAAAGGTGGGAGGGGGGGGTGGTTGAGGCCACACAGAACAATGACGTGTCCAGGACCCAAGCGGGAAGGCGGGAGGGAGGGCAGACCTGACTTGCGATGGAACATGAGGAAAAGAGTGACGCGAAGACATAACCTGTAAGGAGGAAAAAGGTGGTTAGTTATGTAAATGAAACAATATGAGTGGAAATTTGCACTAATTACAAATATCAACATGTTAACAAACCAGAAATAAATCTAAAACACGCAAAAGAACAAAGGCATTTCAGATTCCAAAATGTCTATTTAGTACGTGGTGAGGAAGTATCCATGGAGTCAGCGTGATAAGAGTAGAGGAAGCTCTTCAATTTTACTGGATCATAATAGGAAGTGGTTTTGTTGTTGATAGTCACTTTAAATAGGCAGGGATGAAAGAGGCCATAAGTGCGCCTGTGGAATGGAGCTGTGGTCTCAGCCTAAGGAATTATTTGCGTCGATCTGCAGTTGATTTGGCTTAGTCTTGAGAAAAGAATAGGGAGTTCCCTGACCAGGTAATGCGATCAATTGCCCTGGCCGCAGACAAAATTTTGAGCAAGTCAGTATACTCCAGAAAATATAAGATCACTCTCCTCTGTTTTTTTGCTGTAGAGGAAGACGAGAAAGACGATAACGGTCCCAACCGATGAGCTCTTTGAATGTTAAGCAAGTTATCATCTGGCAACTTGAGAATCTTTGGGAGGAAGGATTTGAAGAAGACAATTGGGTCTGATCCCTCCGTTCCTTCCGGCAGACCGTAAATGCGAAGGTTATTTCTCCTATTCCTGTTTTCCAAATTCTCAATCTGTTTATGTAGCAGGGAGACTTGAGAGCACAAGGAATCCACTTTGGAAGTAGAAGAATTTAAAAAGTCAACATTTTGTTCTAGGGCTGTGACACGGTCTTCTACATTTGACCGCCTATCAGTGAGAATCTGCAGCTTGGAATTAGTTTCTTAAATAAACGGACGCAAGGCCTGTATTTCTTCAAGCAACAAGTCCATTGTGACTGAAGCAGGTTGTTTAGGGGGGGAAGGAGGATCCTTCTTCAACTGCTTACTCAATGCTTTGGAGGTTCCAGAGGACAGCGATGTATTAGATGTCGACACACCTTTAGGTGAAGTGCTCGTTGAGTCCTCCATGGAAAGACAATTGTAGCGGGAACTAGTGTGAATTAGAAATCGACGTGCTGAAGACTTGGGTTTAGAAAAAGTGTTTAGTTAATTTTCCCATAAGTTGAGACAAAGACTTAAATGGCAGACCAATGAAAAAGAAATGTCGCCATGCAGTGCGTCAGTATTTAATTCCTCAGAAAAAATGCAACAAGATGTATTTGCAAAACAAAATGTAACGAGATGTAATGTTTACATCTTCATGAGAATGCCTTATGTGATGTCTTAAGGGTATTAAAAAGAGACCATAAGATAAAGGCTACACTGGAGTAACCAAAAAAGGCTAGCACAAGTTGTGTGAGGCCAGTTTTATGTCATGAAAAGGCAAGGGCGAACAGCAGCACGACCGGTATGAGCTTTAAAAAAAAAATACACCTTACACATGAAGAAAATAGTCAGCGTAGAAAATAGCAAGTATGACATAAGTATTGTAATAAGAAAAGTTCTCAGTAATGCAAGGCAGCTCTGAAGTATGGGAGAGACCAGGCTTATATTTCATTATATCCAGCACTGAGGTAAACTTTGCTGATAAAGCTGCAGAAAATGAAAGATATGGGAATACAGGTCATACAATATATTAATTTTCCATCCTTGCATCTCTTCAAGAAATGTACAAGTTACAAGCGGTAAAACATTTCAACCGGCCATGCTCCGTCAGCGAGAGCACGCAAAATGGCGGCCCCTAATACAACGGAGCCGCGTCACAGCCCTTGAGGGAGAAAAAAGAAAAATCAGTAAAGTGCCTACAAGTCTTTAATCAGCATGAAAAGGGAATCCCCCGACGTCGCACATCTTCCTTTAAATGCTCCCCCGTTTTCACATCGGAAACTGCTAAAAGTACCGCGTTCAGGCCGCCTCCGCTTCCGCCGACAAGGGAGAGCTACAGACGAGCCGCCATCTTCTTTGGCCGGTAGCCACGCCCCCCGGTTCTGATTTAATGTTGAGAGATTCGGCACTATTGTAATGCTGAAATGTAATCCTGCTATTAATCCCAGCCTGACCATGCCCTTCAGAGTAGGGTAGCATTCTTTAGCTTTCACTAAGGTCCAACAACCCAACAACCCTCTTAATTGTAGCCAGCTGGTTGCTGTGGTGAGCCTCATTGCTGACTTTTTAGGAGTGTTCCTCAAGCATTGTCAGCGAAGTTACAATTTTCTGTGTTCTCTCCCTTGAAAGCTCTCCTAAACCTATGTCTACAATGACATTTTGTGCCACATTGACTTCATCTCCAACTTCCCTTTTCAGATGTTATTTGCACCTCCACGTACAATGGTGAAGTGGCTTTATTAAAATTTTTTAGTGAAATGGAAACTCGTGTCTACAATAGTTTAGTACATACAGACTTTGAAGAATGTATATATTAAAAATTGCTGAATGGCTTAATGGCTACATTACAATGTAAATTGGAACATTGTTGGTAAAATATAGTTGGCAAATCGTGTAATAATGAAAAATGGATACAATTCAAGTGCCATTTAAGTATATACTATCTAGGTCTTTATTGTGCAGAGCACATGTGCGGCTCAATAAAATGAATCAAGTGTGTACTGCATTTAATTATATAAGAAGAATGTTTCTGATATAAACATTTAAATGAAGCTTTCTAATCCTTTACTACCAGTTTATCAACTTTTAAAAGTTGAGATCAGTCACGGGAACAATTTGCTAAAACCTCAACCTAGCTTAAAAAGCAATGAAAACTTTAACAGATTGTGCATTACTATATTCAGAGTATGAAAATATTTTAAATGATTGTGTCTGAGCCAAGGAATAAGAGCATTTTGTTTGGTTCTCTTCGTTCTTTGCTGTGTTGCAGCACATAAACGAACTGTTTAACTACATGTTCAGCCTGAAGGGTAAAAATGTGAAGGATTTTGTTTTGTGACCTATTATGCGCAAGATTAGCAGTCTAGTTTTCATAACTGCTTTGTCACTCTATAGTGTATGCTGCCAGTCTTTTGAATCTAGCAGTTTGAGTTGCTTCGTATCCTGCACAGACGCTTGTTGCAAATGCAACTTTTCCACCCATCACAGTGGAAGTACTGTGAAGCACTTAATTGCTGATGTTCCTCGTCCATTTTGGAGGGGGATAGTAGCCCCATCCGAATCCTCTGCTGTGTGAAGGATTGAAAATATAAACTACTGCTTATCCACAAGGCATGTAATGGGCTGCATAGATCTAGTCACGATTAGGGGCATCTAAAGATAGTAAACAATGTGTCATTCGTGAACAAGTAATGTGTACATTTTGCGTCCGTTTGCCATACAGGCATGTGTGACTTAACATAAAAGGCATGTAAACTTTGGAAGCATGTGGAGACAATATATTTTATTGGCAGCTGTAATCTGCAGACTGGTGCCCCATTAGAGTTCCTAGTGCTCAAACCTCCAAATAGAAACAGTACAACTTTCCATAAAAGGTTATGAACGATAATAACAAAGTCACTTTCTTGAAAAGACCGGAATTAAAACGTTTCGTGACCCTAAAGTATTTAGTCCCTTTTCTGAGATGTACAGGCATCATCGTTGGGCACAAAACTCTACCCTCAGTGGACCTATGATGGAATCGAGGAACTACCATAGGGGACTGATTGCTGGATTAAAGAGGTTTTGACAGGTGGTATCACTTAAATCGACCTTGGAGGGGACACTGTCGGAGTACATCACCTAATGAACCAGGCATATTACTCCTTAGTTGGGTGCAAATGAATCGAAGCTAGTACCCGAGTAATATTTGGCTTTTAAGCCCAATACTAATCTTGCCACAAAATGTTGTACTAAGTGCAATATATGTATCACACAGTCTAGTGGAGTAAGATAAATCTCATTGCAGTAGTCTATTTCAGTATTTATTTTGTTTGATACTATGTCTACAAGGCAACACAAACAATACACAATACAGCAAACAATTACAAATATATAAAATTACCATTAACGCATCCAACAATTAAAGATCCATTAAATTTGTTGCATACATTTCAATCTTTAAAACAATCTTGTAAAATAAAGGTTTTTTTATGCGCTACTTTTTTACCGCTCCCTCAACAATAAATACATTCCACTTTATTTGTCTGTAATATCATGTAAACTCTCATAAAACCATTAATTGAAACACTCAAAATGACAATACATTATCAAATATAGTATTAGTTTTAAATAGTCCGGTCTTATGGTATAAAATCCAATAGAAACGCCATATTACTGATTTAAAATAGGAGGGTCCGCTTACAAAAGCATGCCAGT
Source organism: Triturus cristatus (assembly GCF_964204655.1). NCBI lineage: Eukaryota > Metazoa > Chordata > Amphibia > Caudata > Salamandridae > Triturus > Triturus cristatus. The sequence goes on from NC_140581.1 coordinate 391,157,602, forward strand.
CAATTTATCCAACTGTTCTGACACAATAGATTAAAACGTCCCTATAGCATAACATTATCTCATGGTATTACAATCTAAAATTATTTTCAGAAGGTCATGATCGTGTCAGGCCGTTAAGACTCTAAAAATCGGATGCAACAAACTTTTCCCATCTCTAACAAAAGTCACACAAAATCTATTAAGTGAGCTAATGTCATTTGGAAGTTGTTTGCACAAAGGACATTCAGATTCCACATCCTTCAATATATGAAGGCTAGCACCTGACCAAGCTCACCTTCTGATATTGGTGCTCTTAATATCACACATAGGATTGGTGAGCAATTCACATTAGTCTTCCATTGGAGCACTGGTATGGACTACGTGTCAAATGATGGCACTTTATCTAAGCTATCCATAATATTATACGTTTATAATCATTCGTGCGGTTTTATTTAACTGTAAATTCTTAGCTAACTCAGCGATCCATCAGCCACATTAAACAGGCTCAATAAATGAGGATCCTTTGCTGGTACTTGAGTACTATATTAGTCTTGGTGCACTATTTACAGTACCTCATGAAAGGCCTAACAACCGCCCACCCCTCTCGTATTTATTTCTATCATCTGGAGGTGAGAACTTTTTCTCCAGGAGGACTATGCAACCATACAGGAGAAGATTAACTGTTTTGAGTTATAGGTATCTTTTAGAACTTCAACTGTTTTAAGCCCCAATTCTGAGTATTTGTAATGCTCTAGTAATGGACCTTACTCTTAACTCCTGTTTATCAATATGTCCTTTAAAATGAAGTTTATATCTAAAAAGGAGACCCAGATACCTATAATCATTTCCTACCTCTAATAGTGCATCTTTTAGACACCACTTCTGACTTGCTTTCTTGCTACTGCTGTTGGAAAATGCCATCATTTATTTTCTGATCATTCACTTTGCAATATTCCGAAAAAGCATCTAATTACTTCTAAAGGCCTACTGAAGTGAAAGCGAATAAAACCATATCATCTCCTTAATACAATGAAGAGTTATGCCTCGGCACCTAATTTCGGTGAGAGAATGAACCTGGCTTAAAACAGTTATTGCATCAGCAGTATAAATAGAAAAAAGAACAGGGGCTAATGTACACCTTTGCCATAAGCAATTAGTGATATATATCCTCCTAGATAAACCTCTATTACTTCCCATTTTCACCTTGTCCATGACCCCTCATGAAGTTGGATTATCAGTTTTAACCATCTCGCCTGAACATTCAAATTGGACAGAACAGCCAAGGTAATGGTATCAAATACCGCAGACAGGTCTATATATGAAACGTAAAGAGGCTGTTTACTTTTAAAAGCCTAATTGTCTGACAACCGTTTCAGTATTAGACGGACCTCCACTGTTTTATTGACCACTATCAAAGCCCAATTGTACTTTGGAGTGCACTCTTTTACTTTCCACCCCCCAATGCTTGTAAGAGATGTTTAGCATAGATTTTACTCTAAATATCCAACAGTGTAATCATACGATAACGCTTGGGAGACTCACAAGACACTTTTTATATAGCGGGACCCTTATGCTTCCTTTCCAGCATTCTGGTATATCTTGACCACTTTTTATAATAAAACTTAAACCTATATTGTAGGCTTAAGTTTCGACCCCTGTGTTTTTAGCTAGATCAGCAGACTATCTATCCCCAGGCCCTGTGAGCCTTTTAACTGTATTTCCTCAACACCTCTTACCGTAGGATTTCCTTTAATAATGTCTGGGCTTCATCCGGATCTGAAAACAAGAAGAACTTGCCCTTGACAAGAACTTTTAATTTGGACTGTTGTGCGATTGAGGCTTGGGCACCATAGGTTTTAAAGAGTTGCAAGAGCTTAACGAATTCTTTTCTTTTGCGAGCAGCAGAGGCACTCATGTCAGAAAAGATACGACATTTGGTGGTGGCATTTAAAGAAAACTGCCCCTGCTCAATTGCTCTGGTTATTATTCTTTCTTTTATTCGGAAGTCCATAAAATTGACCAAAATTGTTCGTGGCATTGGAGAGTTCGGGAATGGTTGTGCTGGTACACGATGAGCCCTTGCAATTGTGAGGTCTCCTTCGAACTCCGGAAGGACAGTCTGTTTAATAAAAGATTCCACCCATTGCAGTGGCTGTGACTTTTCAATTCCCTCTGGAACTCCGACTATCCGTAGATTTGATCTCCGTGAATGATTTTCGAGATCCTCAATCTTATTTTCAAGAAATCTCTTTGATTGTGGCTGCTTTCATTTCTTTGGACACGGAAAACATCTGATCCTCAAGAAGCGAGACTCTGGCTTCTGCCTCCTGGAGTCTGATAGGAAAACCCTTTTTAAAGGAAATCTCAAAGGGAGTCTAAATTCAACTGAAAAAGTTGTTGATATTTACAACTCTTTTTTTTCTCGATGTTCAAGGTTCTAAACTAATTCAAGGTAGGGGTGGGGTTGTAGGGCACTAAGGGTGTAAGGTCAAGACACCCTAGGGTGTAGCAGGGGGGTAGTAATGTGGTTAGTGGGGCCCGCAGGGGTCATTCCACATCCTAGGGAGGGGCCCCTTTTTTTTTTTTTGCGGTGGCTGGGGTTGTGGGCATCGAGTGTTCACTTATGGCAAAGGGGGAAAAACAGAGCAAGAGGTTTTTGGAACAAGGTTACGATTAAAATGTATATGGAAAGGCAAGGTAGAGAATTGGTCATGAATAGACGGATAGATGGCTAGGGAGTTTAATAGATGCAAGATTCTATCAGCCAATGTAAATGGCATATTGAATAAAAAAAAATATGGCGCCTTAATAAGATGGCTAGCTTCATTGAGCCCTCAAATCCTTTTTCTTCAAGAAACTCATCTAAAGTCCAACTCCCCCATACTGTTTATACCCAGAACTTTTTCGAAAGTTTTCTTTGCATCCTCAGGCTCAGCAGCAAGGGGTGTCGCAATCTATCTCTCAAATAAGCTTCCCTGGGAGGTTGTAGAAGTTCATAGAGATTTGAAGGGGAGATGGATTTGGGTTGTAGTAAAGCTTTATGGGAAGAGGCTTAATTTAATTAATTACTACGGCCCGATAGTCGATGATGAGGCCCCATTGATCCAAATATACACTTTATTATCTGGTGCCCCGGGGCAGATGATACTTGGAGGAGATTTTAATTTTATATTGGATCCAAGAAAAGATACGTCAAATAAACAGAGGGGACAACTAAAACCGAGCACTAAAAAAGCTTTGGATACCATTATTAAGGGCTTCCAATTGGTGGATGGCTGGAGAGAAAGGAATGCGGAGAGAGAATCTTTTACTTTTTACTCACATCGTTTTCACACCGCATCCAGAATTGATTTTTTCCTAAGCTCCAGGTCCCTCCAGATCGTTGAAGCAGGCATAGGATGTAACCCTTTTTCTAACCACTCGTATATTAATTTGGAAATTAAAATCAATGGAGAAAATAGGGAACGACCCAGGTGGCAGCTGGACCGCTTCCTATTGCAGAATGAGGAATGGGTAAAAGACTTCAGGGCCTGGATTGAGGAATACTTTCGGATTAACGAAAATACTGCTTCCCATTTTTCTGTTTGGGGTGGTTTCAAAATGACAGCTCGGGGTCTAATAATAGCTTTCACAACTGCCCAATATAAGGATCGAAGGGATAAGATAGCTCAATTACAGCTAGAACTTGAGCGGGAGTATGCCCTTAAACTGCAGTCTTTTCCCAATAAATATGACCAGGCAAAAATGGCCCTGAAAGATTTCTTTACCATCGAAGAGGTTTGCAACTCCCAATTATTCCAACAGAGGGTCTATGAGGGGAGCCAGCTGATCGGCAGACTTCTGGCAAATTCTACAAGAAAGAAACAGGAATCAGCCTCAATAATAAAAATAGCGGATCCCTCTACTGGTTTGGAAGTAGTCGATGGCTCCAGAATTGCCCAACTCTTCTTGGATCATTACGCCCGGTTATACTCCACCGAATATAAAATACCGAAAAACTCGATTGAAGAGTATTTCTCAACTTTATATCTCCCTCAACTATCCTCGAAGCGGGTTCTTAATTTAGAAAGTCAAGTTGAGGTAGGTGAAATTTTAGCAGCCATTAAATCAACTGCGGGATCTAAAGCTTGTGGGCAAGACGGCTGTCCAATTGAGTTTTTTAAAGTTTTTTCAGAGGAACTTCTTGTCCCTCTGAGAAACTTGTTCAATTTTATAAGAGAAGGAGGCCAGGTTCCGTGCGAATTTAAAGAACCGATTATAGTCTCATTTGTTAAAAAAGATAAAGATCCCGACGATATGAATTCGTATCGGCCCATAAGTCTTTTAAATTCCGATTATAAATTATTAATGAAGGTATGGGCCGAGCGTTTATTACCAGCTGCTCAGGAAGTCATTCATAGAGATCAAACGGGCTTTATTGCGGGTAGATCAATGGCTGCCAATACCCAATTTTTAATACAAGCTTTAGACTACATTAATATAAATCGTATTCCTGCAAGTAAAACCATACTATCAATGATATGAATGCTAATTGTACTTTGTAATGTTTTTTTCTTATCTACCTCTTGCTCTGCTCAATAAAAAAAAAAAAAAAAAAAAAACCTCTTACTGTAGGAGTTAGGGAATACTGATCTGGCGCCATGATATTGTACTTTAAAACACACCATCACATCTGTATTATCTTTTAACTTGTATAGCTCTGTTAAATACTTAACCCACTTCGTAATGGTCGATGCAGAAAAAGCTTTCGACCTTGTAAATTGGAAAACTTTATTTATTACTTTGGATCGATTTGGTTTTCCGCCAAATGTTGTAGGAATGCTAAATAATATCTATCAGGACGCTACAGCAAAGCTTGTAATAAATGCTACCTGCGCAGGAACAATACAAATTAAGCGCGTAACAAGACAAGGCTGTCCACTTTCTCCTTTACTTTTCACTTTTTTTATAGAACCCCTGGTTTTAAGAATCCGAAATAATGCTGCTATTCACCCCCCAATTCTTGATATGCCCAAACTAAAGCTATTTGCCGATGATATTATTTTATACTTGGCCCATAACAGGATCAATTTCGAGGAGGTCTTGGGAGAATTTTCCCAGTTCGAAAGAATAGGCGGCTACAAAATCAATGCAAACAAAACTGAAGTTCTTGCCTTGAACGCGGATATCGACACATTTCCCTGTTCTTTAAAATCACAGGCATCCAGAACTGACCCCATAAGATACCTTGGGATCTATGTTTCCTCAGTTTTCCCAATTATTTGATCTAAATTATTTAAGGGTGAAGATAAAAATAACCAAATTATTGGATCAATGGTCATTGCTTCCATTATCAATAGTAGGGCGAGTATCATTAATTAAAATGTCGATACTTCCTCTTTTGATCTTCCTATTCTCCAATGTCCCTATCAAAATCAATCAGGTATTTTTTAGGGAAATGGATACGTTTTTAGACAATTTATTTGGGAGAAGAAAGCCCCCAGAGTTAAATTGAACACCTTACAACTACCAATAGATCAGGGGGACTAGCGCTCCCACATATAAGATCATATTATGAAGCTGCCCTTCCCGATTTAGTATCTGGGCTGTTAGGGTCTTGCCTCTATAGAGATACTTTTTTTATCGATAGAATGCTGCTAGAAATCGGTTCATCCACTCCAGTGTTTTTAAAAACTGGCAAGCTTCCTAAGAAAAGTCGATATAAAACTTTAAAGGTTTCCCTTTTTAGACTCCAGGCAATTTTTAGGGACATGAATCTGATGGGCTTTCAATATCTCAATATAAGAGAATGTGCCGGCCTTGGTCTCCAGATACAAGCTAGTCATATTAATGTTTGGGAGAATTTTGGATTAACCGAATTGAGACATTTTATAGTACAGAATAGACCGATTTCCTGGCAGGAAATATTGGCCAGGATAGGGACTCGTCGGAAACCGGCCTATTTTGAATATCTGCGGTTAGTCTCTTGGTTAAGAAGTAATGGTGGCATAACCGAATCTCCCAATCATTTGACAACTGCCCTTTTTGGAGCCAAACTACGAGGGATAGGCAACTGGTATAAGTTGCTACATAAAAAAAAAACATCCTTCTTTGATCCAGAACCATTTGGAAAGAATATATCGGGAGACCGACTGCAGTTTGGGAGTGGGAATGGATCTGCCACTCGGGTGGCAGAGCTCTGCGTGCTGCCAATTATAAGAGGATGGCCTTTCTTTCAAGGTGGCTGGCCTATCTAACACCTTCTACTCTAAGTAAAAGGTTTCCTGACGTAGAAGATAAGTGCTTTCGGTGCTCCAAATCCGGGGAAGGTGGTTGGCACCATATTTTTTTTGTATGTCCCGGTCTGAGGTCTTTTTGGGAAGCCGTTTTTCGAGACATCGAGCGTGCAACCGGAAACACTATTCCGATTGCAGCAGAGCCCGTACTATTTGGCTATTGCAAGGGAGGCTTACAACTGTCTAACCCAGAAAGAGTTTTTATCTTTATTGCTAGCGCGGTAGCACGTTCTTTAATCTTGCAAAATTGGAGATCCAATGAAGTCCCCTCTCATCTGAAATGGATTAATAAAATGAAAAGGGTTAAAAAATTTGAGGAGGCCTATGCTAGGAGGGTTGGAGCAGTTAAAAAATATGAGCGAAATTGGAAGTTCTTTGAAATATTGGAGAAGACTTAATAGTAAATGTAATTTTGGAAGTGATATACTCCGTAGTCTTCTCCATTTTCGATCTCCATGTGAAAGTGAATCTCCCTTTTTTGATTGCCTGCCAAGAATGCACTAGCACTTTTTCAGCAATTATATTTCAAATACTGGAAGTGGTGAATCATTTTGAAACCGGCTTTCTAATGAGGCTTTTTATGATATTGAATTCCTTTGATTGTAATACTTCCGTAATTAGTTATGTTTTGCACCTGCACTTTAGTGGTTTGGAGTACTGAATTTTGTTATTTTTATTATTTTTGTTGCTATTTGTACATGGCACATTGCACTTTCGATTGGAAGTGAATTCTTGTCTTGATTGGCTTTCCTTAAGATCGCACTCAGCACTTTATAGATTTTATACCACTGTAGCGGTGAATTGTCTCAATGTACGTCTCTGTATTGATTTTTATATGCTAACGAATGTTCTTTATTGCAATACCATTGCTACTATTCATGCTTAGCACTCGCACTTTAGTGGTTTTTGCGTATATGTACTTTTGCTGTTTTGCACTAGGCACATTGCACTTTTTATTAGTGCTTCTTTTTTCTTTGTACTACTACATTTTAAAGCCATACTATCAATGATATGAATGCTAATTGTACTTTGTAATGTTTTTTTCTTATCTACCTCTTGCTCTGCTCAATAAAAAAAAACAAAAAAAACCTCTTACTGTAGGAGTTAGCGAATACTGATCTGGCGCCATGATATTGTACTTTAAAACACACCATCACATCTGTATTATCTTTTAACTTGTATAGCTCTGTTAAATACTTAACCCACTTCTCTTCAGCCACCGGGGTTGCTACTGGTTTATTCAAAGACACTAAGATCTTACCCACTGCATCCCAAAAACCCTTTGTTCTTACTTTATGAAGAGCCATTATAACGTTGAACGTGCATTTCTCTTTCCAGATAATTTTCCTTGTTTTGTTTCTAAACTCCTTCCTAAACTAGAGCCTCGTTATTGGCACCACCCACTTTATTGGCCTGCCTTATTTTCTTGTTGATCTTAAACTTTTAAGAATCTTGGTTTACCTGTCCATCCCCTTCCATCCTTTAGTCACAAATGGAGCCTTTCTTATGCAGGATATTGATTTTTGATATGCTTTCTAGATAGCTTGAGGCATTTAATTAAACTGATCTTTCAAACGTTTATTGATCTTATTCACTGCGACATATTGGTTTTGTATTTCATATTCTCCTACGCTCGTTCTTCCATTGTGTTGTGGAACTATTCTGCCAATAATCCCTTAAGTATACCGAACTGTGCAGTCTGAAGCAGAGGTTTATGATCACTACCTACTGACTCCTCTATGTCAAACTTTTATCAGGCTGAACTCTTCAGAGGAAACTTTAGCATAATCGGTAAGACTGACGGGCTTCCCATTATCAAATGATTTTCCCTGGCAGGTTACCTTTACACCTGCAATTTATTATGATCATATTCAAGCTATCCAATATAATCACCAATTTCCTGCCTTTTGTATCTTCAAGCTTTTTAAACAAAAACCTGATCCGGAACCCCAAATGCATTCTCCTTTCCCACATGCAAAATCCACCAATGCACTGCTGGGGATCTTTGCATTGAAATTCTCTAAGATACCAATTTTTTTGTTAGGATAGTTTAAAGTGGTTTTCTCCATTAACAATACCCAGTAACCTAACTGTTTCTCTTGATTTGTATCTTTTTGTGGGGGGGAAGGGAAGAGTGTGTATTTATTGTTAGGTCAATATAAGCTCTTTTATCCTGCATTTCCTTACTTAACTTCAAACCTGATATTGCAATAATTAGAAAGTTAGGAAAATCAATGATTTTTTTATACTTTTTTTTTTTTATATGTTTAACTGAAACCAGAAATGCTACGCCACCTGTGGGGAATCCGTATTTTCCCTTTACTGTGTCCACACTGTAAACCATATAATCGTTCATTACAATTTCATGTGGTTCCCAGGTTTCTTGGAAGGCTATTGTAAAAAAAACAAGCTATCTTTTCTAAGATCGACAAAGGTTTCTAATTCATTTTCAAGCCAGCTATAATTTATGACAGGGAAAAAAACCACAATTCTCAGGACGTCCCGAATGGGGGTCTTATGGCTACCTTTTCAGGGTTGATTGCTCCTGTGACCTCATTTTAATCATGTTCACACTTTGAAAGGGTTTCATCAGATTTCGTATATATTTTTCTTCCAGTCATAGATTTTTGATATTACAATTCTGTCTAACCATCTGCATAGCTGTCATTCATCATATGACTTAATGTATTATTTAACTATGCAGCTGTGGAAGAGAAACCAAGGCAGTATCCTTACAAACTATCTTGGACAGGCTATGAAGTGTATTTAAGAGATAATATCCAGGACCTGTTGGGGAAACCTTCTGCCTCGTGATCTGTAAAAACCAGCTAAAGAACCCATTTAGTGGTGTGGTAAGGGTTAATTGGCACTCCCCCCTCCCCGGGTCAAACTTGTCTTTTGGAGGAACCAAAGATTGCCTAAATTACCATGGTTGTTAGTTGCCTTATCAGAATCCCTATCCAGACGACTTTGAACAGGGCAACATGTCTGTCGACTGCTTAGGACCATTTCTGGACCTGCCACGTCTGTACAATCTTTATGTACACCTGAACCTGATGTCGATGTAAAATCACAACGATCCTTCAAAACCTTCTCCCTTGACTCCATAATCGAAGGGTTCCCAAGTCTCTCCTGCTGCTCTTCAACTTCGTGCTCCTCTAGTTCACTTAATTGACGTGATTTCAAGCTGCAGCTCCTTTTTCCCTTTTTCTTTTTGTAATCCTGAGTTTCTGCGTTTTTGTGTTTACAGCAGGCTTTACATCTTCCATTTTTTTTATGGAATAATGTAAACACTTTATCGTCTTATTCACTCACTTGTAGTAGTGCAGTTGGGCTGATACAAATGCATTTGGGATCCTCACAGTATGTGGAAAGGAAAGCGCTAGCAATAGCTTCAGAATTCCCAACTGAGAAATGGGAGCTAACCACGTATGTAACTTGCCTCATGAATGGAAGATTTCAGACGACGATGAAATTGGCTTGCACCTAGGGAAGGATGGCCGAACGGAAGAAGGCCGTTTTATTCAGATGGTTAAACATGAAGGGCTCAACTTGAAATAAACAGTTGAAAAGTTTGGCTACCCATATCATGTAGACGACTTGTGATCTTTAATATAATCTGCAAACATGAAAAGGTCGAATCAATGTGATTGAATCTACATGGCCAGAGGAGCCATGCATAGATCTAATAGCAGAGGTGATGGTATCTGACCCTCTGGTATTCTGCAGTGACCTATATGGATTGTTGATTACAACTTTCCCAAGGTTACTAGAGTAGCTTGGAGGCCCCTTGTTTCTGCTCAGTTGGGAACGTGTGTGGGGAATTGGGTACACTTTCTTCCATGGCCCTTCTAGGCCTTTGCTTGTGGCAGACACGGAATGTTCAGCTGAAGCTAGTTATGTTGTGTAAGTGCACTCCATAGCCAGTGAGTAACTTTGAAGGATTGTGTGCATGTATACCTGGCCCTGGGTTCGTGTTTCTCTAGCTCCCTACGGCATTTGGGGTCCTCATTGGCATACAGCATCCTCTACTTAATGAGCCATTTCTGTCATTATCGCAGCCCTAGCATTTATGTGCTCAATCTTTACATACTGCGGGCATTCTTATTGTTGTAGCTATCTATGACATGGTGGTCGAAATCCCTCCCATACTCGGGTGTTTATGGATATATGACCATGAATGTACAGTTTGTGTCAGTGTCACATTGGGAAAACTTGAGTTTAAAGAAAAATTGATTTATAAAGACCAAACTTGTGTGTTTTTTTTAATTTTTAATTGTGTAATCTAGTATTTCGGTAAAAATAATTTTCATGAAAATAAACCACTGTTGTGTGTATTTAGTGTATCATAAAAAATTAAGTCTGCCTGAGCCGCGTGATGGCTTGCTCTGCACTGTACAGCTCCAGATTGTGATACCTTCCACCTATTTCAGACCTGCTGCTCGAAAACAAGGAGTCCTATTGCACAATTTCTGATCTTTGTGGAAAAAACACAGGTTAGATAAATAAGTACTATGAAAGTGAAAATGTGAAATACAATCTTTTTTCAAAAAAATGTAGGCCATGTGAAATTGCATACCCTGGTATTTTCAGCAGCCCGAAAGACCAGTTTTGGGGGGAAATGCATTGTTTTGGTTGCCATCTTTTTTTTTAGCACGGCTGACACTTCCTTGCCCCTGGTGACGGCTTGCCTGGCAATTAGCTTATGCTGTTGGTAACTCCGAGTCCCTTTCAACGCTGCACTTGATACTTGCAGGAAAAGCTACTTGCAGGAGTAAGATTTCCATAAACTAGAATGCAATTCTGTTGGGAATTTGGCATTCTTACCTTTTCATGCATGTTTTATACACATGGTCGTTGGCATGGGGTTTATGCATTTGGGAGCTTGGTCGTTAGCCAAGAAGGGCTTCGAAATAGCATTGTTAATATTCCTCAGCAGGGTTCATTTCTATTAGTCTGTTTTGCTTGTTTTAGATTTATTTTTTTTTGCTTGCTTTTACACCGATGTGAGTCGGTCCTCCAAGGGCACCTTGGCTTCCAAAGCTTGAATATTTTGGGCCTAAATTAAATTGATAACCTCCTTGCCAAAGAGCAAGAGGTGCTTTAATTCGAACAAACACTGGCAAATCCAAAATGTCTCCGTGCTAAAACCCCAACAATTTTATCTTTGTCAGTGCCTATGGCATCTATGGCTGGCTATCTTGGAATTAGTTTTCTAATGAAGAAAATCCACTTAAATGGTGCTGATAAGTAGAAGTCATGAATAATGTACTTATCTGTGTCATGAGATGGTCCTCATGACACCTGTGCATGCATGTATTGTGATGAATGCTTTTGTCGTGACACATGCAGCCATTTTTAACTTACTGTTCAAACGTGGCAGACGGTCCTGTTGGACGGGAAAATTAAAATGTAAAGAATAAGTGTACGGAAAGCACAATAGATCGAGTGGCCCAACAGCACTTTGCAGCTGGCTGTAAAATAAATGATGATCTGGACAGGCAGTGCTAGGATTGAAGATATTTGATGGGGTGGGGGGAGGGGGAAAAAAGAAGTGGAAAAAAAAAAAGTGCATGCGAAGCACAAACAATGGATTAAGTGGCCCAGCGGCACTTTGCAGCTGCTAGTCCCACATAAAAAAAAATCACACAGAGCGGTGAAGGGGGAATGAGAGGAGAAATGGAAACAATTGGGGAGATGGCAAGGAAACAGATGGACTCGAATGTTCTAGTGAATGTAAATTGGATTTTTTTTTTTTAAAGGATATATAAATCATCCAATTAGAACACTGAAACTAAATGGATCCTTGATGGAACAAACATAAGGATGGAGAGTAAAGCCTTTGAACCAAGATCAGACAACTTAGGCAACAGAGCCATCCAATCATGAGCATGGCCGACCCAGAAGTCACTCTAAGAATGTATGTTTTGGAAACAATAGGTATGCCTACAAAGAGCCTAATGTGACTGTCCCAAACCTCAAAAGAAAGCATGTGTCCCATTGGCTGAGATGCCTTCATTAATTTGGAGTCATGGCTCAATTATCTTCCAAGATTGCGACAGACCAGATTAGGCATACTATGCCTGTGTGAACCTTTGTGGCTTTCTTTTCTGTATTTACTCACTGTGCGGTCTGCACATAGCTTGTGAAATTCCCTCTGCCCGACATATGCATCTTCCTAACTTGCTGGCAGTTAGGACAGCTTGCAGACCTCCCTGCCCTCTTGCAGTCTCTATGTGGCACTCAATGGTCAGTCTAGCTACTGCGATGTTAGAGGTGATCCTGTTTGTGGTTTGCACTCCAGTAGTAATTACATTAAAGGAAACAATATGTATGTTTTAGGAGAGTGCTAAATGGCTTGTATGCCCTTGGTCTCCAGTTTCCCTGAAATCTGCCGAAATGTAGACTCCGAAGTCTACTGCCCTCTGTACCAGGGCACTCATACGGTCTTTCTCTGTGCCCAGTGGTAGTCCTTCTACTCACGCTCATCCCTTTCAGCTGGACAGGACTGAGCAGTCAGTTGTTGGTCACCTCTCTCCCGTAGGGTAGTACACAGGCTCCCACCAGGCGCAGTTCTCGCCGGTCTGCAGCGGTGTTTATACTAATGAAGATATGGCCTCCCGGACTGGGACCAGCAATCCAAAGGAGGCCTCCAGAACTGGACACACCTATCAGCATGCAGTGTCTTTTTGCTACCGAGGGCTCAGCTTTCTCATAAATCGGGATTAATTAATTACAGAAAAAAGCCTGCATTTTCAAACCGTTTCGGCTTGGATATAAATGAACAAGTATGGCGAAGGGCGAAACAAGAGTGGAGATGATTGGGATGGAGAGAAAGAATAAACACAGAACTGGGACACTGGAGGGAGGAGACCAGGGCGGTGGGGGATGCTCGCACCAAGTCGGGCTCGGGCTTGGTGGGAGAGGGGATGGGCTCGGTATCAGTAATTGGGGAGAAGGGAGAGATGCTTCTTGGCAGGGAGCGAACCACGCGTCAGAGGGAAGAGATGCTAGGTAGGATGACCTGGACATGAGGATGGAGGGACACCAGTGAACAGAAGAAACGCGATGCTACCCTCCTAAGTGCTGAAAAGTTTAATGCTGAAGAAACATGAAAATAATAAAATGTCCTTGAGGTCATCAGTGTTAGATTAATCTCGACCAAAACCGTGTTACACTGAAGTGGTCTTGAGTAGGGCCAGCACAAGAAAGGGCGGAGGGCCATTCAATCACCAGGAAGTGAGATGGACAGCAAAGCCATTCAGTCATGAGCAATGGGCTGACCCAAGCCCACCTAGTGTGAGTCATGTACTGAAGACAATAGGTCTACTGCCAGGTAGCTCCAGGAATCTGTTGCAGGAGCTATAAAGCATTCATGGGCTGCAGTACTACACGCGGGGCTCGGATGGCTGGCCTTGGAGTGCAGATCTGGAGAGAGGGGTATTCGAGATGTGGTGATTTTTATGGTTTTCTGCTAAAGTGATGGGGCGTAATGAAACATACAGGGAGACGTGAGGCTGTATGGGCAATGACTACAAAGGGGGGCCCTGCTCGGTTTGTGACTTTATCACATCACAATAAAACGTTGTTTTTAATCTGTTTTTGGCTAAATATATAATCAGTTCAATGGTTCCAAAGAAGTCTTTTGCATTTGCTTTGAGAAGGTTTGCCCTGGAGTGCATGAATTTGAAAGTAGGTTTGAGTGCGTTAAATTTAGCTAAAATAGATATTTTTTAACGAGTTTTAATTGAGCCTTGCTTATTTTTGTATGTCAAAAATGAATTGATTTAATAAGTGTGGACGTTTCATGGTGTAAAGCATTCAACAAATGTTGATCTCGACTCCTAGAGCAAAGATGAGTCTTACCATTGAAATTTGAAAGGCTCATTATTTGACCCAGGCAGCACTACTTCTTGTTAATAATGGTTTGTGACGTAATTCGTTCCTTGAACGTGAACCTCCTATTGAACGAGCCTTTCACGCTTGAGACTGTAAACACAAACCTGGAGCCTCGTCAGTGCCGCATTGAAAGGGCTGCGTTATCGAGCTCCGCGCTGTTAGTAAGATTGTTGTTTCCTGCTCTGTTCCTCGCGTGACCTTCATGTACAGACTGACCCTTCTCTCTCTCGCCTTTCCAACAGGGGCTCTGTGGATGTGCATCGTTCTGAACCCCCACTGCAAGGCCGAGCAGAAGGCGAGCTGGCTCAAGCAGCTGCGGAAGTGGAACAGCGTGGATGTCTGTCCCTGGGAAGACGGCAACCACGGGAACGAGCTGCCAAATTTAACCAACGCTTTGCCTCAAGGTGCACATGCCAATCCAGGTGGGCCCTCAAGTAGCACTGTACCACCAGAATATTGTGTACGTTTACCGCTGTCCTGTACTAACACTGCACCGGATGAAAGTACCTGGGTGGTTGAGCATGTTCTCCTCTGGGCTTCCACAGCCCAGTGGAGAACATGCCAAATGCGCATGACATTTTTGGAAGGCCCCAGAGTACCTGCCAAGCTGTTATGCGCACTTTGGGAGTGAGTGCAAACCACACTTGCTCCCACTGACGGCGGAGAGCTCAGCCCCGCCCGCTCAACCTGGCTGGAGCCCTGCAAAGAAAAAACAAAGGCGAGACCTATTGGCTTTGCCAATGCTTGTTTTAGGGAGGAAGGTGATCGGCGTCCTGATCCCCACCCGCGCCAGACTGCATTAGTTCATTGTTTCCTGTGAGAGGACTGCAATGCTTATATTTGTTAAGAGGTTTACGAACAGCACATTGATTATAAACATTACAGCAACAACAAAATCTAAAGTTTGAGTGTAACTTAAGTGCTCAACATTGAAGATCAACATTGAATGTCAACACTGGAAGTCATTTTGACTGTGAGCTTGCTGCCAAAGGATATTCACTTTCCATTTAATTACAAAACGAAACAAAGGGACAGACTTAATAGAGTTTAGGCACAGGACACAACACAAGATGTACCAGGCAGATTGCTTGAACTGACATGAAGCAATAAATGCACTACCTACAGCAGCAGGTACTCTGTCAGTTTACCTGATGGATCGTTGCATTTTGTGGCTATGATATGTAAGTAACGGGCAGATTACACAGGGGCTTCAATTCCAGAAAGCAATCCTGAGCAGCTGATCTTAATCTAAGCCACCCTAAGGAGCTACTGTTCCGCACAGAAGCCACAAGGAGTTATCCTTCTGCACAGCATCCCTGTAGGGCCACCCAGCCATACAACACTCATGAGAAACTAACCTTAATCTTAGCATCACAGGTTGGTTACCCATGAGCGCAGCATCCCTGTGAAGCAGATCTTAATACAGTATCCACGAGGTGCTAGCCTTGCCACAGCATCCCTGGGGAGCTGCTCTACCATTAATCACCCCAAGTAGGTGTCCCTCCACATATCATCCCTGTGAAAGGCTCCATGCAACCACCACAAGGAGTTAACCCTATCACATCATTCCTGAGAAGATAACTTCCAATACAACATCACTGAGGAATTCCTATTCCATGCACCACCCCTGAGGAGCTTTATAACCACACAGGCACCAAAAGAGGCGCCATTTGACACAGCACTCTCAAAGCTCTACACAGCAAACACCCCTGATCAGCCACCTTCTCACTCTAAATCCCCACAACGGTTTTCTTCTATGTAGAATCCTAAGGAGCTATCATCCTACACCATGAGCCTGAGGACAGCCGTAATTAGCAGTATCTCCTCAAGAGTGACCGTAATCTGACATGAGGACAGCAGTCCCGCAAACAGAGTATTTCAAATCGCCCAGCAAATCACAAGTGTAATCCATGTTCTTGCCACCCTGAAGGACAGTCACGAGCAGGTCCCGCTACATGAAGAACTAGAAGGGGAAAATAAAGACGGAAACAAGAATGATGGAAAATGAGAGAAAAAGAAAGAAACAGAGCCGAAACTAAACAAAGGGAGAAGGGATAACATCACTCGAGAGACAGCAAATTAAGAGGATGGCGAAAATAATGAAGCAACGACCGCCGCCTACACCCAATGCTTCCATTACATTTTAAAACCAGGACGATCTATTGCGGAATGCAAAAAATAAACCTGTACTGGACGAGCTTCTCCCTCGTGGAACTCTACAATCGGAGAGCTTTGCAGCACTGGAGATGGAAGTAGACTTCCTCGGTGGCCCACAGCTGCAAGTATTCCCGTTCACGGGGTATTTAGCCGTCCGCCAATTATAATTTCAGATTTTGCTTTCAATTGGCGGTTTGGCAGTGAGACACTTAAGAGCTGTGCGTGTACTGTCAGAACCCGAGAGGTGGGCGGCTGCGGTTGATTGATAAGAGGGGCGGTGCTTTCGCCATTTGTCAGTAATTAGTAGCAACATTCGTAATGTCAATGAGATCAGATATCGTCTTCACAGGTTCTCCTGAAGGGGACTAATGAGGCTCCCACGGGGCGCGGGGATGTTGTGGAGGAGAGGGGTGGGGTGAAATCCAAGAGAACTGCTTAGTGCAGTTACAGGAAAGTTAAGATGACACGAAAGGGGATGTGCACGTGCCGCTGACGGGGCGTGTGGAGAAAGATAGATGAAACAAGAAGCCTGGGAGAAGATGTATGAGGAAGGAAGGTAAGCAAAAAAAACAAGCTACATGGAAAGATTGAGGTTCAGAAGGGTCGAGCGAGATGAGTAAGAATCGAAAAGACGATAACTTAGAGAAGGAAGGGGGCGGTGAGCAAGTTACAACAGAACAGTGGAAGAAAAAATGAGAGAATGCAAGGGAAGTGTTAACGAGAATGGAGAGGGAGAGCATAAGAGAAAGAAGGTAAAAAGATGAAAGGAAAAAGATGAGAGGTGAGCAGAAGAAAGCGAGGAAAATGAAAAGGGAGAAATGATGTGTGGAGGATGTCAAACCTACAAAGTGGACGACGATTTCAGTTTGTATAGAGATACCAACAGGAGGTTTGCACAGGAAGACGAATACGGGCCGAGGGTGAGTGAGGAGGCCAACCAACCAGAATCGGCCGCCTAGTGCAGACTCTACACACTCCACACAAAACAAGCATTGGCCGCGCAGCCGTGAAAGTGACATGGCCGCGCGGCCCGCGAAAGTGAAAGTGATCGCATCACGATCAAGCACTGCAGAGGAAAGACACATGGCGGTTTCGCGCGTGCACACTCACGTGCACGCAAGCTTTAGGCCACAGGCAGCACTTTGAAAATCCCATATACAAAATGTCTCTCCGAGCCAGCGCATGCGCTGGGCTCAGCGAGACCTAAAAATGATAACTTATCACTTTTTTTTTCTTTTGCTCTGCTCAACAAGCAGGTGGGCCGAGGCTCCTCTGCCTTAGCAGAGAAGTTGCCACTGCTGAGTACATGTCCATAAACGGTAGGTGGGTGGTCCAGTATGCAAATTAACAGGCTGCCTATTGGCTGGAGTAAGTCCAGTATCTACAAAGGCAAGATTAACATTAATTTTGATCATTCAGCTTAATGCTTCTCTTATGTGGTTAACCTTCTTTGACCATTTTGTGATTTATTTTTTATTTGTTTTTTTCTCAGCAAATCACCTTTATTAGTATCCGTTTCTTGTTGCCAATTTCAGTGTTTAGAAACAGGCCAACCACCAGTATAAGGCTATTAATATATATATTATTATAGTATTTGCAGAACGATATATCGTCGAAAGTTCTAGCACTGTATCCATGTGACAAGTTTTTTATTTTGTCCTGTCACTACTGATCTGTTTATTTGTACAGGAGACACTTGTGACCTGTGCCCTGATTGGTTGTTTACAAGATGTACTTTTGTTGCTCACCCATAGAGTGCTAGGTTGTGTTGGAAATGGGTAGACCCAAGTTGTCGTTTTTAACATGGGTGACTAACACCATGGGGACTAGGCCATGACTACTACTGGTTGGTGGCTCATGACTGTCTTAGTGGGGTATTGGTCTTTGTACCTGGATAAGGAACTGTCTCTCCCTTGTAAATTTGAGTAATACGTCGCAACTACATTTCCTCATTCTCCCTGATTGTAATGGGCAGGAGGGTGCTTGAGTATCTGAAAAGTGGTGAACACCTGGGCTCATGGGAGTATGGGTGTATGTAGCCCCTAAGTTTGAAGGGTTGAATTGCTGTCCCTACTAAAATCTCCACTTCTCTCTGCAGGTCACAGGGCTGCTCCTATTACTCCCTTCTTTGTGAAGCTGAGTTCACGAGCCTAGTTTTTGAGGAGCATCCAGTGAATGAGCAGGGAGGATATTTTATTGGTTACTGTGCCTGAGGCAACTCAGTGGTCAGTCTGATTGGCGGAAATACCTGAGTAGAATGACCAAAGTCAGTTAGGCAAACTGTCCAACCCTCAACCTACCGAGTATTTCTGAATTTTCTTTACATATACACCCTGCAAATCTAATATGTATGGTGTCCTGTCTTCACATTCGACTAAGCATGAATCACAAAATGAAAAATTGCAGCTCTGGTGTAGGTGCACCATTCCTTTAGCACTCAAGGAAAACGGGTAGTGTGGCGGTAGTGGTGGCAGCTGTTTTTTGTTAAGTAAACTTTATTTATGCATGCCTAATCATGAACACTGAGCCTCCATGGAGTAGCTGGTACCGGAGTGTATAGTTCTTTAGTAACCATGTCGGGGGGTTAGTAACCGCTATATTAATACTTTGCTACAGCATTTGTAATCCACAGTGGATCCTGTTAAAGACTAGTTTACCAATAACTTGTATTCCCTTCATGATAAATTATAGTAGATGATTGAGTAATTGTAACTATTTCTTAAATATTCACTTAGTCTGTGGTTAGGCTTTCCTCCTGTTGACAGATCTTTGACCAACAGAATCTCTTTGGATTCCTGTTGCTATGGCATTCTACATCCAGGCATGTTGTCCCTCACACCATTGTCCTTTTTCCCCTACTCCAAGTCCCTGGTCCTTTACTTTTTTGCCCAGACTTCCTCCTCCTTCTCCCTCCTACTTCTTTTCCACATTCCTATGGGTCCCATGTTGCTACCACTGCCTATCCCATTTTTACACATTGTTCATCCAACAACCTTCTTTCCAGTCTGTCAATGCAAATACTCTTTTGTTCCGAACATATGCTGATAGGACAGCCCTTGACACTAGGCCACTGTGTTCCCACCGCAACAATCCATCTGCTCCATATTTTGTAAAGTTTTGGTTCCGATTCAGAATATATTGTTAATCGATACTTCCAGCTACTTCTTTTCCAGAAGACCTGGTGCTGTCCACCCTTCATGTTCCTCTTGGAACTCCTGTCTCAATTTTGCATAGGAATGAGGTACGTCACCAAAATGTAGCATTCCTCTTTGCACCCAGAAGGCAAAAGCACAAGAATTTGCATGATCCATATGTGTTCAGCAATCTGGCATAACAATTGTCCACATAAGAGTTCAGGCCTACATTTCCCTATAGGTACCCATACAAAAATATTTATTTAGCAGTTAAACCTACTGATAACCTTTGATAAACGAATTGAGCTCATATTATAATTCGCAGTACCAAATGTCCTAAACACAATCCCAACAGTCAACTGCTACTTACGCATTATAGTAAAAAATACAGTCTAAGTTATGAGGAAAAACACACTTCACAGGAGCAAAAAGTACACAATAGCAGAAGGTCCAATCTAAAGAACACCATAGATCATTGGTGCAAATACTGCGGATTAAGAACCCATTCCTAGTGGACGGATCATCCTACAGACTGGAAATGTCCCCAAGTGTACAATGTGGAATGGCCTTGTAATTTTATGACAACTGTCAAAAGCAAGATTGTACAATTTGCTTCAGAGAACCTATATTGAATGGAAGCAGATGTGAGTCAACCTGTAGGCTGTTACAAAACCTGAGGCTGATGCAGAACTGATTCCAGTTCAATGAGCCACAGCCAGCAATATCCACTTGCACTTTGAAACCTGGGAAAGGTGTTCCTGTTTGATTTAAGAACTGAATAGGCCTGTCCCCACAACTCCCACATGATATTCCCTCTGCTTTAGTGCTTCTTGACATCATTTCACACATACCTTTAGGATTTTTCAATTCCCCTTCTCTTTCCTTAATTTTCTCCTATTAGCCCCGGTCCTTTTTAGGTCTCGGCTAGCGAAGGCTGCGCTTGCTCAGTCTCGCTCGCGAGATTTAATGTTTTAGAAGTGGGGCTTTAACCCGCCCCTCTTCTTCCCTCTTCTCCATTGGCTGGTCTCTTAAATGCTGTTCAGCCATTGGAGAAGAGCTTTGTCTCTCCAAAGAAGCCCTGTCTTTTTCGGATTCGGGGGCGTGTTTTTTACTTTCTTTCTCTCCTCTGGAATGTAAACATTCCAGCCAATGGCAAGAGGAGAGAAAGAAAAACACGCCCCCGAATCCGAAAACGCCGCTGCGTTTCTCCGAGGCATTTCTGCTTGACCTCGGAGAAAGGCGGTGGTGTTCATGGCGACTCCCTTGAATGGATCTTGAATGGAAGCTGCCTTTCCACTGCCTAAACAACGTAAGCAAACAAGCAGCCCAGCGCTATTTACTGTTCTGCCCAGCCGTTTGCAGACTCGAGTCCTTCCTCTTGAATACTCGCTGTCTTCTTTCTGATACTTCCCTCTGCCTGTCTTTTCCACTGCTTTCTTCGCACATTTCTTTTTACTGTTTTACGTGCCATGTATGACTCTTTCTCCTGCTGTTGTAGACTCTTCTCTTCCTTCACATGTGCTCCATATGTTTCCAATGTGTGCTCTGTTAACGGTCTTAAATTCCATTTTTACCACGTTTCTTGTGTTTATTCTTCTTTGTACGTGTTTTCGTCTTATTTCTTCTTCCTTCATTTTGTCTTTTTTTCCTTCCTTCTCCATTCCTTGATTTTTCCAAATTCCGCAGGTTATCGTAATAATAGTGAGAAAGTTATTGTCGGAATTATTGCAACAGAAGTTTTAACGGGAGGCTAGACGAGGGGATGTTTTTATTTTTATTTTTTAAAGAAAAACGTCCTCGAGACCACCATCGCGTTGCCTCATCAATAAAACAGATGGGTGAGGAGGGGGGAGTCGGGGTGACTACTCCGCGCGGCCCAGTTCATTAGCCAACTGGAAACACGACAACTTTATCCCTGAGTAGAAGACACGCTGCGTTTAGACGTATTTTGGGTGTTTCGTTTCTGGTTTGTGCTTTGCGGTTCTCGGCTCTGGCAGCTCAGCTCCTAGAGTGGGCCGGATGGGGGCGAGGTCTCAAGGCGCCTTTTGGCTTGGAGAAAGAGGCGCACAGAGAAGTATAAACTGGATTTTGACTGTTTTTTTCCGAAGCTGATAAGGGAGCAGGTCTCAGGCAGGCTTGCATAAGCGGCACATTATATAGCACCTGATGTCACTTATTAGCGACTCGCAGCGCTTTATAATAAATACACCGAAATAATGAACAGGGCTATGCGTGGGTGGCTCTGTCTGTGTGTGGGTAACTGTGTGTGTGTGTAGGTGGCTCTCTGTGGGTGGCTCTATTTGTGTGTGGGTGGCTCTGTGTGTGTGGGTGGCTCTGTGTGGGTGGCTGTGTGTGTGGGTGGCTCTATTTGTGTGTGTGGCTCTGTGTGTGGGTGCAAATGCAATAGGTCTCGCATTTGAGAGTGATTAAGCTATTGACATTGTAAATAACAATGCCGTTTCTTTAAATGTTTTAAAAACAAAAACATAAACAAAAATAATGTCATGAGCAATGCCAATAGCTCTAACTTTAACAATGCCGAGACCATTGCATTGTAAATGCTTGTTTTTTTTTCTTGCGCCCTGTTGGGAATTGCCCCTTTTTGACATAGTCACTCTGGCTTTTTGCCTGGTAAAGGATGTGATTTCGACTGAAAGTGCACTGGATTCCTGCTAACCAGGTCCCCAGTGCTCTTTCCCAAAACTGTACAATTGTTTCCCCAATAGCCAAACCTTTAGCACCCTCTACATCCCTAGTAAATGGTACCTAGTTACTCATGGTTCTGAGGTACTAAAGAGTCCGTAAGGGCTTCAGCACGAATTGTGCCACCCTAAGGGACCCCTCACCAAGAACATAGAAGCCTGCAATTGCAGGCTGCGTATCTTCATGCAGACAAAAGTGAAAACATGTAACACATCCCTGTGTGCCATGTCCCTTACCAGTGCATGTAAAATTTGTAAGTCAGCCCTAAAGCAGGCCTAACAGCCCTATGGCAGGGTGCTAAATATAACATTTGAGGATATACCTGCATGAGCCTATATATCCCTGTGCTGGTCAGGCCTATTACTACCAGTACAAGTGACCAGGGAAGCCATTTTAAAACATATGCTTCACACTGGTGAAAATGAGTTCCCCAGCTACATGATGGCTTCACTGTGAATAGGGATCAAACATCTCGTATTGGTAAACCCTCACTGATGCGAGTGTTGGATTTACCAATACCTGCACACAGAGGGCACCTTAGAGGTATCTCCTGAACACCTACCAGCCTCTGGGTTACTTAATGACTAGGTTCTTCCAGCCTGCCATACGAGACCCTGTTCTGACCTCCTAGGGTGAGAGCCTTTGCTCTCAGGAGGCCCAGTTCAAAAGCCTGTCCTGGAAGAGGGGGTAACAACCCCTCCCACAGGATAAACTGCTAATTAGTCTTCATAGGACGGCAAGCCTCCAAGGGCTGCTGCCTTTGGAATGTGAATCTTGCTCCTCCTCATAGGAGAGGAAGCTGACCCCTTTGTCCCGGGGCTCCCTTGGCACCTGGTCAGGCAGGAAAATTGGCTAGTTAGGTAGGCGTGCCTCCTACAGCTTAGTACTACTCCTAAGGTGGGCTACTGTGAGGTGGCCACAATTTTTCAGAAGTAGCGCAGAAGTCTACTCGTCCTGCAGCTGTTAACTCCATAAACTTAGGAGGACTACCTTCCTTCGAAAAAGACTTGAGACCTCCTGTGAACAGCGGGCCTGTTCTGAAGAAACTCCATAAGCGAAGTCTGAATCCGTGAAAACCTGACACCTGAAGCCACCACTGCACCAGCTGCCTCCTGCCTGATATGAAGTGGGCCAATGGTGCCAACAAGGTTCCCCAGCCCTCCAGAGCTAAAGTCCATTGTGGTTTCACCTCTCCTGGACTCCATGATGTCGCCTGCAGCATCTGCATGTCGACCGCACCTGATCGGGTAAGGAAAAACCCGACACCTAAGGATACTTCTGAACCTCTCGCCCCAGGGCCTTGGAGAAAAGGACCAACGGTGTCCCCCCGTGACAGAGCATCGCAAGGCTTGACCCCACTTGCTTGTTCAGCCTGGCTGGCTTCCTAGCCAGAGCCTGCAGCCTCTTTTTACAGTGACCGGTCCCTATGAAACTCATTGGGCTCCTCATTCTGATTAGCACTCGGCCACCCTCATGCTGCTTGTGGGGAACTGCTGGTGCTGCCTTGGACTTTTCCCACCACTCACCTTAACTCCTGGAGATTAGTCTTGTAAGTGGATTTACTGTACCTGTTTGCAGAATGTGTTCTTCCTGCCTAAAGCTGCTTGACCATACTATTCCCCCTAACCGAGCACTTCGAGATTACATAGCAAGCTCCTGGCCACTCATAAGGGAACCCCTGCACTCTTTATACTGTACATCAGATTTTTGCTATATCACACAAAAAGCTAGCTCCTACATTCCCTGTCACTTCATGCCCACCATATAGGTATTGTCCCTGCAGTCTGAGTAAGCTAGTCTTAAACGTGATCATAGGAATTATGTATCTGTTGGTGTCTGATCATATTTCATGCTTATCTTTATTTCGATATGGGCTGTTTTGTTACAGAATAATAAGCAGAAGAAAATTCTGTTCTTAAATGCCCCCCTTTGGTATCTCAGAATCATCCCAATTTTGTTATTGAAACAGTAGCTCAGTAAATACGTTGTTGGATTGTTTGTACCTTGAATAGAAGTCTCAGCCCTCTGTTCTGACTGTTTTTATCAAGAGAGATCAACTTTATGATTATTAATAAAATGTGGCTTTCTGTTACGGAGATGTTTGATAAATGGGAATCCGGTTTAATAGTTTTTTGCAACGCTGATTTATCTTTTTGTGCTGTGCGCAGGGTTCGGACTACTTCCCCTCTGTGTTGACATGGTTCTTTACACACTTAAGTTCAACTCGCTCCAAAAGAAGGAAGAACTTTGTAATTGGTTTATCTGTAAAACTACAGCTATAGCATAAGTGTACTAATGTGTTCGGAAGAGTTTTTTTTTAAAAATTGGTTTTGAATTGTGAGCGAAATGTTTTGGGCACTAGAATGTATACAATTGGTAAAGTGTGTATTTTTGTACTAAACTGCATTGAGTGAATGCGCTTTTTAAATCTTCCAACTTGTCTTTACATTAAAAAAAGGTTCTCGAATATAGTTTGACATCAAAACAAGTTCATCACATCATGTGAAAATAACTTACTTCGATACATGCCTGTTTGCAACATGGCTCCGTCTTCCACCTTCCTTTTCTAAACAGCGGAGTTTACCTTTTTTTTTTTTTTTTTTAATTTGGCGTTGGCAAAAAACTTGTGATTTTAATAATTATACATTATATACGTAGAGGCTTTAAGCCAGCCCTCTTCACCCATTGGTCATTTGTAGTGTCCCTCACATTTTGTTCCGGTCCACCACAGCAATGGTTTAGGCCAATTCAACGATTTGCCTGCTTACCTGTGAGCGACAGCATTTTGCTTTTTCTTATATACTCTAGTTCTGTGATAGGGCTGAAAGGCGAATCAGTGTTCATTTCTCCGTACAATTTTTCTTTACTTTTGAAATACTTCCTTTTTATTTGTTATTGTTTGGGGCAAACCTCCATATGCCACCTTTAGATGGCAGTGTTTCTAATTTTGAATATTTTACACTTTTTAAATGTCTTTAATATGTTGGCAAAAATAATTAAAAAAATTGCAGGCTTACAAGGCTAGAACTACTGCTTTGCCAATGCATGGTATTTTCTTTTTTCCTGAATGATTAAAATGTGCAGTGACATAAGTGCTGGACTTGTTAAGTCTGAGCACTGTCAAACATGACTCCTCTCTTAGACAACCATTTGTGGAAGGCCCAAGAGTTGGTCTCTTTCCGAGCGAATTGAGAATAATTTGTGGGACTCCTGTTTTAGTTTCCAAAGCTGCCACAGTTTCCTTAGCTGTCAACTCTTAGCATTGCTAGACATGTGTTCTGATGGAATGATTGCGCATTGGGCTTGCTTAGTATAGTTTGTGCAAGCATAACAATGTGATTATAAGAGTGAGTGTCAATGGGTTGTGCTGGCTTTTCAAATAGGAAAGGGCAGCATGCCAAGACTCACAGTAAGCCTTATACAAAATAGTGGTCTATGGCTATGCCAACTAAGATTTTCAATTTTGTGAAATGACAGATTCATCAAGCCGGCCTCATCGGACAGTGTTCACGCGAGCGATCGAGGCTTGCGATCTCCACTGGCAGGATAGCCACTTGCAGCACATTATCAGCAGTGACTTGTACACTAACTACTGTTACCATGATGACACTGAAAACTCGCTCTTTGACTCTCACGGCTGGCCTCTCTGGCATGGTAAGTTATTAAACCGGAAAAGATTTTTTTGAGGCATGTATCTATTTTCATTGACTGTTAAAGAGTGAAGAAGGTGGAGTCCCCCTCCCCTTAATTGTTTGCAGATGGTACTTTGTTTCTGTTCAAATTAAAGTCTAGAAACCTTTAGATCCTTCATTCTGAGAACAAAATAATTCATTGTTGGACAGCAATGAAATGCCACATTGTTGTCATTCTATGTAACTTGGTCTGTTTCAGAGCATGTTCCTACAGCATGTGCGAGGGTGGATGCGTTGAGGTCCCACGGGTACCCCAGGGAGGCACTTCGACTAGCAATAGCAATTGTGAATACACTAAGAAGACAGCAGCAGAAACAGATGGACGCCTTCCGGATTCACAAGAAAGGTACTTGTAGGGAAACTGGCTATGAAAACTGAATGATGGCTCATCTAATGCTTTGTGAGACTGAAGTGTCATGTACGGTCTCTGGCTCAAGAAAGTAGCAAAGCATAGCTATCCAATAGCATCATATTTATTGTATGATACTTTTACCCCTGGTTTTCAGATTGTTATAATAATTATTGAAATAAACTGAGAAGGCTGCTTAAATAGTGAGGCTCAAACTCAAGACATTCTGTATTGTATCAAAAATTGGCACTTTTGATTGTACTGGCCGAATAGCTTCTCAATCAATCAGGTGGCTTGTAAAGTCTGACTACTCACCTGTAAGGGTCTCAAGGTGCTAGGAGGGGGGTGTGTGTGGAAACCTGCTGGTTCATTGAAGGCGGTGTGGTTCAATCGAGAGCCAGGTCTTGAGGACTTTCCTGAACTGAGGCAGTGACGATGATTGCCTGAGGTGAGGAGGCATGGTGTTCCAGGTCTTTGCTGCGAGGTAGGAGAAGGATCTTCCACCGGCTGTAGCATTGTGGATATGTGGGACATAGCCAGGGCCAGTTGGGCGGAGCGTAGGTCACTGGTGGGCGAGTGGAATGCGAGGCGGTGGTTGAGGTGCGCAGGACCCACGTCATGTAGGGCTTTGTAGACATTTGTGAGGAGCTTGAAGGTTATTCTTTTGTTGACTGGGAGGCAGAGGAGGTCTTGGGTGTCTGCGGTGGGGAATGTGGAGGACGACTGCAGAACATTCAAAACACCACCACCAGTTTCCTGGAGTTTCTGGGTGATGCTGGCGAAGAGTGCATTGCCATAGTGATTCTGCTACTGATGAGTGTGGGTGATCATCTCTCTGGACTCGGTGGAGATCCACTTAAATATCTTTTGGAGCAGGCATAGTGTGTAGAAGCAGACCAAAACAGCGTTGATCTGGCCTGTGGGTGGGTGTGTGTGTGTGTGTGTGTGTGTGTATGAGGGGTTCAAAAGTGCTGCAGGACACCAGGAGTCGTCGCAGGTGAAGGGGGTGAAGCCCATGATGAATTGAGCTTAAGGCAGCTGTTCTTCATCCAGGTGGCGACAGCCTTCATCCTGTTGTGAAAGTTGTTTTTGGCGACTGTGGGTTTGTTGGAGAGGGAGAGAATCCGCAGGGTGTCGACGTAGGAGACTGAGTCTGTGGTTCCTGATGGCTGCGAGAGGGGCCATGTAGATGTTAAAGAGTGGGGCTCGGGGAGGAGACCTGAGGCACTTTGCAGCTGTTCTCTGTGGGTTCTGAGAAGACCGGAGGTAGTCTGACTGTGTTCGGCCAGTGTGGAAGGAGTGGATCCATTCCAGGGCGTTGTCGCGAATGCCGGTGTTGTAGAGTCTGGTGCGTAGGGTGCGGTGAGAGACCGTGTTGAAGGCAGCCGAGAGGTCCAGGAGGATGAGGGTTGATGGCCTTCTCGATGACCTTGGCTGGGAAGGGGAAAAGAGGTGGGTCATAAGTTCTTGAGGTCTATCGGCTTGGTTGAGGGTTTCTTAAGCAAGGGGTTTATCTCTGCATGATTCCAGTCTTCCGGGAAGGTGGCGCAGTTGATGGACCGGCAGAGTTTGGGCGTGATTGTGGTGCCTGCTTTGTTGAAGATGTGATGTGGGCAGGGGTCTGAGGGTGCTCCTTAGTGGATGCTCTTCATGATTTTAAGGGTGTCCACGGTGAGGAGTTCAGCTGAGTAGGGTCTGTTGGGGTCTGACATCATAGGGTCCGGTGGGAAGGTCTTGGGTATTGAGACTGAGAAAGCTGTCTTATATCGCCTTGATCTTGTGTTGGAAGTAGGTGCCGAGGTTGTTGCAGAGGTCTTGTGAGGGGCGGGGGGGATGTCAGGATTCTCTGTGCTGGGTCTGGCGAATTGCTTGACCTTGGTGAAAAGTTCTTTGCTGGTGAGTGCGTTGGCGTTGATCCTTTCTTGTAGGGTTGGTTTTACATTGTTCTGATGCGGCGGTGGTGTGCAGTGACAGTAGTTTTGAAGGCTGAGGGTCTTGATGCTCCATCTCTTTTCGAGCCATCTATGGGTGCGCCTGGAGTCATGAAGGCCAAGAGGGAACCAGCTGGCTTTTTCAAGGTGTTGCTTGCTTGGGGCTTTCTTCAGGGGAGGCAAAGCGTCGGCGCAGTCTGAGATCCATCGGTGGAGGTTGCGTGCAGAGGTTTTGGCGTCAGGATGTCAGAAAGCGATTTTTCTTAAGGTGATGAGCTGTTCTTCAGTGACCTTGTTCCAGGTTCTGCGAGGGGAGCTGGGAGCGTGGCGGTGTGCGATGGGTCTGGTGAAGTGGACGCAGCAGTGGTTGGTCCACTGGACCTCAGTGGTGTATCTGAAGGTGATGTCTTTGGCGAAGAAAATGGGATCGATCGTGTGTCCAGCCGAGTGGGTTGGGGAGTTATTTTTGTCATTGGAGTTGTCCAGATGAAAGTTCAGGTCGCTGTGGAGGATGTAGTCTGTGGAGGCATGAGCGTGTGGTCCGATGAAGTCTATAATGGAATTGCTGAAGAGTGGGTGGGATCCAAGAGGAGTTTGAGGATGGGGGTGACGCGGAGGGTGGTGTTTGGGTTGGTCTGGACCTGGAAGTGGAGGTGCTCCATGTTGGTCGAGAAGCCTTCGGCATGGGTGGGGAGGCAGAGGTTTCTTTTGTGTACGATGACTGCCCCCGGTTTGATGCGGACCTTGTGGATGCTGTTGTAGCTGCCCGGGATGGTGGTAGAGAGGTCCGGGGCAGAGGTGGACTTCATCCAGGTTTCCGTGAGGAAGGGGATATCCAAGTCGAGCAGGTCCCAGATCTCAGAGTGTTTGTGAAGGGAGCGTGTGTTGAGCAGGATGTAATTGAGGTGGCCGGGTCCGGTATTTGTTGGTCTTGCAGTGGGTGGGGCTGGTGTGTGGTGGCAGACAAAGGTGCAGCTGTAGTTCCGGCAGGAAAAAGGGCATTGGGTGTCCATCAGTGATGTGTGGCGTCTGGTGTTGAGGGCATGGGGGTGCTGGTGTTGTATAGGTGGATGGACCGAGAACCAGCGTCTGTGGCGGTGGGTGTGGTCCAGGCACGGACGGGCGCAAGCTGGCTTGCCTCTGGCGTGCCAGCAGTGCAGGCACGCAGCGGCCGCCATAAGTAGTGTGAGGGGGTGGGCTGGACAGCAGGGAAGCGGGACTTGGCACTGGAGGCAACATAACCTATATATAACCATATATTTAGTACCATCAGAATGGAATCCAAAATGTATTTCACCATGGTGAATTGATGCATTTATGACGCATAGAGGTCCCAGAGCAGACCCAAAGGTTATTCCAGTAGATGGGGACACCGATGTGGAGTTGGAAAGAGGCAGACTGAGAAAATGCAATCCGAATGGTAGAAGGAAATCCATTTTAGGGCTAATCCTGTAATAGAAGCTTGAATATGTAGTTGTAGTGAGCTGTGTCCAAATGCAGGCAAGCTAATTATGATTTGCAGAGGTTAAGGATATGATGGGAGTAAAACCTTTCAGGAAGAGTTAGTCTGGTTATGATTATAATACTTTTCGAGAAGGTAAGAGATTTGATTTGGACACGAGGGAATGAGGTAGCTGAGGGGATATCTGTTGTGAGTATTAGGAGAAAAGAGTCAGTCCAATGGCGTAAGTTGTGAGGTAAGCAGAGGATAGTAAAATCCTTGCTAGAAGGCATTCTAAAGAAGTCATAATAATCTAGAAATGACTAGAATAGGCTGTGCGTTAGTGTTTTAGATCTCTAGTTCTGCCATACACATGATATTCCTTAAGGAAGCATATGGGGGAATTATGAATAGTTGGTGGCAGAAGGTGACTCTGCGGGGGGGGGGGGTCAGTTGAAAGTTTAATTTACCCTTTGAATTCATCAAAATATTGAAGAGTGTGGGTGTATATCATGTGGATATTGTCAAACTGTAAAAGCGTAGACTTTGGTTGACATGTCAAATCTTCATGTGTTCTTGATGAAACTACCTCTTCCAATGAGCACCAACTCAGGTACTTAACTAAGACACTGAATTGTGGCAGAACTCTGCACTGTAGCAGGAGCTCATGTACTAAGGGCCAGTAACTGAGATTTATTTTGGGATTCATTCATTCAAGGGCTTGCTATTCATAAATCCTAGCAGAGCAGTGGCAGTACATGTGAAGTAGTGACATGAACTGGGAGTAAGCATGCAGGCCCCCAGGGGCAATGATCTACCCAAACTCTAGGCCTGCCTCTGCTGCAAAACCTCTTTGTCTCCCTCGGCAGCACCTGATCGCCCTGTGGGAGGTCGTATTATCTTGCTAGTTCACAGGTAGAGGAGCATAACATATGACTAATAGGTGCTCCTTATTGTACAACACTTATGCAATGTGAATCTTTTCTGGATTGCCGTGTTGTGCATTACACTGCCATTGAAGTGGTTGGGTGGCAAAAAGTCTCCTTTTTGCCTTTTTTCTTTTTTTTTGGGCGGCATCAGCAATTTAGTTTAAACCCCTCCTTATGTGATATCAGACCTATGCTCCAGAAATCCCTCTGCAGTCTCCATCTTCAGGTTTTTTGTATTTTTCTGACGTTAAACCTGGATGCATAAAGGAGAACTCCGGAGTTGAGGAAGAAGAAATTGAGTTTTCCACCGACAAAAGCAGTCGAGGGAAAAGAATTGACTACGGGTAAGAAGTAGAAAACACAAAGAAAATGCGAAAAACACTAAGGTGAGCGGACGGATTCAACAAGGCCGTGTTGTGGGAGAATGAGAAGGGGGCATGAAGCACATGCTTTTTAGGTTTTGCCCCGAGTGCCACCACAAGACTATCCAGAAGGACACACTGGAGGTCTGCAACCTCTGCCCTCCTAAGTACCACAGTGCGTAGGACTGAGTGGTGTGTGCAGATTTCTTGCCCAAGACCATCTGAGCAAGGCAGAAGCAGAGATGGGTACATTACTTGATGGCATCCCCTCTAAGAAAGCCAGAGTCCTTAAGAGTTTGTGATTTCTAGCGATGAGTAGGACCTCTTGGAGAGGTAAGAGGCCAAGGAAAAGAACCGGACCTTGAAGTTATAGAACCCGGCTAGTAAGGACCACAAGAAAGCACTTTGGGAGAAGCCCAGACAAAAGGCAAACCCATTTAGGCGAGACCCATCAAAGCTGAAAGCTTCAGATTTGAAGAAACTGTAATGACATCAATTGTTGATGCCCGAGGGCATGGTGAAGTCCAAAGATCCACATGGGTCCAAAGCAAGTAAACCCTCAACCTGTATCACTCTCAAGAGCGAATCAAAGGCATGCAAGAGGCTGAAAAAAGCAGCTCAATGCCACCTATGAAGAAAAGGCCAACATCAGCCCTGAAAATACCCACTCCATCGACACCGAAGGTTTCTTAAACATCAGAGAGCCCCATTTTGGCACCGAAAAGTTCCTCTGCATAGATGTCAAGACCGAAACTAAGCCTAACTACACACCGAAAGATCGCTCAAGGTAGAGTGAAAAAGGAAGCATCTCGAGGGTGAACTTGAAGCCCTAATCAAGAAAGACAGAATTTGACTCCCTTCAGGGATACAGGATTCCACTGAAAAAGCAGGAGGAAAAAGGGGAAACCAAAAGAGCTGGAAAATCCCATCACCCCATAGCTGCAGGAGGGGATGGAGGAAGAGGTTTTAGAACTGGAGGAGGAACAGGAGGGTCTCACAAAAAGGGGAGACAACAGAGGACTGGCAAGACCTCTGTGTACTCGCCAGATGAAAGGGTGGAATTTTAGCCATCAAAGTAGTCACATCACTGCGTACAATATAGAAGAAAAGAGCTGCAGACTCCTTTGGTGCTCTGATGAAGAGGAATAATCAGAAGCATGTTTCCTCCTTATAAAACACTGCTGTCCAAGCAGAAGAAAAGCGGTTTTCTCCCAATGAACCCTAGCATGCGGGACCAGGGCAGAGAAGCATTTAAGGAGCCAGGCTTAGGCAGTAACGCAAGTGTGGAAAGAAATTACCACTTCTCATCAAAGGATCCACCCTTGCCAACTGATTCACTCATAGTTGCAACAGCACGCAAAATATCAAACACGCTCATGTTTACAGGGCAGCCTGCTGACAAGTAAAGGAAGAGAGTAGATATGGTGGGGAGAAAAAATGGAAAGATCAGTAGCACCATTGGCGGGTAGCCAGCTCGAATGGCCTGTTAAACAGATATGTCCACCAATAGTGGGATAAAATGGAAGAGCTGATGGAACTGCCAGAGGAGTTAAAGAGGGCAAGCGTATCTTACAGGAGGGCAATACAATGTCTGACACATGCCTGAAATCCCCTCTTTATGCAGGGGACAATGCAAGTAGCTAGCTCTGCACAGCTACCACCTTGAGCAGACCCACTTGGCTGAGAATCTCAGTACTTAAACAGGAAGTCCAGTCAGCCATAATCAACATGCAATTCAGAGGACTGTGTTTGTGGACGTGGTAGATTACGTGCTTCTGTGCATGAAAACAAATGACAAAACCACCAAGTCCATGGGGGCCCTACAATATAAGGGAGAATTCCAGAGAGGCATGAGCCAGAGAAGAGGACGACTTTAGGGGACCCATGCAACTGTATAAGACTCCTGCAACCTTCAACAACCAATGAAGTGAGTCCACCACTCCCCCACAATGGCAGTGTTGCTCAAGCTCTCGCTGCCCTTTTGCTACGGAAGAGGGGGAAACTGAAAGGGGGAAACCACACTAGCAAGAGACTGCCCACAAATAGCCCTCCTATGCAAGTCACCAGTAGAAGGAAGAATGTGAGAAATGGTAGATCACCTCCAACAAATGGATACTAAATATCATAAAATATGGTCACTGCAAAGAGTTAGTTGCCTCCAGCAACACCATCAAAGACAGGATAAAATTTGACAAACTACAACAGGAAGTGGAAGGCCTAATAATTAAAGAATCTATAGAAATAGCACCCCAGAAGCAGAGGTTCAAAATGGGTTTACTCAAACTATTACCAAAACTGGACAAGATGTTAAGACCAATGCTGAACCTGAGATCACTAAGCAAGTTCATAATAATACAAAACAATTAAAAATGACAGCGCTCCAAGAGGTTGACCTTCTGACAGGGCAAGGAGACTACATGGCAACCATACACCTCAAGGATGCCTACCTACACATACCAGTAAACAAATGACTCAAACAATTCTTCAGGTTTATAGTGAACAAGACACTACCAATTAAAGGTGCTACCATTCGGAATAAAATCAGCTCCAAGGTTATTCCCCAAATGTCTAGCTGGGGTTGCAGCACACCTCAAGCAAGTGGGAATACATTTCTACCCATACTTAGGCGACAGGCTAGTTAAAGCAAAGACAAGCAACCAGTGCAGAAAGAATATCAACAAGTTCATACAGACCCTACATTCATTTGCATTCTCCATCAATTGCGAGAAATTGTCACAGAACCCAGACACTAAAAACATTCCTAGGGGCAATTTTGAACTCTCAGGCTGCAAAGGCAAGACCAGTGGAAAAGTGTGAAAGCGACCATGCAGCAGTCGCCTCTACCAGAAGGGGCAACGTCCGACTATGAGAACGATGGGGGAAATGTTGGGCATGATGTCCTCCTGTATACCTCTGGTGCCACACCCAAAACTACACATGAGACCAGTACAGCAATGGGTTCAGAAACAATAATCACAATTAACGGAGTTGGCCAATCTACGGGTTAAGGACATTTTGAGAGAAATGAAATGGCGGATCCTCCAACCCCTAACTGTGGGGAAAACATTCAAACCACCAACTCCCTCAGTGACCATTGCAAAAAATGCATCACACTCAGAGGAAGCAGTCCAACAAACCAATGTACATCGCACTCCCAGCACACCAAGACCTGTTAACGATACAGGAGAGACTGGTTTAACACCCAGAACCAAACACTCAGTCTAGCAGCTTGGCTCCTAAGGAGTTAGTTTAACTACCTCAAGCTGACAAGGAGACCAACAAGGAGATGCTACAGCAACAAATGAAAGGTTTCAACAATGTTGTGACGAGCCAAGGGAACACATACTTGGACACAAGATGCCACAGCCGTTAGATACATGATGCATCTACTAAACAAGCATCTCTTCTATGCCGCTATCAAAGTTCACCTAGCAGCCATTATAAGATGTATACTAGGGAGAAATTTATTTACCATATCAGTAGAAAAACACTTCCTAGAGAGAGCAAAGAAGATAGCACACCCAAGAAGTGTGCCAATGCCTACATGGAACCTGAATGTAGTACTCAAACACGTTGGAATCACCCTTTGAACCAATTCAGAATGCACAGCAGAAATTTTGAACCCTCAAAACTGCATTGCTTATCTCTATCACCTCACTAAGAAGGGTCCGTGAAATATAAGCGCTCATCAGTCAGGAGCCATATCTTATCTTCAGATACATGGAGCCAAAGTACTAATGATGACAAACCTAGGTTCGGCACCACCTTTGGTATGAAGTTCTATGTTAACCAAACCATTCACCTACCTCTTTTTTCCACAGCCTAAATGACCGGCTGAGAAAATTGCACACACTAAATGTTCAGAGGGCAATTATGTACTACTAGGAAAGCACAAAAGGCATCCATAAAGGAGAACAGTTTGTATCCTTTTCACACACAAAAGTGATTCCCAATCACCAAGCAAACTATTGAGATGGATGGTATAGACGATACAATATTGCCACAAGGCAGTGAGTAACCTTCGAGGAAAGGTTAAATGCACTTTTGAAAAGGAAAGAGGAGCAACCCTTGCTTTCCTAGGCAGTGTAGCACTAGAAGAGATTTGCGCTGCTGCTACATGGGCATCTATTCATACCTTCACAAAATACTACTGGGTGGACATTCAGATGAACAGGGAAGCAGAAGTGGGACAAGGCGTACTGAAACATTTGTTTGTAAACGCACTCTAAAGGACCCAGCCTACCCATAAGAGAAAATACCACTCCGTTATCAATGTGCAGCATGTGAATCCAGAAAACATTCACACTACAAAATGAAATGGTTGCTTACTGATAGTAGTAGTTGTGCACTCTAAATAATTTTTTGAAGTCGCATGCAACCCAGCCAGCTCCCACCAATTGAGGTGGTTTCACAAACTCCACTCAAAAAATCACAGACAAGGGTAAAGGAAAATAATCTGAAAATGGCGACTGCCTCAAGGGATTTACGGAGCATATATCAGATGTCTCATAGGGAGGGGTTTAAATCCAAATGGTCACCGCTGTCCACTAAGCAAAAAACGAAAGAATACAAGGAGACTATTCCGGACCCAAGCACTAGATGGTGGAAAAATGGACAGTATGTGATTCCAGTAAATTCTTTAAATTGCAAATCTACTCCTACCTGTAAGTAACCATTTTGTTACATTCTGCCCTTCCTCTCAGATCACTTTGATATGACACCCATACCACAACTCCTCCTGAAAGTTCACTTAGCCTGAACTTCTTCTTGGAGTATAGGTGTCTTGGCCAAGGGAGCCATAGAGGGTGCTGGCGTCATATGTAGGGACTGGCTGTTATTTCCATTACTTTATGGTGCAGAAAAAGGACACAGACTTCATTCCATCCTAGATCGTTGCGATCTGAACTTCTTTCTTCAGAAGGAAATGCCCAAGTTCTTCCTGCCCTGGATCTAGGAAACTGGATGGTGGTGTTGGACTTGCAGAATGCCTAGTTTCACATCTCTGTTCTATAGTCTTACAGGCGTTATCTGAAAGAAACACGTTAGTTAGATTCCTCACCTTAGAATATCCCCAGGCGTCAGGCTGGATCCGGAAAGATTTTTCATCAGCAATACCCTTGCGCGTCGCTAGGCATCGTCTGCGGCTCCGCGTCCGTCGTCGGCGTCGTGATCGCTGGGATGACGTCGTTGGAGTACTTAGAAGCCGCCATCGTGCACTGATGTCAGTTCTTCTTTTTTTTCGCGCCAGTAAGCGCCGATCCGGGAAGAGCATACCCTTTAGTCACTTTTTGACTAAACTTTTTTGAACTCTTTTGGTTCTATTCTTGTCGACATCGACTCTGGTGCCGGTAGGGATGCCTGGCTTTAAGGCGTGTGACTCCTGTCACCGACTGATGTCAGTTTCGGACCACCACCGCCGGTGCCTCTATTGCCTTGGAACCGACCATGACGCCGAATCGTGCATCGACTGCTGGGCCTTGACTTCGAAAGCTAAGGGGGAGCAGTCCCGCAAGCTACTCTAGTACCGGCAGTCGGCTCCGCTCCGCTCGTTGGGGTCCAAATCTTCGAAATCCGGTAAGTCGAAGCACAGCAAGTAGTCGAAGAAGCGACATCGCTCTTCTGACTCCCCTCGCCGGTAGTGCGACTCGGCTGAGGGCTCGGGTGGCACCACCCGCGCGGCTCCATTGGAGCCGCAGGGATCCCGTCCGTCCCCTTACCCTCCGGTCCCAGGGACTGACGTGACTCCGGCGGAGGTCAGTGTCTTCCTCATGGCCATGAGGAACCTGGTTCCGCTGTCGGCGCGCCTTTGGGCCCTGCAGGCTCGACTGGGAGGCCTAGCGAGCCGGCGGCTATGGCCCCGGCGCCATCGTCGACTGCAGTCCCGACGCCGCAGGTCCCCGGGGGATCCAGGCCTTGATCCCAGTCGGTGCCGGTCGACCTCACGACCCCTCCGCCGGCGCAGACTCCTCGGGTGCCGTCCCCGGAACGACGCTGTTCCCCATTTTATTCCTGGTCCGGGCCCAGCGTTGGAGCGGCGCCGTCCGGCGCCACACCTGACGCCGATGGGTGGCAATTTCATCTTCTACCCGGCTCCGATCATTCCACCTGTATACCAGGAATCGGATGACGGTGACGACTGGGAGGGGTCTGAGGACCCTCTGGCCCGGCAGGACCAGTTATCTCAGGACTGGGCAGACGAGCTGGGGGATGCCAGTAGTCTTGATACCTCCCCTGACACTGGCTTGATCTCTCCTCCGACCGTGGCTTCGGAGGAAGGTGCTGCATTTTCTGTGGGCTGCGCAAGGCGGCCGAGGCCCTTGGGCTCGAACTGCCTGCTGTGGCCGTGAGGACGAACTTCCTCACCGAAGTGCTTCAACCGTCGGCAAGCTCCTTGGAGCCTCTGCTGCAGTTCATTGAAGCACTCATTGACGTTCTGAAGGGCACCTGGTCCAAGCCCTCCACAGTTCCTCCTGTGGACCGAAACGTGGCCAGGCGCCACCGCCCTGCACCGGGCAACCCCAGTTTTCTGTCCCAACACCCCACGCCCGAGAGCCTGGTTATCCAGGCCTCTACCTCCCAGACCTCCTTCCCGTCCGCTCCCCCGGATCGGGAATCCAAAAGACTAGAACAGTTTGGGAAGAAGCTGTTCTCTTAGTTTGGGGTTGCGGTCTATCAACACCGCGTGTCTTTTGGACCGTTACTCCCACTCCCTGTGGGATACGGTGGAGGACGTGCTGTCCCAGTGTCCGGAGGAGGCCCGGACACGACTCGCCCAGGCTCTTGCCGAGGGGCGGGATGTGGCACGGCATGGTCTCCGATGTGGACTAGACACAACGGACTCGCTGGGCAGGGCAATGTCCACCACAGTGGCGCTTCGTTGTCTGGCTGCGGTCCGCAAGTTTTTCCGGGGATATCCAGAGCACCCTCATGGACATGCCCTTCGATGGCAGTCGCCTTTTTGGCGACAAAGCGGATAGTGCGCTGGAGCGCTTTAAGGACTCCAGGGCTTCGGCCAAGTCCTTGGGCCTCTCGGCCCCGCGCCTGCAAACTTCAGCTTTTCGCCCCTTTCGTGGCCAAGGAAGGGGTGCCCCCATGGATTCCGCCGAGGCGGTACAGGGGGACAACGTGCCGGTCCGTCCACATCTACCCCAGCAGCATCCTCCTCAAAGCCCTCCTAGACCGAGCTTTCAGGCCATTCCACGCCAGTGGGAGGCAGAGTTCGCCATCACCTGCTCCACTGGCGTACAATCACATCGGACAGGTGGGTGCTGCAGATCGTCTGAAGGGGCTACTCCCTCCCCTTCGAGGCGACCCCTCCAGCCATGCCACCGCAGTACCACCGCATGTCGGGGGACCACTTGAAACTTCTGCAGGAGGAAGTTACGGCCCTCTTGGCCAAGGGGGCCAACGAGCGCGTTCCTGGTCCAGAAGTAGGTCGTGGTTGTTATTCCCACTACTTTCTGGTTCCCAAGAAGGGCAAAGGGGACCTAAGCCCTATCTTGGACCTCAGGAGCGTCAACACCTTCCTCTGGAAGGAGAAGTTCAAGATACTCACTGTAGCTCAGGTTCTGGCTGCCCTAGACCCCGGAGACTGGATGGTAGCGTTGGACTTGCAGGACGCTTATTTCCACATTCCAGTCCTGCCGGCCCGCCAGCGTTACCTGCATTTCATGGTGGGCCAGGAGCATTTTCAGTATACCGTGCTCCCCTTCGGCCTCACCACTGCCCCTCGGGTGTTCACGAAAGGGATGGTGGTGGTCGCAGCTCATGTGCGCAGATTGGGGGTTCCGGTCTTCCCCTATCTAGACGACTGGTTGTTGAAGGTGGGCTCGCCCCAGGCAGTCGTCTCCCACCTCCAGACTACGGCCGACCTCTTGCATTTGCTGGGGTTCTCCATCAATGTGCCGAAGTCGCATCAGAGTCCCTCCCAGCAGCTCCTCTTCATAGGAGCGGTTCTGGACTCTGCGCAGTTTCGGGCCTATCCTCCAGGACAGCGGGCCCGGGATAGTCAGGCTCTGATTCCCATCTTTCGACCTCTATCCCGGGTTTCGGTCAGGTTGGTGCTGCGGCTTCTGGGTCTGATGGCCTCCTGCATCCTGTTGGTGCATCACGCCAGATGGCGAATGCAGGCTCTGCAGTGGGACCTGAAGTTTCAGTGGGCCCAGCATCGGGGCAACCAGTCCGACCATATCTTGATCTCCGAGGGCACTGCAAGACAATTGCAGTGGTGGCTCACGGACGGCGATTGGGTCAGTGGCAGATCCCTCTCCCTACCCCGAGCACGTAGTAGTGACGGATGTGTCCCTCCTGGGATGGGGGGGCACATGGGAGAGGCGGAGATCAGAGGCCTCTGGTCTCCGGCGGAGTCCCGGCTCCATATCAACCTTCTGGAGCGGAGGGCGATCCGACTTGCACTGAAGGCATTCCTTCCCTCTGTCCGGGGAAGTGTAGTGCAGGTGTTCACGGACAACACCACCGCCATGTAGTATTGCAACAAACAGGACGGGTGGGGTCCTGGACCCTATGGCAGGAAGCTCTGCGCCTCTGGACATGGCTGGAACATCAGGACATCACCCTGGTGGTTCAACATCTGGCGGGCTCTCTGAACGCCAGAGCAGACGAACTCAGCCGCCGGTGCATGATCGATCACGAATGGCGTCTAAACTCGGACGTGGCGCAAGGCCTCTTTCGGCAGTGGGGGGAGCCTTGGTTAGAACTATTCGCCACCGAAGAGAACGCGCAATGTCGGCAGTTCTGCACGTGGAGTTTCCAAGGCGGCGCTCGCTCGGGGACGCCTTTCGTCGCGAGTGGACTTGCGGTCTGTTGTACGCCTTTCCGCCTATACCACTTCTGCCCAGAGTGCTGAAGATCAGGCGCGACCGGGCCCAAGTCATCTTGGTGGCTCCGGATTGGGCACGAAGGTACTGGTATCCCGAGCTACTCAGTCTGTCGATCCCGAGCTACTCAGTCTGTCGATCGATCCCCCGATACGATTGCCTCTTCAGGAGGACCTTCTGTCGCAGCAGCAGGGGACGGTCCTCCACCCGAACCTGTCCAGCCTCCACCTCCATGCGTGGAGATTGAGCGGCGGAAGTTGATGCCATTTGACTTGCCTCCTGAAGTCTGTAATATTATTCTGGCAGCCAGGCGTCCCGCCACAAAATCAGTATTCGCCTGCAGGTGGAACAAATTTGTGGCATGGTGCACAGCAAAGGCTGTGGATCCCCTCTCCGCCCCTCTTTCTGAGGTTCTCCTCTTTCTTCTTTCCCTGGCCCAGCAGGGCTCTGCTCTGGGCACCCTCAAGGGATACCTTTCAGCTATTTCTGCTTTCTAACGGCTTTCTGATCAGCCTTCTCTTTTCAAATCCCCTGTTTCTCGATTCTTTAAGGGCATTACTCACATGTTTCCTCCTGTCCCTTTCGTAATGCCTCAGTGGGATTTGAACCTTGTTTTGACCTTTCTGATGTGCGCTACCTTTGAGCCACTTCATAATTGTCCCCTTCGTCTTCTCACTCTTAAGACTGCTTTCCTGGTAGCCATCACCTCTGCTAGACTGGTGAGTGAGCTCCAGGCTCTCTTCTAAGCCTCCTTTCCTTTCTGTCCATCCGGACAAAGTTGTTCTCAGGACTCGTCCTTCCTTTCTCCCTAAGGTGGTAACTGCTTTTCACATCGGCCAGTCTGTTACACTGCCCACCTTCTTTCTGCCTCTGCATCCTTCAAAAGAGGAAGAGAGGCTCCACCGTCTGGACCCAAAACAGGCGCTGTCCTTCTATCTGAACCGCACCAAACAGTTCCGGGTGGACAACCAACTCTTTGTTGGCTACGTGGGCGCTAAGAAGGGGCGGGCGGTGCACAAGCGAACCATCTCTCGGTGGGTCGTTTTGTGTATCAAGGCCTGTTATTCCTTAGCTAAAAAGGAGCCTCCTGTAGGGCTGAGGGCCCATTCCACTCGGGCCACAGCGGCGACCACTGCCCTGGGCCGGGGAGTCCCCTTGCAGGACATCTGTCAGGCTGCAACGTGGGCCTCGCTGCACACGTTTGCCAAACACTATTGCCTGGACAGCCAAGTCTGGAGAGATCTTGGTTTGCAGACCCACCACCGGGGTTGGTATTGCTGGGGTATCTATTCGAAGGTGAGGAATCTAACTAACGTGTTTCTTTCAGATGAACAAGTTACTTACCTTCGGTAACGATATCTGTAAGACATTAGTTAGATTCCTCACCGACCCACCCATCCTCCCCGTTCTGCGAACCGATATCTAGGGTTGAGGTCATCCCTCTCAGGGCCCTAGAATTTTTTGGCACCAGTGTCGGTCTCTTGCATGGCTCTGCGTTCCTGTCGCGCAAGGGCGGCGTCTAAGAAGTCCGACATCATCCCGGCGATGCCGGCGACGGACGCGGAGCCGCAGATGACGCCTAGCGACACGCAAGGGTATTGCTGAAATCTTTCCGGATCCAGCCTGACGCCTTGGGATACTCTAAGGTGAGGAATCTAACTAACTAATGTTTCTTACAGATATATCGTTACCGAAGGTAAATAACTTGTTCATCTGTGTTTATAGGTAAGCCAAGAGCACTTTAATTTCTTGGTGCTCCCCTTTGGCCTTACCAGTACACCTCTGGTGTTCGCAAAGATGATGGTATTGGTCGCAGCTCATCTACGGAGGTTGGGAATACCTGTCTTTCCATACCTTGACTCTCCTCAAACCATCCTAAAACATCTCCAGATGATGGCAGACTTGTTAACATTGTTGGGCTTTTTTATCACTTTGCTGCAGTCACACCTCACTCTTTCATATCTGCTCCCCTTCATCTGAGCCATCTTTGATTATGGTGTTCTTCTGAGCCTTTCCTCCGGATCAAGTCTAGGGTGTTCAGGCTGTGATCCTGATGTTGCAACCTTTGACTGGGATCTCGGAGCATTGTTCTTGGGCTTCTTGACCTCTGACATCCTGTTTGTGCACCACACCAGGTGGGACATGAGGACTCTGCAGTGGGATCTGAGGTCTCAGTGGGCTCAGCACCAAGAGAACCTTTCAGATTCCAGCCAGGTGTTGAAGCAGACTGCGAAAGACAGGAGTTGAACTGGCTGAAGACCGCTCCCACTACCCCATTCAGAACTAATTGCTATGACAGATGCATTGTTGCTGGGTTGGTGAGGTAATCTGTGAGAGGTGAAGATCAGAGGACTCTGGTCTCTGGCGGAGACCTATCTTAATATCAACTTGGAGTTGCGGGCGGGCAATTCGCTTGGCACTGAAAGCGTTCCTAATGGTCAAGAGGGAACAGGTGCAGGTTCTCACTGACCATGCATCTGCCATGTGGTACAACAACAAACAAAACAGTGTGGGGTCGTGAATACTTTGCCAGGAGGCTTCAAATCTGTGAC
Source organism: Triturus cristatus (assembly GCF_964204655.1). Classification (NCBI taxonomy): domain Eukaryota; kingdom Metazoa; phylum Chordata; class Amphibia; order Caudata; family Salamandridae; genus Triturus; species Triturus cristatus. Next base: position 391,199,842 of record NC_140581.1, read on the forward strand.
TGCCGTACTAACTCGGCTGATGTTGGCTAGTGTATCATGAATGACAGTTAAACTATGAAGTGGCACTAGATGTCTTCCATTAACGTAGAGAACCCTGGCTTAATCTGTTTGCCACTGCACAAAACGCTCCGTGTCGAAGCTGGAGTTCACTTCTACCTAGACTGGGGCTTGTGACTCCTGTATGCCTGTCTGCCCCTCCCTCTTCTGGCCAGAGTATTGAAAAAAGATCAAGAAAAACCAGGCTCCAGCATGAGCACATGTCCTCTGATTCGGCTGCCACTTCCAGAGGACTACCTGTTGCAACAGCAGGGGCCAGGTCTTGCACCAGAGTCTGCACAACCTACACCACTATGCTTGGAGATTAAACGACAATAGTTGATGGCTTTCGTTCTTTTTCCCAACATAGTTGGTGTCATTCTGGCAGCCAGGCGCCCTTCCACCAAAACTATATACAGTATGCTGGGAGAAGTTTGTCTAGTGTTCCTTCTGTGAAATACAGCCTTTGCAAGCTAATTTCTTTGATATTTTTTATTGTTTTGTCTCTAGCCCGCAAGGCCTTGCTGGGGCAGCAGTTAAGGGTTCTTTCGACCTTTCTTCGGTTGCCTGATTAGCCATCCATTTTCAAATTGCTGGTTGTGATGGGTTTCTTGAAGGGGCTGATCAAAGTATCTCCAACACCTTTTGTAATGCTGCAGTGGGACATCAGTTTGGTTATCACCTACTTGATGGGCACTCCTTTTGAACTAATACACTGTTGTCCTGTACAACCTTGTACATCTTTCTTTCCGGACAAACTGGTCCTCAAGAAAAAAAGGGATTTCCTGCCAAAGGTAGTCACACCCTTCCACATACGGTAATGCATTACTTTTCCATTTTTCTATGCCTCACCTCATCCATCCAGGGAAGAGGAGCAGATTCACTGTCTTGATCATAAGACGATGCTCTTAGGATTGTTTTCATCAATCTGACCAGAGACCATCTATTATGCCAAATTTTTCTGGGCTTCTTTGGAGCCAAATCTGGGAAAGTGGTACATAAGAGCACCATCTCCCCCTGTGGATTGTTTTGGGCATAAAGATTTGCTAGGGGCTAGTCAAGAAGCAGCCGCCAAGAAGGCTTGCATGCCCATGCCACCAGAGCAAAGGCTGGTTCCACTGCGCTGCGCATGCATGTCAGTCTTAGACATTTGATTAAACAAAGAGGACTAGCTTAAGTTGACCCAAGTGTTACAGTACTCAAATTAGTTCTGTCACGGGCACCTTGTTGGTGTATTCATGAAGCCCTCACCCACCAACCTAGTTGGTGGCATGCTTCATCATCGGGCCCACCCAGTGACACCTAGTATGTCCCGGGTGTGCTACGACACTTGATTACAGCGGAGCTGGTATATTGCTGAGAGTGCAGTGAGGTTGGGTGAGTTGTGATTTAAAACGGCTTGGTGGTGGTCCCAGTACCCGAGGGTAAATTAAATTTTAATAACTGGGCCGTCACCAGCGGTTAAAAGTAAGGCTACAGAACGTGTGAGGGTGGCGAGTTACTGCCCCCTGCGTCCTTCAGATGGTCGACATGTTTCAGCCAGTGCCTTAGAGTGTTCTGGCTTTCCTCAGGACCGTTTTTTAAAAAAGGTGTGGTGAAATAAAACAGACTTAGTGTTGTGGTACAGACTATGTGATACACTTACTAAGGCGTTTTTCTATATGTGAGAGGGGGATTCCCTTCTCATGCATATGCTTTGGGTTATTAGCCAAGGCTTCCTGGAGGGAAGCGGTAAGGGGATGACCAGACGGCGGGACAACAGGTACAAGGCAGGCACTGACCAGAAAGTCTGGTCATCCCCTTACCGCTTCCCTCCAGGAAGCCTTGGCTAATAACCCAAAGCATATGCATGAGAAGGGAATCCCCCTCTCACATATAGAAAAACGCCTTAGTGAGTGTATCACATAGTCTGTACCACAACACTAAGTCTGTTTTATTTCACCACACCTTTTTAAAAAAACGGTCCTGAGGAAAGCCAGAACACTCTAAGGCACTGGCTGAAACATGTCGACCATCTGAAGGACGCAGGGGGCAGTAACTCGCCACCCTCACGCGTCCTGTAGCCTTACTTTTAACCGCTGGTGACGGCCCAGTTATTAAAATTTCATTTACCCTCGGGTACTGGGACCACCACCAAGCTGTTTTAAATCACATCTCACCCAACCTCACTGCACTCTCAGCAATATACCAGCTCCGCTGTAATCAGGCGTCGTAGCACACCCGGGACATACTAGGTGTCACTGGGTGGGCCCGATGATGAAGCATGCCACCAACTAGGTTGGTGGGTGAGGGCTTCATGAATACACCAACAAGGTGCCCGTGACAGAACTAATTTGAGTACTGTAACACTTGGGTCAACTTAAGCTAGTCCTCTTTGTTTAATCACATATAAACCCTCGGGGACTCGGACTAGCTAACTAGTCCTCTCTCTCCCTCTTGTTACACGCAGTCTTAGACATTTGCCAGGCTGCTACATTGGCATCCCTCCACACGTTCATTGCCTGGACTGCCACGATTTTCTGGTTTGAGTAATTTCAGTCCCATCACCTGGGGAGGTACTACTTTGGTATCCGTTCATAAGGTAAGCAATCAACGGTTAGAAATCTCTATCAGAAGAGCAAGTTACTTATCTTTGGGAACACATTTTCTGGTAGTCTCTAACTGCGATCCTCACAGACCCAAATCCCTCTGTTCTGTGGAGTTGACTCCTATAGTCCCATACAGTTCATTAATAAGATGCCAATATTGGAGCTCTGCACTCTGACATTCGGATTTCTTTGAGCTCCACGTCATGCGTGGACAAAGATCACTGACAGCACACACTGAGGAGGGAGGCAGGCATGCAGATTTAGTTTGCCAACGTTTCATCTGGGGCAGGACTGACTGGTTGTGAAACTACAAGGCCTCTCAAGGTGAGGAATCTGCAGTTACAAAGTCTGTACCAGAAAAGGCTTTTGTTCCTTGAGGTCTCAAGAATGTTGATACAGTAGAGATAGTACGGTATAGAGCTTGCAAAGGCATTTCCTAGGAGTGCAACAAATTTAAAACCGATATGAATAGACTACTCATTAGACCTACTATGCATTAGATGAAACTAGTTGCCAGCTTTTTTTTAAACTTGAATTGCTTGTGTATATGAACTTTAGCCATGTTTAATGATCACTCATTAGCTAATACATATTGGAAATTACTAATCTTTTGCATATTAAAGCAACACTGGAAGTAAATCAGCCACGCTGTAGCCACAGAACAGCAAAAACTATTGCCTGGTCCAACATCAATTTTGTATTTGAAGCAACACCAATACTTCCATTCACACATACAATAAGACCTAGGCTGGATTTTGGGACAATCTGGACATTTTCTTTTTTGAAACTCAGTAAAGGCTTTTATTACCTTATTCACTGAACACTTAACTGCTAAAATGGTGATTTTGTAACTGAAATCACTGTGTTTCCTCAATTCCTATGCCCCCGCAGAGATTTTCCATTAAACTGGCCATATTCAGGCCATCAAAAGGGTAGGTCTTTCTCCACTTGCATATTCTGGAGCTAAACACAGAAAATCAAGTTACTGCACTAGCAGCCGACATGTATGTGCGCTCGTGCAAATGCAATGCAGACTGGTAGAGCTGAGCAATAGTTACTGTTGGTGGGTTTACTTTGATCATGAAGCATACTGTATAGCTCCACCCACTCTGATGTAATGTGCACAAGCTTATCAATGTGTTTACTTATGGATAGAGAAATAATAGCTAGGCATCTGTTCACTCATCCATTACTTTAAAAATGTAGCAAGGGAGCTCTTATTAATACAGGCTGTCTCAGTGGCGGCTGGCATATCCACCTCTTTTTCTTCTCTCCTCCAGGCAGGCTCCAAACTCACAAGCCAATCCTGGTGCTGCTTCTATCAGCGATCAGAAGAGCACTGGAGGCTTTTGCTTTCTCTAACCCGGCTGTCTTTAGACTAAAGACAGCTAGGTTAGAGAGGTTTAAAGTGTACATGTGTGGCTGGCCGCAAGACGGCCAGCCAATAAGAAATGCGCACTTCAAACTGAAAGTGCCCTACTTTCTGCTGCTGCCAGTGAGCAGCAGCCCCGCCCCGCCCTGTCATGATGCTTCGTTCGGGACTGGGTGATGAACATTTTTTAATGAATGAACTTCATTACCATTTTATTTTTTTATTTCTGGGGGCATTTTATCGTAGGGCAAAACTCCTCTCAAACTTAGGAGCCTGCCCTATCAGCTCTCAAACTCCAAGGCGGTGTCAGAAATGTTATGCTGCATTTAGTTATTTAAACATGGGGAGCTCCTCATAAGCATCAATCCGTAAAAGTGAAAAGTAGAATAGGCGTGAGATTTCATTGCTGAAAAATCAGAACACGACCTCACATGCCATGGGGGAGGCAAGAATAAAGATAGCTGCCCGTGCCCTGAATTCATAAGAACCAACATATAACGAGGATAGGAAAATAACGGTCTAATTCACTTTCACAGCGTTAAGGCTCCCATACTTTAGTTGTTTTATAGCCTAGAGGAAAGCAAATTTCAGTAGCCAAAAAGTTTAGGGAGCGCTTATTAATTCATCCTGGTTAGGAGTCCTATGTAGAAATTTGCTGAGCTTTACAAGCTGTGCATGGTTTTCCTTGCTTGTTGAGCAGCTGGCACTATGTAATTCTTCCACTTTAATTAGTACAATGTCCAGTTACTTCGGGCATTTGTGTCAATATCCTGACCAGCCACTTACAATCTGAAAGGCCATTTTACTTGGCTACACACGGAGTTTGGTTTTGCACAAATTAGTTTAGTCTATGTATATGTGATATTTGTATAGCACATATCCAGCCAGTAACGCAGTAGAACACTTTACAGGGTGAAAGGCAAACATGCAAGCAAGAGTGGTAGGAAATAAGGCTGGTTGTTGGTTTGTTACTGCGTTGTGATATAGTGTACCTTAAAGGGACAATTCTTCCACTCTTTCCTAAACTTGAGCAGCATTGTGGATGTCCTGGTGATTATGGGGCTACTGGTCCAGATCCTTGGTGCATAGATGGAAAAGTCCTGCTGCCCTGTTCTTTCCACCTCTCCTGGTTCTGGATGAGAAGTGTTGTGACATGTAGAATGCCAGTGTTAAAGACTGGGAGGCCATGGAGTAGCGCATTACCACAGCCAAAGTGCAAGCGCACATGAGCTTAATTAGCAGTTCTGAGGTCACTTTCTGGAATAAACCGTTTCACTTTCTTTAGAAGCAGATTGTGAATGTTTTCCACATAACGTGGAAAGTAGTACAAGGCTTAATGTTCTTTTGTTAATTGGCATAAATCGCAGTTTAATTTGTCTTACTGCACAGCATAACTCTACAAATGTTCTTTGTTCTTGTTGGCTAAGTTGACCTTCTGAGTTTATTGAAGAGGCATACAGGATATTTCAGCTCCCAGGAAAAGGAAAATAACTTACCACTGATGTTTTTAGCCTCACTAAGGGGAAATGGCTTTATGGCGGGTGGGTCAGGCACTGATCAAACATTGAGGCTTAGGGTATAGTCACATTTACAATATTTACATTACAAATTTAAGCAATCTGAGTCAGTGGGTAAAGATGGGTACTGTATGTGAGAAGTAAGGTGAGTGGTTCACATGTCTAATAGAAATTCTGTTTGCATATGTTTTAAGGGCCATTTTGTAATGGAGTCCAAAGGGTGTGTGCACTTGATAGGATGAGTTGTGACATTCCAGGCATGACAGCAGATCAGAAGTACAAGTTTACACATGGGGTTAAGGTGATGGTAGCTTTAGCCTAGAGTACAGACTGGAAAGTAGCAGGTTAATGTCTTGCTTTAGACTACTTAATAGCATCATTAGATTTGTAACTGATGGTGAGAGGTGGGATTGACAGGAAGGGCAAGATTAAGCACAATTTCAGTGATTGTTTATGGAACACTGTTTCGATATTCCCATGTGCTCACAACCAGAATAAGGGCCTAAACTTTAAAATGACAAACTGGTGGGATTTACAGATATTGAGGAACTGGTTCAAGCAGTGATTGTTGACCCAACGTAATAATCGAGCTGTACAGCACACAAACATTCCTAGGGCAGAGTTAGTTGTAGATCACTACATTTAGTTTGAGGAATCTAGGGCAATCTGAATAATAGCTGTTCAACAATCAAAGACTTGGGCTTAGAATTGGGTGTAGGAGGCGGCGGTGGATTGGGTGAGCTTTACATTTTGTGCACATACAGGGGATTGCTGAATCCTAAACCTGTCATGCAAGGTGATGGTGTAGTCCGGGAGTCCCATGAGGGAATCCAGCTCGAGGGGACTCAGCAAAGCGCAAACAGCAGCAGGAAAATATTCAGTTTGAGAGACTGTTCAAAGCTATTTACTGTGTGTGATGGTTAGTATGAGAAGAGTAGTTAATGACATATTTTGGTCAACTGTGTTCCAAGAGTTCAAAAAGGTTGAGGATGGCCATCAAGTATGTTTTCAGAAGATAATAGGGGAGCATTTTGTACCGGAGACCCTAAAGTATTTTAGTGATGGGAAAAGACCATTCTGAAGAGGATGGACTCCGATTGGATAGTGTATTAGCATTGTGGTTTGAAAGTGAGAACAAAAGTCCTTATTGGATGGAGTGATACTGTTTCTAATTGTCCATTCAGCACCCAAATGCGTGTCTCCCATAATTCCTTTTATTCCAGGATATTCAGTTGATTTACACCACGTTTTAGGAGCCCATGAGGAGGGAGTGTTTAGGAGGAGGGAAGATTACTTGCTTCTGGGAGAGACGCTGTGGGAATATGTATGGGCTCCCGGTTTTGAGTTTCTTTGTAAGCTTCCTTAAATTTAAACATTGTTACCAGTGTTAAACTAGATACAAAACAAACATGGAACATATTGTACATGTGTAAGATGTGAAACACAAAAGATATAAAGAGCACATGCGTTAATGGCCAAAGATATAGGATGACAGATTAAAGTATTTAAAAAAAAAGTGATGGATAGAATGCTTGAATGAATCTCAACCACTGGTAATCACGCCTGTGGATGAGATTAATTCAAGCATTCAAACACCTTTTTGTTTTTTACAAAGATATATGATGCCATCTCACTAACAACCATGAATTCTCTCCAGTTCAGAGATTTAGTCCAATTTTATGTGTCAACATATTATAACATTAATTTCATCAGTTTCTTCCCTTAAGTGGATTTGTAAAAATTACTGTAATGTTTTTTCTTTTTGCATGAAATATTTTATAGTACAGATAGTGTGGGATGTTCTTGACTTGTGTCCATACTAAATTTCCTGCACAAGAAGTTTGATTTACTGTCTCGGCTGGAATTTCCCCCCCTAATCTCCAGAAAATCACCACTCGTTAAAAAGCAATGTATCTAGTCTTTGACTCAAATTGAACATACGACTTTCTGTCTACTTGAAGAGTGTTAGATAGGATCCCCCTCCCAACTGATGTTGAAGCATAACTCTGCAAATCCCCATTTATGTTTTGGGCACTGGTCACTGTGCATGTGAATCACTGCATCTAATTCCTGACAGGGACAGCATTTATTAATTGGCTGTCTAGAGGTTAGGACATAGTTTACATCGTGGCTCCTTTTTAGGCCATGTCTGAGATACCCATGCACTGTTGCTTGTGAGATATTTTCACTGAAAGGGGCTTGGAACCTGCCCATTGCTTACTGTTAGTTAGCTTCTTTGTCGCTCTTATTTACGTGACCCTGATTGGTCAGTGGTAGTCTGTCACTTTCTTTGTTTATCCCTTCGTGGAGCATGTACCAAATACTGATTGTTTCTTCTTAATTACTGTGCTTCAGCTGCTCGTGCTGGGTTTGAGGTACCATTTTTTCTTCCCGTCATCGTTGCTTGTTACCCTATCTCCACTCCTGCCTCACTGCTTGCCCATATCCCCCGTCATTGATTGCCCATCGTTGTTGCTTCCAGAAATACTGTTTGTGCCAATGTTATGCAAACTTGTGTGCGCTTAAGCAGTAGATAACTTCTGTTCATGTATGCTTGTTTTCTTATGCAGTATACAAGAAATATTCCGATTGGACGATTTAAGTCTTGCATGAGCGGAATACTTTTTAATTGTGTGTGCTTTGCCTTAGGGTACTGTAATCTTGATACACCCCCCTCCCCACGCCTTGTAAGTACGGTAGCAGTAAACAAGTGCCTCTCTTTACGGAGGGGCTGCCTGCTGCCATCTGCGTGGACTTAAACAGAAGGGGCCATGGTGTGTAGAGTAAACAAGAAAATGAGCTTGTTTTTAAACACAGCAGGGCCTAGTGTTCCGGGACAAGTTGCCCTGCAGTGGTCCGTTGTCTTTCATGGCCATTTTGGCTCTAAGCTGCTGGTCTTATTGGGGTTTTGTTGAGTAAGGTAGACTTCTGACTTGCCATTTACACACTGAATTCTAGGTTGGTTAGGTGTCGTACAGCACCTAACATCGCTGATCCACCTGCCTCCCACCAAATCCAGTTAAACGTATGTAGTAGATGATTGGTCGGCATGAAACACTCCCTGGATATTCTGGGCTGTTGACCATATTGGATTGACAATGATGTAGTGTACACCGAGCATCCAACTCCTGGGGGCTGGATCTAAGTGGTGCAGGAAATGGTCTGTAAAAACAACCTGGAACTTAGGAAACTACTGTCCCAAGATGCACACTGGTCTTGGGTAAATCATACTGTAGAATTCAGCAAATACACAATTTTCTAAATCAATATTTTATAGCCAGCTTTGCCTGCTCTTGGGTTATGACACGCTCTATTGTTTAGAATGATTTCCTGGTGTTATGTAAGTTACATGTAATGCATAGTCATTGTCTTATTCTGACTTCTGTTACCAGGACTCCACCTGTGATCTTGTGCACTGTTTTTCTGCTATGTAGTGTTTCTGGTGCAAATAATTATTTTGGAAATATATAAATTCAAACGTTGAAAAGCTCTGCAAAGATTAAGGCCCTCTTGCTTAGGGGAAAGTCTTGAAGAAGCCTGTAGGGTTATGGAGCCATGTTGCTGGACGTTCTTGGAAGCAGTGCTATAAATGAGGCTGCACAGTCAGTCCTCTACATTTGTTTTGTTTGCAAAAGACTGTACTGGCACTTTTCTGTAGGGTGCAGCAGTGATTTGATGAAGAATGTAATGTAATGGGTTATTTATAGAGCGCACTGTGACCAAAAATGGTATCCTGGCGCTAAAACCACTATGTAAGGCACAGCAGATAGATGAACTGAGAAGCGGGCCGCTAGTGAGAAAATAACCAGGTCTTCAGTGCCTTCCTGAATTTTTGTAAGTCAGATTGAGATCGTAGGAAAGCTGGAAGCTGGAAGCTTATGCCATATCCGGGCCGTGTTGACCATAAAGGTACTTCCTCCTTGTCTGACTTTTTGGTATCTGAGCTCTTGAATATAGTTACCAGTAGTAGAAGGTAGGTTTCTGCCGGGGGTATATTTCTTTTAGTTTATTTTGGAGCGGTTTTGGCCCTTTGTTTTGTAGTGCCTTGTGGACAAGACAGATTTTGAAGTTATTCTCTGCTTGATAGGCAGCCAGTGAAGCTCCTTCAAGGCAAAGACTCTACTTTCAATAGGAGGACAGTAATGGCAGTGTCTCAGGGAGGCGCTGTTCTGAGCGAGAGACTAGTTGCACTTCTCAGGGAGCCTACAGTGCTTTCAGAGGGCAATTACAGGCAATTCTCAGCAGACCTTTCAGTGGGATAGTACTTCGCAGAAGGTCTACTTTGCTTTCAGTGGAAGATTACAGACCCTTATGAGCAGACCTAGGATGCTTTCTAGGGGAGTTTACAGGTATTTGTCAGCTGTAATACAAAGCATTCAGTGAGAAAGTACAGGCACTTCTCAGAAGCCCCATGATGCTTCCAGCGCATTGACTTCTCAGCAGATGTACAATTAATGCAATCAGCCAGAGCAGCTGCACTTCTCATCCGACCTTCTATGGGAGAGTAACTACACTTCTCAGTAGACCGGCAGTGTTTCAGTGGGGAGAGTACATGTGGTTCCCAGCAGACTATAGTGCTTTCAGTGCGAGATTAGAGGTACTTCTTAGCAGACCTAAAATGTTTTCAGCAGAAGGATGCCAACATTTCTCAGAAGGGACACTCCTTTCAGCTGGGAGCACAACTTACTCTGTCATTCTGACATCTCCCCATGCGTGCTGCTGGCTAGGCTTTGCTTTACGAGCTGCAGAGGATGCCACGGTGTACCCATGAAATCCCCATTGACCCTTTGTGCAATCAGCTTGGGAGAGGTGCTTTTCTTGCACAGTATGCCCTGAACTCCCACCAGGGACTCCTGGTAAGGCTTACCGCAAAGTGTAGTCTTAGTGTTTGTGAAAGGTTTGAAAGAGAACATCCACCTGGATACAGGGTAAACCCTGGTGATAACTTCCACCCTCGCCCCCGCTGGGGGAACAGGGCTTCTAAGAAGGCCATGGAAAGCAGCGTGCAGGCACATTGCATGGGAAAATTGTTAATCGGTATATAAAAAAACAGCAACCTAGCTAGCTAAGCTGCATCTTTTCTCGGCTGTTCGAGAGATGCATTGTTTTTTTATGGTCTGACTTGACAGCGCAGCTGTCGCCAGACAATTGGGAACTTCACTAGAGAGGGGATTTGGCTTGCCCCACATGTTGGGAGTCAGCAGTACATGTTTTGATTGGGTAGAAGGTGTGTGCTTCCACAAAAATGCTTGCCGTGCACACCGCTATGGTCGTTAATTTGATTTATCCAGCTGCCTAAGCTTGAAGTTTTGGGGCGCACACGGACATTGGAATGCTATTAAAGTGTCTTAGATAACCAGATAATTTGTTTTTCTCTGGCAGCAGCACTGACAAGATGAGGGCAGACATTAAGATACATGGGATATTAGGTCTGGTTTGACAGTGCAACTGTCACCTGATCTTGTAACCTACACCAATATTTTTCTACAGTTCTTTGCTTCCACAAAAAATACATAGCAGATCCCATGCTATTTACTTGTAATTCTTGACATTACCATACACCATTCCTTTAAAGACAGACCCATTAGCATTGCCAATCCTTTTTTTAATTTTTTTTATTCACCATTACTAACTGTTTTCAGAGAGAGAAAGGCAACAAGCAAAAGCTATAGGATATCATTTCCATACAGCTCTCACAGTTCGTTAATCTACCTCTAGGCACTCATTTGTTTAATCTTCTCTCATGATGGCCATTTATTGAGTACCCGCCTTAAGATAGGTTTGCCATTCGCTTTTTAAACCAGAATATATAGATCTCTTTTTATCGCCCGGAGGAGCTTAAAAGGCTTAATTCTGCTGGGGGTTTCGCCTGCACCAGGGCCACCAAGCTATTGCTGAGGTTACTTACATTAACAAAGGGATATGTTAAACGGAGGGTATATTTCCAACAGATTATATAGCTGGAAGAATCAGATGGGCTTATTGAGAAGTTCTTCAATACAGGAATAACAAAGCATGGGGGTGGTAATGTGGAGTTACATGTATGTTTAAGGGGGCGAGGAGGAAATTCCTTGGGGAAAAAATGGTGGCAGGTTATTAAAGAAGCAGGTATAACTACTTGGTAAATGGCAGCTTTTTCTGAATATGGGGGTTCAGCCTCCTGAAGGACATTTCATGTGCCTTAGTTCATTCATATGTTGGAGGTTTTCCTATGTTTGCATGTTTACATTTTACTTTCATATCAGAATGTTTGGTGGAGGGCAGAGACACATGTGGTGCCAACCATGGTTATGTCTCGCCAAGCTCTCTTTGGATTAGAACACTGACTGTAAATCTTATTGCAATGACAGAATTCACACCAAATCACCATGGTGAGTGAGTGGCCATTTTTAAAGGAGCCATTTTTAATGACCCGCTTTGAAGTAGCTACATTAACCCATAAATCTTTCCCGACGGGTGGAGACAATCATGAGATCCCACATACAATAAAGCAACATAAAGCAATGCGCAGAAGTACTCGAAGTGACATAATTGCCAAATAACATTCCATTCCGCCATGCTTTGGTTGTCATGGGGTCCATTTTAGGCACTTATTCTTCTAGAATATAAACCGCACCTTCTCTCTTCAGGTTGCTCACAACAATAGAAGCTTTTAAAAGCAGAGAGTGAGGAGAGGAGTGATAATGGGATGGATTTTAACAATAGACCTTCTTAGTCTTCTAACTCTGTATTCCCCTTGCTCTCTAAGGAACAGAAATGGCCAAAAGGCTCCCACTAATTAACAGGATAACCAGGTTTGTGGCCTATACCCTGTACCTCTGAGATCTCCTGTCATTACTGTGCACGTCCTGTACAAAGTGTCCTTGGGCTATTTACCCTTCTATATAATAGCTAATGTTGGATGTACCAGACTGCCCCCAGTGCCTCTTGCTTAGCTCTGTGCCTTCACCTATAATAGCTAATAGTGGATTGGCCCAGTATACTACCAGTGGCCCTTAGCTTTGTGCTTTCACTAAATTAAGTTTGGCCTAGTTTGCCGACAGTGGCCCCCTATTTGGCTCGGTCTTCACTTTTAGTAGGGTATTACATTCGTACAATCTGCCCCCAGTGCCCATTGATTCTTTGCCTTCACCTACAATGACTGCTGATGGAATGACAGTCTATCCCAGTGCCGCCTACTTAGCCCTGTGTCCTTACGTGTAATAGCTCGTGTTAGATTGGCCCGATTGTGTCGTTTCTAACTTTGTCACTTGATGCCTGGAGCTGATCAGCCTGCAATGTCAACTGGATTTCTACTGGCTGCACTGGCTCAACAAACAGAGCTGGGTCAGCCTGATCCCTGTGCCAATAACAATGCCAGTCTGGGAGTAGCTAAGGTGGAAAGGGGAGACTGTAAGAGGAGGGCCCTATTCCCAGTCACTGACCAGAAGCTTCCTATACGTTCAACCAGTGCTCCATAGCCCTTGCTGAGGATGCGGCCAACTCTGCACCCAGAGCCCTGGGTTTGGAAGTGGGAAGAGGGATGAAAGTTTTGCCAGCCCGGTGGGGGCTTTCACTCTTGCAGCATAGAAATGAGTGCAGGATGTTAGCCCATCAGTGATTGTCGGTCATCTTACATTTTCGTTGGCTGCCGACAGGTTGCATTTCAAAGGCACTATTCTCTGTGTTAGCTTGTAACAATTGAAGTGGTGCTCTGACTGTACAGAACACCAGTTCGAGTCTTTGCTGTGTCCCTACCATGTGTTGTCCCATCCACACATCTCACGAGAGTGGTTTGCTCTATCCATGTGTTTTTTGTGTTTTTTTAACCATGTTTTACATTGTACACTATCATAGCCTTTTTTTTCTTTTTGGGACTTTCAGCCATGTTGAACAACAGTCACGCTGTTGTACGGCATGGCCAAAAAACATTGACAAAGACAGCAGATCTTGCATAGGGGAAGCCTTGTTTGAAAAAAATCTGTGGAATGGGGATGGTTATCCTATGTGAATCAAAACCCAATCTGTGTGATCACAGAAGTGGTCAAACCATTAAAATTGGAGTTCAAGCACAACAAAACAGAAGATTTGGAAGCTAATGTTTATTGAACAATGTCAAAGAGTTGTGGCTTTTCCCTCATTTACATATTATCAACATAAGTCCTATGTAGCAGGTCGGCATTGAAACATGGCAGCAAATTAATAATCTTGATGCATAGTCACGCCTTCAGAATGTAATGCTTTTAGGATAAGAGTTGAGATAGGGGTTTATGATGGAACTCTTGTCTACTTGTTTAACCATATGTTAATTCTGCTACTGCTTTTTCTTGCATTTCTTGTTTACTTTGATATTTGCTGCAATTTGGTAATCATCACAAGCTCACACCTTGATGTGTTTCTACACAAATGAGGAATGTTACAAGACAGCGAAGTGAATGGTTTCTTAAAAGGCAAAGATTCAGATTGCTTTACCATGTTTTGTAGATTTAAATCAACACAAACTAAGGGCAGAGAACATTCAGCTCAAATGGCTTACTACTATGTACAAATTACATTTGCATTCTCACGTGTTTTTTTTCTTTTGAGAATGTTGAGAATAGTTTACATTATAGAAACCACTTCAAAATTCCTGAAGTGAGCTGGAAGATGTGGTTGGAACTTGGTTGAAGAATTTTTCACAGTTCTCATTTGACCAAATAAAGTATATTGCAGCGATTGAAAGACACATTTTTCTATGAAAAAAGTAAACTCGGGATTTGTAACTCACCTTTCTCAACTAAATTAGTTAGAATGGAATGTTGACTCTTTTCCGATGGTATGACTCCAATGAAATACAATTTTAGAAATCTTGAGGAAAGTGATTGTCATGGGTTACAAAGCAAATGGACTAACATGACTAATGAAAAATTTCCTAGCTAATGTAACGGAAAGTTTAAATTCTATTAAGGACTCTGAGGCGAGGGTTATGCCTTCTTTTCTTCACTTTATTATCACAGCAGCCAAACAGCAACAGATTACATTTCCCATCAACCTAGGGGAAATAAGTAGTCAAAACAAATTGGCCAATCAGGAGTCCTGGGTCCACCAATCAGGGTCCTGCTGCTCCTAGATAGTCTGCCTTCACTGTCCCTTCCTCCTCTTTCTGAGCACGAAGATAGCCGGGAACCAATTCTCATGCGTCATTTCACAGAGTCTGAATCTACAGGAGTAAAGGGAGCCATCAATTCACAAAAGGGAATATGAGGCAGCAGAATACAAATCTAATCTTATGAACATTGTCTTGCATGAAACACATCCAGATAAAGGCTGGGAAGTCTAACTGAAAATAGATTGCAAATCCAGCATTGTTAATCACAGACAGAACATCTGCAAACCCACCACATGCAAATAACCCCAAAGCGTTTTACTTACTGACATACTGGGCAGGACTCTTTCAATGATCCCTAGGATGGGATAATCCTCGCCTCCGAGTCCTTAATAGAATTGAAACTTTCTGTTACGTTAGCTAGGACATTTTTCATTCTTTGTCAGGACTGGAGGCGAGGATTATGCTAGTTTAAAGCTTGCTCACCACGAGGTGAGCCATATCTAGCACAGGCTTGAAGTAAAACCTCTTAAAGGTGTAGTCTGAAGACCAATCAGCCGCGTTGAAGACATCTGCCAAACGGGCACCCAAGCCAAATTCTTTTGAAGCCATTGCTTCTCTAACCGAGTGGGCGCAGAACATCCGAAGGTTGATGCCTGCTTCCTGCGTAACCCACCTAACCCATCTGGCGATGGTAGGGGAGGAAACCGCCTTAAAGGGCTTGCAGAGCGCAGTGAGGAGTTGGCGTTCGCCCGGAATTCCTCTGTCATCTCATAAGCCTTTAGGCAACGAACCACGCACGGCTTAGGTCAGTCAGGAAACTCAGGGTATGAAATTACTCTAGTGAGACATTTCGTCCTACGGTGAAGGGTAAAGAATACCCCCGATGGTGTAAACATCCTGGAAGAAACATCAAAAGCCCTGACATCTGAAACATGCCTGCAAGAAACCAAGCAAAGCAACATTGCCAGCTTGGCGGATAATTCTTTCCTAGAAAGGAAACGATTGGGTTGCCAGGATAAAAACAGGTTCAGAACCTGGTTTACGTCCCATAGGGCAGAGTAACGAGGCTCCGGGGGCAGAGAAAGACGAATACCTCTAAGCAACTTACAAACAAGGGGATGCTCCCCCACAGGAGAACCGCCGATAGGCGCGTGACCTGCCGAAATGGCTGAACTAAAGGTGTTTATGGACCGATAGGCCAGGCCCTTCGAAGCCATATGGGCTAATAAGTTCAGGATGTGGACCACATCTGCGTCCAAGGGATTGGAACCCTGTCGCAGACACCAACGGGACCACCTACCCCAAGCGGATCTATATCGCTTGACAGTACTGTCTGCCATTGCTTTGACCATGAGTTCCTCAGCTTGTGCCGAAAGGCCCGGGACTTCCCATCGACTCCTGAAATCCTCCATGCGACCAGAGGGAATGAGTTCTGCAGAATCAGAGGATGAAGTTCCTCATCGGGACTGAGGCGAAGACGAGGAAACAGGGGGAGTAGGATTGGAGAATCCCAGGAAAGTTCCAGAAGAACTGGAAACCACACATGAGATCTCCATAGAGGAGAGGGGATCACCAATTCCGCCTTCTGATGGCGGACCTGAGCTGTGACGCGAGTTAACATCGCAAACTGGGGAAAAGCGTACCCCAGGTCCTGTGTCCAATCCTGGAGGAAAGCATCCGTGGCTACCGCCAGGGGATCCGGCCTCCAGCTGAAGTACCGGGGTAACTGATGGTCTAGTCTCGAGGCAAAGAGGCCGATTGAGAACGGCACCCATAGGTCGGACAGAGAGAAAAATACCCCTGGGTCCAGTTTCCAAAGACTGGAATCCCGAAAATTGTGACACTGGAAATCCGCCACCAGGTTCTCGCAGCCCGGAAGATATTCCGCTGTCACTGAGACGTGGTGATCCAGGCAGTATTGCCAGAAGCTCACCGCAAGATCGGAAAGTGCTTTGGACCTGGTACCTCCCAGGTGATGTAGCAGACCGCTGAGATGTTGTCCATTTTGAGGAGAACTGAGGATTGAATGCAATCTCTCGTCCAACATTGAGCCACAAAGGATCCCGCCAGAAGCTCTTGGCAGTTGATCTGCAAACTGTGTTCATCTGGAGACCACAAGCCTCCTGTAGAAAAATCGCCGCACCTGGCACCCCATCCCAGGTTGCTGGCGTCTGATTCTAAGTCTGGCGCGGACCCGAAAATTGCACGACCGTTCCAGGCTTCCATGTGCTGGAGCCACTACTGAATCTCCTCTCTCGCTTCTGTCGACTGAATCACCTTGCAAGAGTAAGGACACCCTTTCCGCGGGTAGAAAGCCTTGAGGCGCTGCAACGCCCGATAATGAAGGGGCCCCGGGAAGATCGCTTGGATGGAGGCAGAATGCAGGCCGACTATCCGAGCAAGGTCCTTGAGAGACACATGGGACTTGACCAGGGTTCGTCTCAGCTCGTGACGAATCTTCGAAATCGTTCGGGATGGGAGACTGAGAGTGGAGGACCTTGAGTCGATGACGAAGCCCAGAAATGTCAGACTCTGAGAGGGAGAGAGCACCGATTTGGCTTCGTTGATGACAAATCCCAGGCCCTGGAGCAGATTGACCATCATCTGAAGATGTTGATGGAGACGTAGAGAGCAAGAGTCCATAAGAAGGAGATCGTCGAGATAGACAATCATCCGAACTCCCCCTAGCCCTCAACCATTCCACTACAGGTTTGAGGACCTTGGTAAAGCACCAAGGGGCTGAAGAAAGGCCGAACGGGAGGAAGGCGAACTCGAACACCTGGTCTCGCCAAAGAAATTGCAGGAAACGCTGATGTAGCAGGAAGATCGGGATCACCAAATACGTGTCCTTCAGATTTAAACAGACGAGCCAGTCGTTTGGGCGCAGCATATCCCGAAGGAGGTGGATGCCCTCCATCTTGAAGTGGCGGTAGACAAGCCACTCGTTGAAACTGCTCAAATTGATGACCAGTCTTTTGCTGCCAACGATCTTGTCTACAAGGAACAGATTGCTTAGAAAGCCATGCGGGTGCAGGGTTGAGCAGACTATCGCTCCCTTGGCGTCTATCAAAGTGGAGTCGTGGTGGGAGAACTGGAGAGGAGGAGGTCTGGAGCTTTGATAGGGAGTCTCCAAGTATTCTATGTGAAATCCCTGAATGGTCTGTAACACCCATGGGTCCCCGTGACCGAAGTCCATGCCTCGAAAAAATTCCCCAGCCTCCCCCCTATTTTTAGTTTGGAAGAAGGGAGCAGACTCACCAGGTGGAAGAAGACTCAGCTCCTCGGAAGCCTCAACCTTTGCCTCTTCTTCCTCTCGTCTGATAGAAGTTTCCGAAACAGGACTGGTCCTGGTATTGACCTCTGGTAGAGCCTTGCCCTCTGCTGGTTGTTAGAACCACAGCCGGTCGAGCGGACCCTGCCTCGACCGGCCCCGCAGAAAACCCGGGGAAAAACCCGTTTGATGGTAAATTGGGCCTTGTCAAGTGAGGTGAACGTATTGATGAACTTCCCCCAACTCGTTCACGAGCTGTTCTCCAAACAAACTACCTTGAGCCAATGCTCCAGCCTCTACAAGATCTCCAAGCTTGGGGTCCACTTTGATCAGGAGAGAACGCCTGCGCTCTGTTGAAATCACGCAATTGGCGTTACCAAGAAAAACGACAGCCCTCTGGGCCCAGCCAGACAATATCTCCGGAGAGATGAGGGAACCTGATGACTTGGCCTCTTCGGGCATATCCCAAATTTGTATCAGAGGGCCAAGGACATCCAGAAGCTTGTCCTGGCAAGCCCGCCAGGATCTGTCGATTCCCTTCTTGGGGTCTCGCATGATATTTTGCAGGAAGGTAGCCATGCATGCGTCTATCTCTGGGGTCAAAGCCACTTTGTCTGCCAACAAGGGGCGAGGGCACTCCGCCCAAAGAAAATTGCGGGCGTCTTTGTCCAAGGGTTTTCCAATACGTAGTGCCACGTAATCCACCACCTTATCCGCTGGATGGACTATTTCCTCCGGGTCAAACATGTCGGAAATATCTGGAATTGTGACTGAGTATTTGGACAGGATGGGCCTGGTTCAGGAGTTACCGGACTCGGAGATGTGGCAGAGGTGGAGTCACCGGTGGTAGGGCCAGTTGAGTACCGAGAAAGGCCTGTTTCAGCCTGTCAAAGGTGGTAGAATCCATCCCGGTTTCGCGTGGGCGCTTAGCTGGCGGAGGAGATGGGTCAGTCAGGGGTGTAGTTGCGGGAACGAAAGGCGGGGGGGGGCCCGGTAGATTAGCAAAGCGCGCCAGTGCTTGATCAATCCTCTGAGTAAGGCGTTCCTCCAGTGGAGTCATTGCTTCTCCAACAGCTCGATAAATCAAGTCATCCACCGCCTCATAGAAGTCCTTGTCCCACTGGAGAGAGAGGTCAGGGCATTTTCCTCTCCGTAAGCATCATCATATTCAAACTCCATGATGACCGGCCGACCATAACAGAAAACCAGGGGTCGGAGGAGGGCATATATATATATGTCATGTGAACAAGGCTCGGACGAGCCGAAACGTTATGGCGACATACTGCACAAAATAAATTAATTTGCACTTATCCTATGGTCCGTGTTCGTACGTGCTGTGCTCCTGCTGCTGCTCGACTGCGGAGTTGATGATATATATATATATATATGTGTGTGTCAGTGTCACATCTTGGGCGACACGCTTAATTTTTAGGAAGGCTGGGTGGCAGCTGGAAATGTCAGCGAGGAACTCGTGTGTAAGTTAAAGAAGGGGTGAAAACCCCAAGGACCTGTGTCTGGTGATTATCAAAAATATATGTAGAGTCACAGCTGGCCTGGGAGGTGCTGAAAGTCAAGCCTCGAGGACCCAGAGGGTGTAATTAGTCTGTACAGACTCCACGGAATAATGACAAGTGGAGAGGGATACCACAGAGTGTCCATTTATCTCTAGAAAAACGCACACGGCACGCTCTGGGTCAGAGCCTCGGGCTAGACAAGCTCGAACTACGGAGCGCGCACAGGCTCTTCAGAGCTTAAAATGCGCGGTCTGAGTGCAAACTCCTCCTGTGCCCCCTGACGAGCGGAGGAGTGCGGGCACACCAGACTAGCTACGTGGGCGCGCGACTCCTCCTGTAGCTGAAAACAGGACAGCGTTCGTCCTATTCAATGCGAACAAAAGGTGAGGCGATTAAAGCGCATCAGGATTCCTTAACAAAAGAAAAACGAGTTAGGTGAAACTCATGGTGAACCGTGCCTGACGAGCCCGTCACACCTCACTCCGTGAGAGGAAAGAACAATCGTCTAAACAGCACAGAGCGCGCGACGAAGCTCAAACGCACTAACAATTAAGCAATACAAGCTCGCCGCAGCACATTTGCATAACATACGCAACAGAGCAATTAACACATCATGGTAAACAAGAGAAACCTAGGAACACTTATCTCGGCTGCTGAGCAGCAAAGAAAGAGGAGGAAGGGACCGTGAAGGCAGACTATCTAGGAGCGGCAGGACCCCGATTGGTGGACCCAGGACTCCTGATTGGACAATTTGTTTTGACTACTTATTTCCCATAGGTTGATGGGAAATGTAGTCTGTTTGGCTGCTGTAATAATAAAGTGAAGAAAAGAAGGCATAATCCTCGCTTCCAGTCCTGACAGAATCAAAGCATAATTCTAGTTTGCTTAAAAATTCCTACTCTAAGCAGATCCCGATGCGCTGAAAGTGACAAGAAGCAAGAAGGATATTTTTAAATTCATGGTTGGTTTTAGATTTCCTGTGCAGCACCCAAAAGAATTCCCTGTTAATCAAAGTGTGCTATTAAATAACAAACACAATTCTATTAACCTGTGCTGTAGGTAAAGTGATTAGATACCGAGAGAACCAAACCTGCACTTGAGGCACCTCAACTGAGGATTTAGTATTGTTTGTAGATCTTTGTATAAGCCGTAAATAGTGAATACGGAGTCAGGACTTTCGGGCCCTCGCTTATTTGCCAACACTATAAAACCTGGCAAAAGGATTTGCATCCCAAGGCCCATCAATAAATCACACGCGGTCTGATGCTTGATTAGTCAATTGGAAGGTAAAATTGGAGATCCACTGAATACATTGTTTTCAAATTGCTTGAATATTGATTTGCAGATTTTAGTTTTCATGTGGTTAGTGAGTGCATAAATTGTTAATTTTGCCAGTTTCTTTCAGTCTTCCGTGCTTTTGAAATAGCATTTAATGTAACAATGAAACTAAACTGAATGATTTCATCTTTCCATCTCAAATTGTAATGCATTTTTTATTTGAAGAAGCCCATTTTATAAATTTGGGTCACAAACTACAGACTTTCTGCCAGCATCTCTTGATGTTTTTAAAAGGAAATGCCATTGCTAGAATTTATGCCTTCAATAAATATTTATATCTATATATTATTCATACAAATGGAATGCATAGATTTGCATTCCATTTCTCTCTGTGCCCCTTAAAATGTTTCCGTCTTTTTTGCATAAGACCAGGCATGATTTCACATAAGTATGTCGCCTCGTACTATTAAGCATAAAGTGACATAGTACCTAAAACAGTAGGGAAAGCTTACGCCGCACCTGTTCTGACCCACAGCTATTCTCTGCAGTTCTAAGTCAAACACCAAGAATAGTGTTTTCTTTCCTTGATCCACACCCTGAAGCATGTTTTTAAAACCTTACACGCCTGTGCATTCATGTGTTTCTAATCATGTTTGGGTTTCATGGAAGATGTGCATTTAAAAGTGTAATGTACTATTTGGCAGAAACAGTGTGCTGTTTTGTTTGGAACTGCTATGTTCATCTGACTAGTTTTTTCGCATTCCACTTTATAGAGCTGCTTCACAAAGGATTAACCTCAATAACCAATCTTGAAGGTTGGGTCGGTCATCCACTTGATCCTATCGGTACTCTCTTCAGCAGCCTAATGGAAGCCTGTAGGGTGGATGACGATAGCTTCCACGGATTCCATGATTTTGCAGGTAAAGAAAGGTTAATTTAACCTTGATGTATGGCCTAATTCTGATTTATAGCATTTAATCTTTTAATTGTGATGTACATTTTTGGAAACTGGTTTGTTGCACCAGAAGGTACATTATCTGTGAGAGTTTATATTTTTTTTAGCATAAATCTGTTGTAATTCACATCCTTCCCATAATTCTGCCACCTAGCTTTTGAACTTTATGGTATGTTTTACTCAGAACACTTGTATGGTGTACATATCGACGATAATCTTGAATGATTCATTGATGTTGACCTGAAGCCCACTATGCTTCACAATGGAGATAGCTTTATGTGGTTCAACCATTGATTTACGTGCATGTATGAAGCTGCAAGGAATGAGGTGCAGTGATATGAGTAGAAATAAAATGACTTTTGAAAGCAAATGTTTGAATGAATGACTCTCAGACTTAAACTGTTTTGGCTTTATTACCATAGATCACATGTTTTGCACACTGCTACCATCTAGTATTTGGAGTGACATTGCAAGTTTAATTTCTCTAAGTAGAGGTTACCAGGTGCCTCCCCTGGTTCCACCAGTGCACCTACACATAGACTTGCCTCCAGTTGTATTTTGGAAGTTCACGTTCCTTTTGATGCCCTGGGGCTGAATCTACAGAAGTGCAATCAGACTCACTGAAAGTTCAGCTAGCAGCACTTTGACAGCTGAATGCTTCAGAAACAAATCTGACTAAAACAAGTTCAAAGCCAGGTCATATGAGAATGAGTCTTAGGCTGTCTCTTATGGAGAGTGTATCCGTCCAATTTAGTCCTAAATATATTAACAAGTTCCAATAGTCAGACCAACTCAGTCTGTAACCTCTGTTTCCCAAAGGACCACAAGGAATTCTTGTTTGGCCCACCAGACAGTAGTGCCAAATACTCGTTTGTATATGTGCTTTTCCAGATGCCGGTTGCATGTGACTGGTTACTGAGGGGATCTAGTGATGTTGGAGCCCAGAGTTCTGCATGAACTGTTGTGGAATAACAAGAACTTGTTACTGTGCAGCTGTTCCTCAATTTCACCCCCCCCTTCTCTTCTCCCCCCACCCACCACAAGTGAGCGTCCGCGCAGTCTCCTTCCTCACAGTGAGGGAAGCACATCTGGATGACCTGACAATCGGGCCAGTGGTCTGCTGATAGAGAGACTGTATATCAATGCACCAGAATTAATGGTGGATCAGTTAGAACTCTAAGCAGTTTCCAAACTGGTTCAAAACAAAACTATTCGCACAGATATGACCATGTATTCTCTTCAGAAATGGAGGGTGGGTGGTTGGATGCAATCACCAGGTTTGTCCAGAGTAGTGCCAACAATCTAGCATTGGATCGTTTGATGCAGAGTCCTTCTTTTTTCTAACACCTTCCAGAGGTATACAGCAACTTACGGGACTTGCTCAACATGGTAAATCAAAAAAATGTACGAATGGGAGATTAACACCTGGATACTTCAGCAATAATTCCAGTGCTGGGGTTGGAGTCTACATTTGCTGCTGGTACCAACAGGCCATGGGCAATGCTTTATGGATTTGTGTACCCTTTTTCTTCCACTCACACAGAATACCATATGTAGTGAGGGAAATGCAACAAGCACCTGTGACTCGTTCCTCAGAGCACTCACATGGTTGAGACAGACTTGGTATACTCACTAATCTGGAATTGTCCTTCGTTCTCAATAGGCTCCATGACCACATCACAATCAGCCCCCTTAGTCTCAGGGCATTAAATCTTGCGATTTGGCACTTGAGGTCTTGGAGTCTTAGTTTATCTTGAACTCCCAGAAGGATTCATGCAAATTCATATTGAGGCCCATAAGTGAATAATGGTGTGATAACCAAGCGAATGGAAAAATAAATGTCCACTTTCTTTAGTCTCAGCAAGCAAGCAAACAGGCCTCTGTACAAGACCGTAACTGTTACTTGGTGCACCTACAGAAAACAGACTTGGCAAACACTTCTGTCAGTGTATATTCTGCAACTGTAGCAGCATACTTGCAAAATAGACAACTGCCAGTTCCTTCATGGGACTTAAACATTGTTCTCCAAAGGCTCATGTTGCTGCTATTGGATCTGTAAACTTTCACACTACTGTTCTGCTTTCATGGAAGGTTGCTTTCCTCATTACTGTCACTATCCTTTTGTAGGGTTAGTGAATTGCGAACTCTAACTGTGGAGGAGCCATGTATTCGAGTGCACTAAGATTGGGTCTTCCTTCAAACAAACTTCATTTTCTGCTAAAGCTTTTCTCTCCATTCCATGGCAAACCATTGATCTGCCAGTTTTGTCTCACAACTTTGTTTGCAGAAGGGCCTTACAAATGTTAATGTCAAGAGCCCTTATGTACTATATAGACCGTACTAAATCCTTTAGAAAGGCAAAGCAATTCCATGTAGCTTTTCGCAAGCCCCACTTAGAGACTCCTTTCCTAAACAAGCCTTGTTAGTGATTGTGAAGTGTATTCAAGCTTGCTCTGCCAAAGTCAAGCACACACTGCACTCTGTGCCTAGGGCACATACCAATCATAGCAAAAAGCGACACTGGCTTCCCCTGGTGATATCTCACTTGTCGACATATGTAGAGCTGCCATCTGGTACACCTTTCAACCCTTTACCAAGCACTGCGTGGATTTTTAGGCCTATAAGCTTAAGTAGTCTAACTGTCCTTAAAACTTTGTTTCAAACTTCTTCCACTAAAGTTCACAAGCAATTGCTTTCGATGGATAATTCTAAATGCAGATTCATCACCTTGTGAATTTCCCAGAGGCGCCAGATTGGATAGGGAAAAGTCAAAAGCAACCTACAACTCAAGCAAGTGGCACTGTGACTCGACACATCTTCATCCACTCCGGAAGTGACTAACAGTAACGTAGGCACCACCCATGCACGCTCTTGTCACTTCCTTTCTTTTCATTCCTCAAAATGTAGATCCGGAGCTCAACCCCTTTCATCACTCTGTGAAAGGAATTTGCTTTAAAATACTTCACAATGTGCAACAGATGTCACCCCCTAAAACAACAGCATTCAAACCTTGTAGGAACTGTTGCAAACCGGTGTCTGACAGACCCCCACCCCACACAAACCCATACAAGGTGTGCCTTTTGTGTTTGAATTCTTCACATGACTCAAAGGCA
This sequence comes from Triturus cristatus, assembly GCF_964204655.1. Classification (NCBI taxonomy): domain Eukaryota; kingdom Metazoa; phylum Chordata; class Amphibia; order Caudata; family Salamandridae; genus Triturus; species Triturus cristatus. Next base: position 391,224,553 of record NC_140581.1, read on the forward strand.
TGCAACTATTGCACCCAGATGAACCGAAATGCCATCCACAAGCATGAGGCAAAGCTCTACTTGATGAATTACTAGAGTTGATCCACGCTGGTCCCTTTCCAGGTAAAAGTCCAAGGTGAGGACCTGCTCTTGAATAAGTTCCAAAGGCAGATTTTCTTAATGTGATTAACTCTTTATTGATTGGTTTAGCAAACCATTTACAATATAAAACATAGCTAAATCGAAAAATAAAATGACAGTAATAAATGTAAAAAACTGTGGATTTAAAATTATGAAAAATTCGGTTGAGCATTGTGTGCTGGAAGACATCACGCTGGCTTTCTGATGTTCTGGACTCCGATTTGATTGAGTCTGTTCACTCAACCGCCATACTAAGATGAGGAGGTTTTCGCTGTGGATATGGCTTCCAGTTGTTTTGACGCTTTGTGGATGAATTTCATTAGCCCAATGTTTAGCTTGGTGTTAGGGTTAAGAGCGGTCATTATTGCTTAGCGGCAAGATCAAACTTCCAACATGATAAATTGTCCTCGCAGCAATGATCGTATGTTCCATTGTTTCAGAATGGTAACCACACAACCTGCATTCAGTACTGCAACCTGGCCGGCGCCATTCGGGGAGGTTCTTCAGAAAAGGCCAGTCGCCCATCCTCAGCGCTAAACATTTATTTTTCCAATAAAGTGTGTATGTGCTTGAAAGATAGTGGCTGAGCACCCACTTTGAAATTGGAGATTACTGCCCAAGCGTGTTTCCTCATTGACAGTGTAGCCCTGTCTGAGTGAAAGGACCACAGTCTGACGTTTTTTTTAATAGCAGTCTTTAACACCGGGAAGGAGGGGTTTAATTCCCAGAGGTCTTTTACTCCTAGTAACTGTAAACTGCGGTGTAGGCGTTGCTGATGCTTATGGCTGGTCTGGTTTTTCTGTATTTCCTGCCATATTCAGGCCTCCAAGGAACCCTCCCGGGCACGGCGCAGTCTATGACTTAGTTTGATAAATGCACCTGCCTCCACTCCATGGTGGTCTTGTAGTCCCAGTTCGAGCCTCACTTGGGCTGGTGAGGCAGATCTTGGTAACCGAAAAGCTCTTTTAAAAATGTTGGTTGTTAGTTTATTAATTAAAACGTTGTTTGTGCCCTTAGTGATCTCGTGCCCATACGTCAAGGAGATGATTACCTTAGCCTTCATCACTTGCAGCATGGGAGTTAGGCTGAGGCCTAGTAACTGCTTTGGCAATTTTGCTGCGGCCGCTTCTAACGACAAGGCTTTAGTTTTAAGTGTTTCTTTATGCTTGGTAAAAGTACCTCTTGGTTTGAAAAAGTTGCCCAACTATTCATAACTGGGGGTTGATTCAAGCTTTGTGTCGTTGAAGTGCCACCTTTCTGTTGACTTTTTTTGCTTCCCAAAAGATATTGTTTTGGTTTTTGTAAGGTTCAATTCAAGGCAACTTCTTGTCGTGTAAGGTAGCAGTTCATTCAATAGCCTCTGGAGACCTACTTTTGTGTGGCTTAACAGCACCAAGTCATCAGCATACAGCAGGTTGGTGATACGGGTCCCATCTAATTGAGGGGGATGGCAGGTTACGTTGTCAGGTACTGGGGAAAGGTCATATATAAACAAATTAAAAAGTGGGGCCAATACACAACCTGGTTTGACGCCAGTTTCAGTACGGATCTTCCTAGAGACATGAGAGACATCACCCAGCTTAATTCTTATCCATGTATTTGTATGGCGTTAGATTATTGCTTGAAGAAGTGGTGGGAATATGTCCCATGATTTTAGTTTCTGCAATAGCAGGTCCCTGGGCACAAGGTCGAAGGCTGCTTTGAAGTCTACAAAGCAGCAGTGCAGCTGGATCTGTTGGACTGTTGCTTTCTCCATCAGGAGTGTTGGAGTTAACAAATTATTGTAGTACCGGTGTAAGCCACGAAACCCGTCTTGATTAAAAGGGAGGCGCGCAGTTGTTTCGGCCCAGGCCTGTAGCTCCTCCAATAGGATGTTTGCATAGTACTTAGATTCCACGTCGAAGTACGACCATTCTATCGTTTTTTGGCTCTTTCCTCTTCCCACTTTTGTAAATTGGGTAAATGATTGCTCCTCGCCAAGACTCTGGTACCGTGCTGTGTAGACTGCAGTATAGAAATAAAGGAGTTGGGTATTCAGACCATAAGGTGATGTCGGATTTGAACATGGCCTGGGGAAGGCCGTTCGGGCCTGGGGCTCCATCAGCTCTGGCTTTCGTTATGAAGCGTGAGATCTTGTTTTTTAAAACATCCGGAGGCACCATGGGCTCTAGCGGTATATCATTCGTTTTCGCTAGATCTTTATATAACGGATCTTCAGATGGAATTTTTCCGGGGCGAGCTCGTCTCGGACTCTCCATTCCCAGGGGGGAGAATCTTTTGTGGCCTGGGCTGGAGGAAATGGTTTGAGCATCGTTTGCATTAATATCGCCAAAGTGAAGAGATGAAAACTCTCTCCAAACGGCTTCGCTGATATTTGCACTGCCGTACCCACTTGTGCTTTGTGTGCTCCTATTTACAAGAGACCAGAAGTTCGAGGCATATGAGCTGCAGATTACACACTTTTGCATAGATCGCCATCTGGTGTTGGGCCCGGATGTTTTCAGTTTGTTTTTCCTCTTGGAAAGTCTTTGGAAGTCACGAGGTCGGTGACTCCTCCCTTGGTTCGTATTGCGCATGGGCTTCGGCTCCATCCTCAGATTGGTTTTTTTCCGCCATCGGGCTCGGATGTAATACTTCGCGCTCCGGTTCCGAACATTCCAGTTCGACGATCGAAGCGAAATCCTCGCTCTCCGCGGTATTGTTTAGATACTAATCTCCTAAATCATCTTCTTCGACGCACCTTCGATTCCAGTCATCGGCGGCCTTCGGGCCTCTCCAGGCTCCGGTCCCGGCTGATGGAAAGAACTCCATTCAAGAAGTGCCCTCGATGTAGGTCCAAATTTCCCCACACCGATCTTCATGAGGTGTGCAACCTCTGCCTCTCCCCTGAACACGAGGCTCGAGACTGTCCTGCCTGCAAGTCTTTTAGATCTAAAAAGACTATTCGAGATCGAAGGGCCAGAAGAAAAATGGCGCACTCCTCGACCTCCGTTCCAGTCGACATCTTCAGGGACGACGTCGAAGCTCCGGGACACCAGCACACCGAAGAGGACCTCGTCAGTGCTTCCGAAGCCGACGACTCGGATGTGGAGGACATCACCTTGGCACAGAGGGTCGTGAGTAAAATACCCACACCCACGCCGACACCCAAAAAGGCTTCGGTCACGCCTTCGGGCCTAGGCAAGACCAAAGACACTGCTTCGAACCCCCCACCTTCGGGCCCGGTAACGAAGCCAAGTAAGCCTTCCGGTGGCTCGGGCTCGAGCCAGCCTGCCAGCGGTGCCGAAAAACACCCTTCGGCACCGAAGAAAAGAACGGCCTCTACCTCGACACCGAGCTCCACACCAAAGCCCTCGGTGTCGAAACCCAGCCTCACGGTGCCGACCAAACATCATAAGGCCCTCGGCACCGACACTCCCGTGCCGAAGCCTGTATCTGCACCGAACAAAAAAGCGAAGGTTCCCAAAAAGCACGGCACAGACAAGCTTAAGAAGCCGTCGGCCCCGAAAACGTCGGCGCCGACCGAACAACCAGTGTCGCAAGAACTTTTTACACCGGATCCTTTGCAAAAGACACTTACCAAGGATCCAAAAACTGGACATTTGGCACTGTCTTCTAAAAAGAGACATTTGGACAAACCAGCTCCACCTCCACCTCCAAAGAGGAAGGACTGTGCTACCTCCCCTTTCAGAGTGCCTTCCCTGCCTCCTCCACCTCCTCCACCTTCTCCACCCCTGCCTCATCGCTCTCCGACCCCGTCTCCAGACCATGATGATCAGGGGGACCCATACTACGACCCAGCAGATGTGCCACAAGACCCCACCCCTACAGGATCCCCAGACCCCTGGGATGATTATAATAATCCAGACATTCCAGATGTCCCACAAGATGACCTATATCCATGCAGGCCATCGCCACCAGAAGACTCACTAGGTTTTCACCACCTACTTCAGAGGGCGGCACATTATCACGGGGTAGAGCTACACACTGACCCAGTAGAGGAAGATTTCCTCCTAGACACCTTTGATACAGCACATAGGTCTACTGCGATACTACCTATGCTCAAAGGGGTAATAAAACATGCGCCAGAGGTTTTTAAAGACCCAGTCAGGGCTAGGGTCCTAAACCCACGCATAGAAAAAAGTATAAAGCTGCCCCTACAGATCCTGCCTACGTCAAAGGGCCAGCGCCACTAGATTCTCTAGTGGTATCCACCGCAAGAAAGATCAAATTCCCAGGCGTCAGGCGAAGCACCACCACCTGACAAGGAATCAAAGCTCCTGGACGCATCAGGAAAACGCACTGCGTCACAGGCAGCTAATATATGGCGTATCGCCAACACTCAAGCGCTATTGGCCAGATACGACAGGGCGCACTATGATGAACTAGAAACCATCATGCACCATCTCCCATAAAAATATAAAAATAGGGCCAATGAACTAATCCAAGAGGGTAAGACCATAACCAATACCTCTATACGCTGTGCCTTAGATGCAGCAGACACTGCTTCCAGGGCCATTAACACCAGTGTCCTACTCCGTCGACACGCTTGGCTGAGAGTGTCCGGCTTTAAACCCGAGGTACAAGCCTCCATATTAAACCATCCGTTCGATCTGGAACATTTATTCGGCCCAAAGATAGATGAGGCCCTCGAGAAGATGAAAAAAGATACAGATACGGCAAAATCTATGGGAGCCCTACAGTCACACCCTCCTAGACGCTCCTTTCGCCGCTCTTCCTTTCGTGGCACGGGCAGAGGCTACTCCTCAGATAGCGCGTCCACGTCCTACAAATCCCCTCCTCAGTCCACCTTCACAAAAGGTTATCAAAGAGGCGGATATAGAGAAAATAACAATAAAGGCAGTGGCAAAACAAATACTGCCCGCTCTGCCACACCGCATACCCAATGACTTTCCCCTGCTCCCCCCAGACCATCCCACTCCGGTCGGGGGCAGACTACAAAATTTCCTACACGTCTGGGAGTCCATCACATCAGACAAGTGGGTGACCCAAATTATTCGTTCAGGGTACTGCCTAGAACTCACATCTACCCCCCCAACATTCAACCCAGGCAGCGCCCAATGTCACAAGAACATTCCACGTTACTGAAGCAGGAAGTGATTTCCCTCCTACAAAAACACGCAATAGAACAGGTCCCCCACAATCAGCAAAATGTAGGGGTCTACTCCCTATATTTTCTAATACCAAAAAGAGACGAGACTCTACGACCTATCTTAAATCTCCGACCTCTAAACACATACATACATCAGACCATTTTCACATGGTAACACTTCAGCAGGTACTTCCGCTCCTCTCCCAGGACGACTTTCTCACCACACTGGACTTGAAAGACGTCTACTTTCACATTCCGGTACACCATGCCCACAGAAAGTTCCTCAGATTCGTAGTGGACGGGCAACACTACCAGTTCAAGGTGCTCCCATTCGGGGTCACAACAGCACCACGGGCATTTACCAAGTGCCTAGCGGTAGCGGCGGCACACCTCAGAAGACAGCACATTCATGTCTTCTTGTATCTAGACGATTGGCTGATAAAAGCCGCGTCCTACAACCAATGTGTGCACCACACCGCCACTACAATCCAGCTACTTCACCAACTAGGCTTCACGGTGAACCACCAAAAGTCCCAGCTAACACCATCCCACATAAAGCAATACCTCTGTGCCACCATAGACACCTCAAAAGCCATTGCCTACCCCAATCCGGCAAGGATCGCAAGCATTCAAGCTTTGCGTCAAAAATTCATACCTCAACACTCCCTCCCAGCAAGAGTGTTTATGCAACTGATAGGGATGATGGCCTCTTGCATTTTTATAGTCACTTATGCAAGACTCCAGATGCGTCCACTCCAAGAGTGCTTAGCGCGCCAATGGAACCAGGTCCAGGGGCAACTGACAGATCTGATGTTGGTAGACGGTCGCACCCATCGCTCTCAGCAGTGGTGGAACACCACAAATCTTTCCAGAGGTCGACCGTTCCTGGACCCGGTTCCACAAATAATCCTGACAACAGACGCATCGCTCTCCGGCTGGGGAGCTCATCTTCTACACCTCACAGTGCAGGGCACATGGACGCCGCAGCAAAAGTTACTCCACATCAATCATCTGGAGCTACTGGCAATCTTTCTAGCCCTAAAATCCTTTCACACACAGATTTTAGGCAAGGCAGTCCTTATCCGCACGGACAACATGACCGCCATGTACTACATCCAAAAACAAGGCGGCACACACTCCACAGCTCTCTCAACTAGCACAGAGCATATGGAGATGGGCAATTCCACACAAAATCTTTCTCCTAGCCCAACATGTCCCAGGAGTCCAAAACACCATAGCAGATCTGCTCAGCAGACAGACGCAGCAGATCCACGAGTGGGAACTTCACCCCCAAGTTCTTCACCCGTTCTTTCAAATGTGGGGGCATCCACAAATAGACCTATTCGCCACCCACGAAAACAAAAAATGCCCAAGCTTCGCCACCAGATACCCACACCCATTGTCCAAAGGCAATGCGATATGGATGAACTGGTCAGGCAAATTTGCATACGCCTTTCCACCTCTCCCACTAATTCCATTAGTGGTGCGAAAGCTACAACAGCACTCCCTCACACTCATTCTAGTAGCTCCAACATGGGCCAGACAACCATGGTACACCACGTTGCTGGAACTCTCAGTAGTGCCACACCAAAAATTACACCTCTCACCATGCCTCCTAACCCAGAACCATGGAGAGATCAGACACCCGGACCCAGCTCAGCTCAACCTTGCGATCTGGCTCCTGAAATCCTAGAGTTCGGATACCTTAACCTTCCCCCCCCGACTGTATGAATGTTATCAGAGAAGCTAGACGTCCTATCACTAGAGCCTGCTACGCTGCCAAGTGGAAAAGATTTGTTGTTTACTGCCATAACAACACAATCAACCCTCTAGACGCATCCATACAGCACATCATATGCTACTTACTACACCTACAAAGATGTAACCTAGCATACACATCCATTCAGCTACACCTCGCAGCAATTGCTGCTTACTTACAAAACAGACAGCACCTATCACTTTTCAGAGTGCCTGCCATTAAAGCCTTTATGGAAGGCCTAAAACGAATAATTCCCCCCAGAGTGCCACCCTCACCTGTGTGAAACTTAAATATAGTGCTCACAAGGCTAATGGGACCACCTTTTAAACCCTTGCATAAATGCGAACTGCAATTCCTCAAATGGAAAACAGCTTTCCTTGTAGCCATCACCTCCCTTAGAAGGGTCAGTGAAATACAAGCACTTACTATACAAGAACATTTTCTCCAAATGCACCCGAACAAGGTTCTCCTACGTACCAACCCAAAATTCCTACCCAAAGTCATCTCACCCTTTCATCTAAACCAATTGGTAGAATTACCGTTTTTTTTCTCGCAACCTCAATCTGTTGCAGAAAGGGCTCTACACACACTGGATGTTAAAAGAGCCTTGCTTTACTATATCCAGAGAACACAACCTTTCAGGAAGACAAAGCAATTGTTTGTCTCTTTCTCTCCACCTCATAAAGGCAACCCCATCTCTAAATCAGGGATAGCTAGGTGGATTGTAAAATGCATACAGATTTGCTACCACAAAGCAAAACGCACGCTATCTGTTCCCCCTAAAGCCCACTCTACAAGAAAGATAGGGGCTTCTATGGCTTTTCTAGGGAACATCCCATTAGATATCTGCAAGGCAGCTACATGGTCAACACCGCACACTTTCACTAAACATTACTGTGTAGATGTGCAAACCAAGCAACAAGCTAGTGTGGGCCAGGCTGTACTAAAAACACTATTTCAAACCACTGCAACAGATACCGGTGGTCGCCGCTAAGGTTGGGAACTGCTATATAGTCTATGCAAAAGTGTGTAATCTGCAGCTCATATGCCTCGGACGGAATATGCTACTTACCAGTATGCATCTGTTCTTGGGATGTAGAGCTGCAGATCTACACACGCCCACCCGCCTCCCCGGCTACCTGTATCTGTTCCAGTCTATCTTATTTAGATACAACACACATGGGTTTCTTCACTGTCATTACTACGCTCCATCTTTCCCTGTTGGCGAAAAACAATCTGAGGATGGAGCCGAAGCCCATGCGCAATACGAACCAAGGGAGGAGTCACTGACCTCGTGACTTCCAACGACTTTCCAAGAGGAAAAACAAACTGCAAACATCCGGGCCCAACACCAGATGGCAATCTATGCAAAAGTGTGTAGATCTGCAGCTCTACATGCCAAGAACAGATATATACTGGTAAGTAGCATAATCCTTGCTTCGGATTAGGGTTTTTACTTAAGTAGATGAGTTTCAGCCAGAATTGATCCGAGGCCGCCAGTTTTTCCTTTCGTGTCGAGATCCTAAAAGCTACTTGGGCTGCTTATAGATATTGAACAGGGTTTTATTGCTGGGATTCTTGCTTGATAATCTGAGTGCTCGGTTCCTCTCAAATCTTAATTTCCTTGTGGTTTTTGAGATGCAAAATTGAGGGGTTTGGTTTCTCTGGCCCCTCCTGATTGGCAGTTCATTGAGGAGGTGATTTGTAAGGGAAGACCAGCCCCTAACAACATGAGTGTTTGAGTCTAGGATTGATGTAATATGACTCAGCATTTTTCCCTCAAGGAAGGGGCCGCAGAATCCGACCACTTTATCCACTTTACGTCTTCTGTGTAACTGCCTGAGTGGGTATGGGCAAGTTCTTGATGGCGTGGAGTACTGGTGGACAGTGTTATAATTTGTGCCCAGTGGTTACTCTCTCCTTGCGGTGCAATTTGATAACTCTCGATCAAGGGCAGTATTTCTCTACTTCTTAGAGTAGTCCAAAAACGAAAAGGATCTGCCACCTGACTGGGTCCATGCAGGCGGGGTGTTGGTGGAGAAGCGCCCATTCAGTAAGGTGAATCCTAAGCTACTAAACTGCGTGACCAAGTAATCACCCAATGTCGAAAGATTTTCTTAATGGTAAGTCTTAAAATAATTTTAAGAAACACAAGAAGTTCAGGCAAGGCTCTTCCCACCACACTTTCTTAAAAGGAACCAGTGCATCACCTTGCCTCCAGATCTCGCTTTCTGTTCAACGAGCAGCAGATTCTCTCTGGTGCCAATGCACTCCAAGTTTCCCATTCCATCAGCAGCGTTGGAGTAATTAGAGGGCTTTCTTAAATTTGCGCTGCACGTCTTTTACATGCTCCGTCTCGCATTCCTGGAGTCCTAAAGAGCCGCAGGGACTCACTCTGGTTATAACTGGCTGGTTTGTTCTCAATGCAGTCTGGGTTTCTTAAGCCCATTTCTTGTTCCCTTCCAGCATCTGGACCGGCACTGAAATCTGCACCAGCTCCCCGAACAGACTGAGGTGGTGGAATACCCACAACCCATTGTGATGTTTGATTTTGAGCTAGCATGATCTCTACCACAGCCACGTCCAGAATTTGCTATACCTAAATCCCTGCTGAGCTCATCTGACTAGGGCAAATTCCCCTGTTGCACAGTTGCGCCCAGACATTGCATCAGCTTTTTTACTTTGACCAGAGCCAGCCTTATGGGAACAGCAGTATTTGCCCCGTCCTATGCTAACTGGCATATGGCGATACAGCATGCCATTGGGCAGGATACCACAACCGATTACCCTGGGCCACCAACTGATGCAAGCACTTAATCTTCCATAGTAATAAGGAGGGTTGTTGAGGCACTTCACCTCCCCACTACAGAGATGAAAAACTTGACAGAGGTCCTTCATACTGGGCAGGCAGAGATTAAACGACTGTTACCATTCAATGAAGCCCCCAATAATGCGCTGCTGGACACTTGGGCTAATCCATGCTCTGGCCCCTCCAGTCAACTTGCCTGTCTGCTACCGCCATAGACCTGTTCCTGGAGACCAATATTTCCTCACACAGCTTTAAAGTTTGCCTGTCCAGGTGCCTACCAGTAGAGTCAGGCCTAACTCCTTTCCTACAACCCTCCTTGACAGTCAAAACTAATGGACACATTAAAAAAGGACTTCTGCCAATCTGAACTGTTAATTACGCTGCTAGACTTGCACATTTGGGACATGGTGATTGATCTTGCCTATGTTCTCAGATGACTTGCAGGATTCTGTAGCCCAAACTATTCGGAATGGGGCCATATTTGTCATTCACTCAGACCTGGACTTCAGATAATTAGGGTAGGGCTATGGGAACCAACTTGGTACTTCTATGCTAAGGTTGGATAAGGGCCAGTGGCCTCTTGGGAGACCTCCTGGGAGACCTCCAAGTGCTTTCGCCAGTTTGGTGATAAGGCAGAGTCGACCCAAGTACATTCTAAGGAAAGCCTGGTCACTGCATGCTCCTTGTGCCTTTCAGCTCCAGTAAGGCAATCTCCCCAACAATGTCCTTTTTGGGGATATACTAGGGGCATTGTATATTGACATCTGGGCACTCTCCATACAAAAGGCTTCCCAGCCTTTTTAAGGTCTGGGATTTGGGCTCAACAGAATACAGCCTGGCCACCAGGGCCAGCCTTCATCCCGGTCTTCTGCGCCTCCGACCACAACCTCCAAGTCACTATAGTGTGCCCTTACCAGCACACAGCTACCCTGTAGGAAGCAGGATCCCTCACTTCCTGCAAGGATGGCAATAAATCACATCTGACAAATAAGTCCTGCCGATTGTCTAGTGGGTATACACCCTGCCTTTCCCTTTCAACCCACTGCACCTGCCACCTACTTTAGACCACTTATCAGAGGTTCGCATGTATGTTTTATGCCACAAAGTGCAGTCTCTTTTGGCCAAAAGAACTATAGAGAGGGTACCTGCCTTGGAAGTAGGGACTGAATGTTGTTCCCGTACTTCTTTGTACTAAGGACAGCGACCTATGTCCTATCCTAGATCTTCACCCTCTTAATGCCTTTCTGCGAAAGAACAAATTCAGAATGCTTACTCAGGCCCAGGTTCTTGGTCCTGGATCCTGGACACTGGATGGCGATCTTGGACCAGCAGGATTCTTATGTTTTTTATCCCAGGCCTGCAACCCCATAAACTCTACCTATGATCATTGAGGACTTGAGCACTTTGTTTGCTGTACTCCCTTTCAGCCTCCTTAGTGTCCCTCAGGTGTCCACAGAGGTGCTGGCGGTGGCCGCTGCCAATCTCCAGGGTGGAGGTTAAGGGGGGGTTAACAGTTTTACCCTACTTCAACGACTTGCTGTTTAAATTGGTCTTGCCGGAGTTAGTCGCTGACCACATCAAGGTGACTAATCTCCTTTCATCTTTGAAGTTCTCTAACAATCTGCCAATGTCGCACCTTGCTACTTCGCAGAGGCTCCCCTTCATCGAAAGCAGACCAATGAGTCCAGGAAATTTGGGGTATTTTCATGTTTCAGGCTCTGTTCTGGGAGTCTGTGATTTTTTTTTTTTTTTGTTTAAACATTTTTTTATTGTTTTCTTACCAACATACCAATCCAATTCCCACAAAAGCACCAGCAACTCACCAGAGAATATTATATACGACATTTCAACCATTTATGCATTGGAGAAGTTACCCTTCCCGCTGGGGCCCCCCCATCCCGCAACCCATGTCAGTGTGCCCCCGTCTTCCTATCCTCCCACTGATGTGGCCCTCCCTATTACTATGATGCATATAGAGGTATTCAAACCTGTCTCTGTCAGCTTGGGCATTCCCCTGGGTTCAGCCGCGTTGAATGTGTCCACCTACCATAGTGACCCCCCTCCTACTCCCCGCTTATCGCATCCTCATGTCGGTCAGGTATGCCCCCCTCTCCTATGTTTTCTGACATCAGCCCCTGAAGTTCAACCACTAGTGACTCCCATGCACGGGCCGTCGCAAACGCCTTTTCGTCGTTCCTCCTATGCGCTAATTGCAGGCGAAGTGTGCCCTCCGCGCCTGCTCATTTCGCGAACGCCGTCCTCCACCTCAGAAAGCTAGGCCCCACCCTTGACTTCCAATGCATGGTTAGCTCCCTCTTGGCCATGATCAACCCTAAGTCACAGAACTTGCTAGTAACCTTCATGCGGCGGGTGTGGGGGAACCAAAGCAACAGGCAGGCCCCCATCTCAAAATCGATGTTGCGATCTGTCACTTGGTTCAGGCATTCCGTGACGTCTTCCCAGTAACTACCCAGCGCCGCGCAAGACCAAAACATATGGCGAAAATCAGCCCCATCTCCCCCACACCGCGGGCACTGAGAATGGGTGCCCCCAAAATATTGCAATATCTTAACTGGCGTCAGGTATGCCCTGTGCAGTGTAAAAAAACTGTACTAGCTGAAACCGGGCATTACGCGCACCCTTCCAAGCCCGCCGCACCAATGCTGGCCATGTCGACACGGGGATGGGCTTCCCAAGGTCAGCTTCCCATTTATCTTTCAACGTGACTAGGGGCAGCAAGCGCTCCGTCGACAGCCGTCGATATAGGCAGGTAATAGCCCCGAATGTACCCGCGGCCATAACCACATATTGGCAGCCCGCGGCAACTGGTGGTTCCGAGAGCCCCGCATTCCAGTGCTTCTGGAGGCCCGTTATGAGAGCAGCGTGAAGTAAATAATCTCCCTGTGGGAGCCCATCCTGCAGTTCCTGGAAGGGTAAGAGCACCCCCTCCCTATATAAGTCGCCCACCACTTGTACGCCAAGGTCCTCCCAAGCGGCTAGTCCCGACCAATCACCCCCGTGTGGGAGCGCCGTGCACATACCAAGGGGGATCTCTGGGGCATAAGGGTGGATAATGGCGGCCCCCCTCTGACATCGGTTCCAGCACAACCTAAGGGTGCGTTCCTCAAGAGTGAGCTGGGCTAGGTCCATCCGCTGTTGGAGGACTATGAAAGAAAGCACATGGCGAGGAATTAACCTGCCCTGTGGGCCCTCTGGGCCTCTAAACTCCCTTGCCACCGCCTGTGTGAGCCATTGTAATTGTGCTGCCAGATAATACCACTCGAAGTCCGGGACCGCCAGGCCCCCCTCTGCTCTTGGCCGCCGTAGTGTGGTCAAAGCTACCCGCCGCCTACCCGAGCCCCATATGAAGCCCGTGGACAGTGCTCGAAGCCGCTCAAAAAACAATGCCGGTATCCATATGGGCAATGTACGAAAAAAATACAGTAGGCGCGGCAGCGCTACCATCTTCAGCAGCGCTACTCGCCCAGCACTCGATAGTGGGAGCGTGCTCCAGAAACCTACGCTGCCACTCAAGCCCCGGATTGCCCTACCCACGTTCCCTTCCAACAAATCAAGCTGGGTATGATAGATATTGACTCCCAGATAGCGCAGACAGCGACCCTCCCATCGTATCACTCCCAGCGATTGGGGTTCCTGTCCATTAGGCGACAACGGGAACAAGCATGTTTTGCCCCAGTTTACTTTGAGCCCCGACAGGCGACCAAAGACATCCAACAAGGCGGTCGCTCCGTGCAGTGCGCCATCTGCGTCTGCCAAAAACATCAGCAGATCATCCGCATAAAGGGATATGTAGTGGGCCTCCCCCCCTGGGTGTCTGTGATGAGGTCTTTCAGACCTTTGGGCCTGCTAGCCTCTTGCATCCTCTTGCCAACTATGCCAGATGAGATATGCAAGTCCTGCATTGGGACCTCAAGTCTTAGTAGGCCCATTACCAAGGGAACCTGTCGGATTCTATCCAGGTTTTGGAGGGGATTGCCAAAGACCTGCAGTGGTTGCTGATCGACAGCAGCTGGACCAGCATTAGACCACTCTCCCCACCCCCAAGTTGATGGCGACTGGTGCGTTGCTATTGAGTTTGGAGACAATCCGGGAGAGGTGGGGATTGGAGGAATTTACTTTTCATTAGAGACCCTCCTCCACATAAATTTGCTGGAGTTGGGGGCAATTTGCTTCGCAATGAAGGCCTTCCTTTATTCCAAGGGACTGCAGGTGCATCTTACAGACACCACTGCCGCCATGTGGTACTGCAACAAGCAGGGTGAGGTGGGTATCCTGTGCTAAGAGGCTATACGCCTCAGGAGCTGACTAAATCATCAGGGAATCTCTGATGGTACGCCTCCTGGTAGGATCTTTAAACGCTAGGGCAGATAAACTCTACCTGCAGCTACTCGAAAATCACGAATGACAGTTACCCCCAGAAGTTGCAAAAGGCTTCTTCCAACAATAGGGAGAAACCTACCTCGTTCTCTTTGCTAGAGTGAAGAATGCGCAGTATCGGCCCTTTTGTGCACGGATTCCCAAGAAGGCTATCTTTCAGACTGTTTCAGTCTAGAGTACGGCATGGCACAGCTGCATGGCCTCCCGCAGCTACACATCCTGTCCAAAATTCTGAAGATCAGGAACAACTGGGCCCAAATCATTCTAGAGGCTTCGGATGGCTCTAGGGGAGTGTGGTACCTGGATCTTCGGGGCCTTAGCATCTGTCCTCTGATCAGGCTGCCACTTCATGAGTATCTCCTGTTGCAACAGCAGGGTATAGTCCTGCAGCTGAGCCTGCACAAGCTGCAGCTCCAAGCCTGATGGTTGAGCAGCAACAGTGGATCCCCTTTGACCTTCTTCCAGAGGTCTTTGTCATCTTGATACCTAGGCATCCTTCAAGGAAGTATGTGTATGCTGGATGCTAGGATAAGTTTGTGGCTTAGTGTAGTGCCCTCAAAACTGCTGGATGTGCGATTTATTTTGTTTTCAGCGTAACAAGGATTTGCTGTGTGCACATATAAAGGTTATCAGTCAGCCCTTTAGGCCTTTACATTTGCAGGATTAACTGAACAAATCACCAGGTTGTGATACCTTTTCTAAAAGGTTTACAACACGTTTCCATGTGAGATAAATCTGGTTATCATGTTTTTAATGTATGCCCTTTTTGAAATTCACAATTATTCATTGTGCTAACCTACCTTTAAAATGGTCTTCCTGGTTGTGGTAACTTCTGCACAAAGGGTCAGTGAACTTCAGGCCCTGTTGATCCTGTCTTCCTATACCACCTTTTTTCTGGACACTGGTGTAAAGGACATGAGCTGCATCCTACAAAAGGTGGTGATATCTTTTCATGTTGGGGAGTATCTGAAAAGTTTCAGTGCTCCATCATATCCTTGTGTTTCTTTTCATTTGGACAGTCTATTACACTTCTGACCACCTTTCAGTCACCCCATCCCTCAAGAAGAGACGCCATTGTTTGGACCACAAAAGGACACTCGTCAAATCGTACTAGATGGTGGATGAGCAGCTCTTTGTGGGGTTCTCTGTGGTGAAGAAGAGCAAGGGTATGCAGAAATTGCTAGGCACTGGTTAAGAAGCAGCCCTAAGAAGCCCAGGGGTCCTACTCCACAAGGACCAAGGCTGCTAGGACTGCATTGGCATGTAAAGTGCCTTTCCTGGATATTTGTCAGGGAGCTACATGGACATCAGTGCACGTACTCACAAAGCACTACTGTCTTGGCAGCCACGTCTGTCAAGATGGTCATTTTGCCCTCTTGGCCCTGCAGGACTTTTTAGTTTGAGCCACTCCACAGACCCATAACCTTGGGAGGTGCTGCTTTGGTGTCTGTTCACATGGTGAGGAATCTCCAGTTAGAAGTATCCATCAAAAACACAAGTTACTTACCTTCAGTAATGCTCTTTCTGGTGGATACTCCGTCTAACCGCAGATTTCTCATCACTCTCCCACCTCCCTGTTCTGTGGTATGGTCTCTTCAATCTATAAAGAGTCCAATCTAGTAATCGGCACACCAGCTCGTTAAATTTGCTGATGACTTCGCATCTCAGGGTGCGGCAGAGTTCCTGAAAGAAACTGATGTCTGCACATATTGGCAAATATATGCAGCTCCTTTACATACTTGTAGAGCGGAATAGCATTGAATTGGAGCCAAAGAGTGCAATGTAGAAATCAGTCATTCAGCTAGTGGAAAGGTGGAGTCAACTGGTGACTACATTAATCCTTGTATTCTCAGATCAAGGTTACAAAGCAAAGTGCAATAAAGTCCTGAAATAGCATGGAATAATGAAGGCAATGGTCAGTCTTAGTTTCTTCATTAGGCGAGCAAAATCGAGCAATGAGAGCACAATTTTCCATAATTATCCGAGCTTTATCTTGCCACATGCTGGGTTAAATAGGTTTGTTTTTTGAAAACTCTTATTTCTGTTAAAATCCTGAGTCTAAGATGTAGTAGGGTTGTTCCATGAAGACGGTGTTCCTGAAAGAAGGACATCTTTGTTTTAAACCAATACTAATTCATGGTTTTCTAGAATGACTTAAATAAATTGCTGGAGAGTGCCATTTAGACCAGGTTGCGATATGGACATCTATGGACAGATCCATAAAGCATAACTGTGGATATTTGTCCAAGCCAAGAATACCTTTTATGCGACATAGGAAATAGTGGCCTGTCTGCAACAATAGTTTTGCAGCTTTTTTCTTTAACCATGTCGCCAACTTCAACTGAGGCCAAGTAACGGCAAACAAGAACATTGTTGGAGAAATATGTAGTCTGAAGTTGAGCTTTGTGTGGTCCATCATGGAATTGCAGTCAGCACCAGTTACTTTGTAGGTACCGTACAACCCTGGTTGAAAAACTATATAACATTCCAACCCCAGCGGCTGTATGGTGGAGTTTTGCATAGTAAATTTATAGTGGGTAAGCCGCACTGTTCGTGGTAAGTAGCTTTTTTCAGATATCACATTTGCATGTGGACCACCAAAACCTATTTTAACCACCTTCGAGACCATAGATAAAGTAATATAAATTTACCCTCTCCTAGCTTTACTTCGCTTAGATCACATTTACGTTGTCTGTTTTAGCACGTCTTAATTGGGAGTGCTGTCTACTCCCAGGATCCAGGAGTGCAGTTGTCTGAGATGCTAGAATTAGTTACCGTGCTTTTAGCACTTTATTTTGTGTAAGCGGAGTAATTTTGAATTTATGCACCCTAAAATAAACTACCCTCTTACTATTGTTTACTTGAAATATGGTCTCGCCGTCAACGCCATTATTCTTGTGGCAAAGCTCAGTTATTGCGTTAAGTGTTAAATTCTCCTGGCCATGCATGCCTATTCAGTTTAAAAAATGCCAACTATTGTGGGTAGCTCCCATTTCCATTTTCCTTTGACCTATACCCCACCTCAGCCCCCCAGTATTTCGAAATGTAACATTGTACATTTATAAATGACCAACTATCTGCCTACACGGCATAGAGTCCAACGATCTGTCTTTGTTTTCAAAGTATGATTGTAAATATGGCTTGTAATGAATGATTGATGGCGTTCCTGCTGCAGCCCTTATTATATTTTTGAGTGGAAGGTGGAGAACGGGGATTACATTATTGGCCTTTCTGCTGTGGCCAGGAGCAGAAGCTGAATGCCCATACGTTGCCTAATTCAGTACAGGAAATGAATTTCTTTGTTATAACTTGATGAAAAGAAACTGTAAAAACAGGTAGCAGCTGTCGTTAGAATTATTGAAGGGAGTTTTTACCTTCATCCCTTGAATTTAATAAATAGGTCAGAGCTTTAAGAAGCATGATAACAGAAAAGGTTTTGAAACATTTGTAAATATCAGATTACTTGAAAAAGGATTGAATGGTATTTAAAGTTAATAACATGTGCTGACCTTTTCAGAGCACACTGGGCAGTGCAAGTCTCTGGAGTACCAGCACCTTCCTGTGCATAGGTTCTTGGAAGAAGGCGAGTCCTATTTGGCGCTGGCGGTGGAGGTGGCACTGATCGGCCTGGGACAGCAACGCATTATGCCAGACGGCCTGTATGCCCAGGAGAAGGTGTGTCGGAACGAAGAGCAGCTCATTTCTAAACTCCAAGAAATCGAGTTGGACGATACCTTGGTGAAGATTTTTCGAAAGCAAGCAGTCTTCCTCTTAGAAGGTACAGTGGACCCAGTGGTGGGAGTTTAATGGCCTGATCTGGAATGACATTTTTGTTTGATCATTTGGGGATTTTTGTGGCAAATCCCTCTGTTATGTGACCACCTTGACTATAGGAAAGATGGAGACACATTCCTTTGTCTGTTTAGCTGTTATGTTGGAAAGCAGTGCAATCTGCATATTTAGAGCTACTAATTGGATAAACTGGAGACAAAGAAACCGTTTTTGCATGATAATATTGAATGTATTTGTTTATAAATGGTGATTTTTAACATTATAATTGGCGATGTTGTATATTCAATTTCATTAATAGTCATATTTCATAAAGGCCTTGCTTACTAATAGACTGCAGTCATGGGTCCTGTTCATGTGCTTCTCATGTATATAAGATCCTGTTTCGATGAAAATGAAATCACATTTATAAACCTAATATACTGCCCCAGCTCAATAAGATACTAATATTTTGCACTCACCTGGATACTTAATTGGGCTCCATGTTTTTTTGCAGACCTCTTGGGTTTATGACACACTGGTATCTCATCAGTATGCATGTTTAGTTAATAGAGCAGACACACTGTCAGAGGCATCCTAACTTTGACCTTGGGCACAAGCACTGTCCTAGCCTAAATCTGACAAAGCGATTCTTAATCCTTTCCGAAACTTCATGTAGCAGGAAACCTCACAAACCTTCAGAGGCAAGGAATTCCAGTGACCTTACTCTGAACGAAAAAGCGCTACCAGGCCAGCCTAGAGCTACAGTGCATGTGCGCGGGCGCGCGCGCCGCGCTTTACCGCGATTACTTAAACTTTCGCGGCCGCGCCCGCGCCCGCACGGCCGCTTTGATGTTTGTTTGTGATCGTAATAGCGATCACTTTCACTTTCGCGGCCGCATGGCCGCTTGGCATAGCCAATAGGTCTCGCTTTTGGGACCTTATAAGTAATTAGTTATGCAACTGTTGCATGGCTAAACACTTATAAGGTCCCAAAGGCGAGACCTATTGGCTATGCCAATGCTTGTTTTCTTTTGATTTTCGATGTGCAGAGTTTGGAGGTCTAGGCCAATCTGAGTGGACCAATAGGGGAATCACTAGTGACAAAGTGTTGTAGTGACCCAGGACCAGTGTTAAATACTTCAAAAAATAGTCGGAGGTTGTAGAACACTACATTGTTATAAAAGAGGATCCAATGAAGATTCTTTATTTTGTTTATACAACTTGTTTCTAGTAAGATTGAGCATGCTTTATTAGAAGGGGATAATCCCTATTCAGGTTGCAATTTGCGCTCTACCAGAGGCAATGTCTGTCAAATCCCTGCTTTTTCTATTGCTTTAATATAGACCATTGTTTGAACCCCAAATTATTCATCATTTCCAGTCACAGTGCAGATTGCTTTTTAGGCTTTTTTCCAATATTCTCCTCTGTTCATTTCCCAATATCATAATATCATTACTGATAAGAGAATGAGGGTCTCTTTTAGTATCTCCGAGTAATACTTTTGGATCCAGACTTTAAATATTTGCACAGAATGTATAAACCAGAGCTTATTTGCCCCGCAGTCCTGCTCGAATTACTTGATGAAACTAGGCAGCTAGACTATGGCACATGCTCTACGGTATCATACATTGCAAGAATATAAGGTGCTGTGTGAGTTAATCTTAAATTATTTGTTTATGTAGGCAAATAACTGAAAGGGAACACAAGTTTTCAGACTGAGGGCTGAATCTGCGCAGTCTGCACACTTTTGTAGAGCCTGTGCATTTGCTGTTTTAGGAGTAGCGCAATGGCCTTACAATTTCATACTTGCTATAAGTGAGTTCCTTATAATGGCAGAAGGAACTCTATGAACCAGCGGAATCATTAAGCACACCATTCAGAGCTGCATAGGGGTGTAATTAATGTGAAGAATGACTTTAGAGATAGTCTAACTTTTTATTGGATCTCCCATGGCCGCCTTCAAATCTAACTGGACACTAAAATGTCCTCCTTTTCTTGCTTGTAATCTGATTAATACATGTTGCTCTCATAACCCAGACATTCAAACCCCAGATCTATGACCAAAGGTAGTCCATCTCAATGAGTCCATAACTATTTCATGCACTGTACTAACATGAAAAATATAAATAGTTAAAGTATCTACTTCAGATTATCAACTGGTGAATAATTTCTACATAAACCTACTAGTAGATACAAGCAAAGTAAAAAGTAATGCTGTTTACTGTGCCACATAGCAAGAGCCGCCCCTGTTGACATGGCTGGACTGGCTGTAGCGAGCACCAGGCGTTTTCCAAGTGGGCCGGAAGGGTGTCCCACCGAATATTTCTTTGTAATTATGTTGCATTATGCAAATTAGAACAGAAATTAACTAGAGATTTGTTATTGACAATTGTTTTTTCCCTGCCGTAGGAATAGTTATAAGTAGCAGGGGTCCTCATAACCACACTGATTCACAGATTGAAAGCCTGCAATGCTTCAGAGCCCTGCTTAGGGCACAACACAACACAATACACACGCTGTGATTCGATTTTGATTGTTCGTTCTCTTTTAGGAGTAATATCCTATAGCAGAACAGAAGTCATAGCCATGAATTTTAGTATAGTTCATAATGAATGAATAATTTTATGTAGCACGGGGTTACTCAAGAAGTGTCCCGGCACGGAGGATAAAGCCCAGATGTGTGCTAGTCTTATAAGTTAAACAGATACGTTTTTAGAGATTTTCAGAATGTCCTCATCCGAAAGATACGAGTTGAGAAGGAAGCTTATTCCAAATCTTGGCGACTAGTACAGCAAAGGAGTCACTACCCCGTCTTTCTTCTAAAGTGGGGGCAATCTATCATCCGTACCTTCGAGTGCAGGACCCTGGCAGGGCTGTATTCAAGAATCCTATCATTGAGATATTTGGGACCCGTTTTGTAGAAGGCTCGGTGTGCAAAAGTGAAGGCCTTACATGCCACTCTTGCTGACTGGCAGCCAGTGCAATTGTTCCTAAAAATGGGACATAGAGGATCATTTTGTCAGTTTAAACAAGAGGTGAATTGCAGTGTTCTGTACCATCTGAAGTTGGTGTGTAAGATATTCTGGAGTTCTCAGATAAGACTGTAGTCCAATCTGGATAAAAATCAGCACCCTGGCCACTGATATCCACGCGTCCCATGAAAGAAAATCCAGTTTTTTAAAATACATTCTTAATATCTAGAGAAAGGATTTCACAACTATCTGGGCTTTAAAGGAAAACTGAATATCAAAAAGCACTCCCAGGTTCCTCGCCACTTGTTTGGAGGGGGGTGCACTGCTGTTCGGCCATGTGCCTGTCCAGCCTTGTAGTGTGGTCAGAGCCAAAAAGCCAAATTTCAGTCTTTTCCGAGTTACTGTAGGCAATTAACTGTCAGCCAATCTGTCACTGCTGCCACACATAGTAAAAGTTTGCTTGACGGAGGCAGGGTCGCCCTCATAAGAGCAATAGCTGTGCATCATCAGCGTATGGAACAGTTCTAATGCCGACTGACTCTACCAGAAAAGCCAAGGGGGCATATAAATGTTAAAGAGTGGGGCTGAGTGCAGAGCCCTGTGGCACCCCAGATTTTAATGTTTTCACATCTGAGTAAAAGGGCTTCATCCACACAGCTTGTTCTCTGTGATCCAGAAAAGAGCAAATACAGTTCGGCGCCGCTTCCCCTACCCCTATTTTTTTCAGCTGTTGGAGCAGGATCTCATGTGAAACGGTGTCAAAAGCCACTGATTGATCCAGCGGAATCAGGGCGACTATATGGCCTAGATCTAAATTCCACTTAATGGATTCCGTGATTTTCATTAAGGCTGTTTCCATACTATGCCATGCCCAGAAACCCCATTGGGATTGATGCAGCAGGTTAAAGGTGACTAAACTCAAAGTTCAGTACTCACATTCTTTTTGAGAGTCTTTGAGGTGACTGGTAGCGGAGAGAATGGTCTAAAATTTGAAAGGATCTTAGGATTAGCATTTATTTTTTCCTTTGTTTTTTTTCTTTTTCTTTTTTTTTCTTTTTTAAGAGGAGGATCCCATTAGCCCTTTTCCAGGATTCCAGCACTGTCTGACTGCAGCGAGGCCAAGTACACAAACTATAGACTCTATTTGCCTCAATGTGTGGAGGGTATGGATCTAAAGGAGAGCTGGACTTAAACCTGCTAAGGTGGTCCTTCGGCTCCTCTTCATTAGGTGGCAAAAATTCTACAAGTTTACGATTTGTAGTGGGCCGCACTTAACTGTCTAATTTTATAGGCTCTGGTGTTCAGCCTCAATAAATTTGACTGGATCCTTGTGATTTTATCATAAAAAAAAAATCGCTCCACTTGATACAGAGGTCCAGGTTAACATCGCAGGGTGGGGGGGGCCATCATCTTCGGGTCGGTGAATTTCAATACAATCTTAAACATCTCCTCAAAGCTATTATGTTCATCCTTAATGGGCTTGTTTATATAGCGCCGTGTCTTGCTGTTTATAATGTGTTCTTCAGGATCTTTCTAGTTTTTTTTTTTGCCTTGAAGATGAAAGCTGCTAATGTCAAAAAATATCTTATAAAAATCAATTTTTTCTGCTTTCACTCAACGTCTTTTGGTCTTAGAGTGCAAGTAACACCTTTTTTGTGTTCCAGAAAAGGTTTATTTTCCTTAAAAATGCCTTCTTTATTCGATCCTTGCCCTTCCTGTGGCAAGAAGGCCAGAACAGATACACACCCTGTGTGTATTCTCTGCCTCCCTAAGTCTCACTCTTCTAACAGCTGCCATCATTGTAAGAAGTTGTCGAACCATCAAGGACAGGGAGAGGATTTGACTTTATGGCCTCTCTGAAAGAGGTAGGTCTCCTGCGAGGCAGCAGAAGAGAACTCGGTTGACGTCGAGAGGAAACGTCCCGACCTCTTCTCCCTCGGCGTCTGGATCGACGTCGAAACTGCAGATGACGAAGAAATCGGCGTTGAGGACTTTGGTGATGCTGGCGCATCATCAATCGACAACAAAATCATCGTCGACGAAGGTAACAGGTCCTCCGTTGACGTCAACCAGGCAATGCTCAACGTCAGGAGACAAGTCTCCGTCGTCGCCTCATCGGCGATCGACGTCGGGGCACGTCTCCGTCGAGATTAGTCCAACAATCTTCGACGTTAAGACACAGGACACCTCCTTTGGCATCAAAGCAGAAGTCTCTGTCGAAGTCAGGACAAAGCTCTTCGACATCGATCCGTCATACTCCATCATCGACATCGAAACAGAAAACGCCGCCGAGATCGGTACAAGGATCTTCGACGTCGAGACGGAGGTCTCTGTCGCCGGCAGCCCAACGCCGGTCAACGTTGAGGCAGCAGTCTTCTGAGAGGGGGCAGAGAACGTTGAAACATGACACTACATCGACGTCGGGGAGACATTTGAGGTCGAAAGGACATTCTGTTGCAAGATCAACTCCACCTTCTAAGAGAAGAAAGTCAATGTCGAGGCATACGTCTCCATTGAGGAGACAGTCAGCGCACAGACGCTCCAGATCAACGTCAAGGTGCCCTTCCAGAGACTCCTCACCTCCAGTGAGCCTATAATCGTCACCTTCAGGCTCCCACAGTTCTCCCAGAGTTTCAACATCAAGATCCCCGGAGGTGGTGATCTCTACGTCCAGCAGTCCAGTGTCAGGGGGACACCAAGATTCCCCAAACAGGCCTGCACATGAAGAGGTGAACCCCCCCCCCTGCACAGTCCCCTGAGGGGGGAAAGAGAGGCACAGATCGCCTTCAATCCATTTTTCACCACAATGGTACAGGCCTTTGCATCACTGGGCCACTGACAAGGTCACGGCGGAGCAGCATCACTCGAGCCCTCGGCACAGATCTCCGTTGGCTCGTCTAATACGAGCAGTGGCTAAAGAACGATCTCCTTCAAGAGCCAGAGCTTGCAGCCGCACCCCTTCTGGGCGAGTGCACAGGAGGTCTAGATCAAGAAGCAGGAGGAGAGCGCACAGATCCCCGACTCAGTCCTCTTCTTCCACTCATACGTCCCGCAGAGACTACTCACCTACTGTGACCGACAGTCTGCCGCCGGGTCTCTCTGGTGGACGACATCTACACTTTTCAGGACGTTCTTGGCAGAGGGGCGGTGAAGCTGGGCATCCCTATGCCAACTCGACAAAGCAAGTCCTCAGATTTTTTAGACTCTACACCAAAGAGCAGCATCTAAGCCTCTGCTTCCCTTGGTACCACACCTCATAGAGCCAGTGATGGACATCTTTCTCACACCGGCGAGTGTTAAGACCGCTCCAGTGAGAATCTTTAAGTACCGTTCACCAAAGGACGACCCACTCGTCCTTAGAGCTGATCCTCCCCCGAATTCAGTCATAATTGATGCGGCAAAGACGACCCATGCGGTTGCATCCTCCTCTACTGTTCCACCAGATAAGGAGAGTAAAACGCAAGATTCCTAGGGAAGGAAGGTTTGTGGCACTTCGGCCTCCATGTTGAAGGTCTCCAACGCATCTGCGCTCCTGGGCCGCTACAACAGATCTCTGTGGGACTCACCACAGAGATTCACTGAAGTTGCCACAGGAAGATCGCAAAGATTTTGAGGAAATCCTAACAGAGGGCAGTCTGGTGTCTAACCAGGTCATCAGTGCTGTGGCAGATGGAGCTACCCTTTCGGCTCATACTTATGCTCATGGGGTATGTGCAAGAAGGACGTCTTGGCTCCGACTGAAGTCACACATCCTCCATCCTCCATCTTCCTTTCTCCGGTTCCTCTCTGTTCGGGACTCACACGGATGAAGAGATGGCCCGGAAGAAAACAGAACTGGACACGCTGAAGGCACTGGGCTTTGAAAATATTGAATTCCGCCGGAGAATCCAACCTTACAATCAGCGATCCTCCCAACAGAGGGTTCAAACCCCTCATTGGCAGAAAAATCCGGATTAGCAGGGCCAGCAAAGATCGCAGTATCGGGGCAGACGTTCCTCCAGAGGAGGAGGAAATCAGCATCAAGGCAACAACTCCGCCAAGACGCAGACAAAGCAATGAGTACTCACTTCCCCCGTCGCCGTTCACCACTCCAGGGGTGGGGGGGAGGGAAAGTATCGCAAATCATCTCGAAGTGTGGTGAGCTATCACAAAGGATCAGTGGGTGTTAGCTACGCTGCAGAACGGGTACTCTACGTTTTCGACACCGTAACCCCTCAATCCCTCCAGTTCCACCATCGTGTCACCAGTTAAAGTTCTTGCAGAGAGAAGTTGCCACTCTTCTCAGTCAGCCATCGAGAGGGTGCCAGTATCTCAAAGAGGGAAAGGGGTTTACTCAAGATACTTTTTGGTAAAGAAAAAGGGCCAAAAGGCAGAATACAGACCCATTCTGGACTTGCGGACACTCAACCAATCAATCAAAAAGGAGAAGTTTCGCATGTTGACTCTCTATCAAATATATCCACATCTCAGGCAGGGGGATTGGATGTGTTTGCTGGATCTGCAAGATACATACTTTCATGTCCCGCTCAATCAGCATCACAGACAATACCTACGATTCCTGGTGGGATCCTCATTACCAGTTCAAAGTTCTGCCCTTCAGGTTGAAGTCAGCCCCCAGAGTGTTCACGATGTGCATGGCGGTAGTGGCAGCCGCACTGCGTCGCAGGGGCATCTTCGTGTACCCGTACTTGGACGACTGGCTGTTGAAAGGTCCTTCTCCAGACAGCGTGAGGAGTCATTTCTTGAACAGTCTTGAGCTGTGTCACTGGCTGGGCCTGCATGTGAATGTAGTCAAGTCAATTTCACAGACAACGCAGAAAATACATTTCTTAGGAGCTCTGTTAGACTCCAAGGTAAAGTGATTCCTTCGGAGGAGAGAGTGTTCCCTCATACAGAAATGCAAGCTGGTTCTGCACAACAGAAAACTGCCTGTACGTCGGATTGCCTCTCTGCTAGGGTCGATGGCATCCTGCATCTTCCTGGTTCCCAATGCCAAACTATGAATGCGTCCTCTTCAGCAGGATCTGGAGGACAAGTTGGACCAACAGACAGCTCGCTGGGACGAAAAGATGAGTCTATCGAACGCGGCACGAGCGTCCATACCTTGGTGGATGAGAAAAGGAAATATGCAAGTCGAAATTCCTTTTCATCAATCTCTGCCTGCTCAGAGGCTGATCACGGAAGCCTCACTGCAGGGTTGGGGGGCCCACATGGGTCCTCCCCAGACTCAAGGACTATGGTCTCCAAAAGAGCGATACTACCACATCAACATGCTAGAGCTGAGAGCAGTTCACCTAGCCCTCAAAGCTTTCCTTAGCTCGATTCAGGCAAGTTCAGTATTAGTACAGACTGCAATGCAACCACAATGTACAACCTGAACAAACAGGGGGGAACTCGCTCACGCACACTTACACTGGAGGCTCAAACACTCTGGCATTGGCTCCTGGCGCGGAATCTGTCAGTCACAGCAGTCCACCTGCCGGGAGAACAGAATGTGAGAGCGGATGCTCTCAGCCGTCACTTCGAAGACAGACAAGACTGGGTTCTCAACGACGAGGTTGTCGAAGACCCCTTCCAGTCATGGGGTCGTCCCACCATCGACCTCTTCGCGGACGACGAAAATACAAAATGCCGAGACTTTGCCTCAAGGTTCTACCAACCAGGATCGAAAGGGAATGCCCTTTTGATAGACTGGTCAGGGGCATTTGTATATGCCTTTCCACCTCTTCCGCTAATCCTGAAGGTGGTGACCAATCTGTCTCATTCGTGCACGAGGATGATACTGATTGCCCCGGACTGCCCGAGACAATGGTGGTACCCGGACCTTCTGCACCTATCGGAATGCCCTCACAGGAAGCCGCCGTGCAGACCGGACCTGCTGTCCAAGATGAACTGGAGGATTCATCACCCCAAACTTCCCTCACTGAACTTGGCAGCATGGCTCCTGAGGTCCTCCAGTATGGCCACCTAGGACTAACGCTGGACTGCATGTCCATTTTGAAGGAAGCAAGAAGACCGTCCACGAGACATTCGTGTCCATGCAAGTGGAAGCGGTTTTATATGTGGTGTGTGCAAAACAGTTGTAATCCAACCAAGGGTCAGGAAGAGGTCATCCTTCCTTACCTACTTGGTAGCGATCACGTCCGCTCGCAGAGTGAGCGAAATACAGGCGCTCTGCTCTAAAGAACCTTATTCAGTTTTCCATCTTAATAGGGTCGTGTTGAGAACGCACCCCTCTTTCCTTCCTAAGGTGGTGTCAGATTTTCATGTGAATCAGACCGTCTCTCTTCCCACCTTTTTTCCCAATCCCTCCACTCCAGCTGAGAGGGCCTTACACTCTCTGGACCTGAAAAGAGTTTTAAAATTCAATCTGGATAGGTCCAGATCTGTGAGAAAATCTGATCAACTATTTGTAAACTATGGGTCGATCAGAACTGGTTTTGCAGCTTCAAAGCGGTCCATCTCCAGATGGATAGTTTCATGTATCAAACTTACTTATCAATTAGGGCAGAAGCCCCTTGGGTTTACTCCCAAAGCGCACTCTACCAGAGGAAAAGCTGCTACTACTTTTCTTCATAACGTGCCCATGTCTGAAATTTGTAAGGCGCCAACTTGGAGGTCCGTTCATACATTTAGAACAGACACCCAAGTAGGCCAGGCCTCCTTGAGGAATCTGTTCAATAGCTGATTTCGGCTGTTATAATATGTTGGGTCATTTTTACTCTCATTTACCTGCAGGTGGTTGATGGGCTTGCTATTCTATTCAGTGCTTATGACTATTGATGAGGATCCCCTGGAAGAGAAGGATAAGTTACTTACCTGTAACCCTAGTTCTCTTCCAGGGGTATCCTCATCAAAGTCGTAAGAAACCCACCCACCTCCCCAGGTAAGTGAGATGTTTCTAAAGTGTTAAAGGATATCTTTGTGCCCTGACCTTCAGAGTTATGCAAAGAACAACTGACCTAACTGTCACCCCTGAGGCATGATGGGAAGCTAGGGGTCATGGCTGCCTTAAAGGCATGGTGCCAGTTTTTGTTGAAAATGCTTTAATTTTCTATGCTATTGGTTTACAATGCAGCCTGTAGGCTAACAATGTCTACTGTATTTGCAGTTTACTATTTGAGTACTTTGCTCATTAAAAACAGAGTTCAAGTGCTACTTGCCCTCTTGTGTTTTTTATATATATTGGCAAATAGTCTGTGTGTAATTACATTCTTTAGCCTC
Organism: Triturus cristatus; assembly: GCF_964204655.1. Lineage (NCBI taxonomy): Eukaryota > Metazoa > Chordata > Amphibia > Caudata > Salamandridae > Triturus > Triturus cristatus. The sequence goes on from NC_140581.1 coordinate 391,252,719, forward strand.
CTATTGGGAGCTGCATTGGTATGAGAAAATATATATGTATAGATAGATATATTTAGCTGTATATATATGATTTCCATATATAATTTTTATATATCTGGGGTCTCCGCACATGGGCGGGAATATTCAGTGCTCATGACTTTGATGAGGATACCCCTGGAAGAGAACTAGGATTACAGGTAAGTAACTTATTCTGCCCCACCATGTTTGACTACCCTATCCATATGGACACAGGCGTAGTCTTCAGGGATGGCAAGATGTAGGTCAGGGTAAGAATCGTCGCATTCACATTTCAGTCCAGAAGAGGACGTCTAACTGGGTGTCCTCAGAGGTTAGAAATGTCAAGAGCGTGCTTGTATAGGGAACGAAAATTAATCAAAGCAGCTTTTAGTTTGACATTGTTTCAACATTGTCCTTCAATCGCTTTACTCTGCTATTTAGAGGATGTAGTGGGAGTTTACTCTTCAGATAAGAAGCAGGGCATTCGCAGTTCACCAAAATAGTTGCATATATTCTTATCAGTGAACCTCCTAGTTCTGCTGAGAGTATACTATTCTTAGACTTCTTGGGTAAAACCGGCATGGTGGCTGGCACTGGCTTCGGTCTGTACGCGGACTTGCACATGTGCGCTTGCCTTTGACGTGCTAGAGGCTTGTCTGATGCACGTCCGCGCTGCGTCCATCTTATAGGAGGGGCATGTCTCCTCTGGAACACTAGAGCCGTAAACAAATGGCACCTCTGCGCGTCCCAAGTCCTAGCCCAGAGAAAGAGGACTTTTGAAAATACTTCAAGTTTTACAGCGCCGACTAATTCAAGTAATGCAGTTTATAAAAAATGTTTTAAGTTTTAATGGCCTCTACTCTGTCAAACTGTAATTTCTAGCTGAATAGAAAGGTCAGGTCGTCCGACCGTTTGCCAACTAACCTAAGTGGCCTGCTGGTGTTCTCCTGTGTTTTGTTCCCAGAATGACCCCGAACATTGTGTGGACTTCACAGGTCTTAATCAAATGGCATGTATTGGTTAGCCCTGCTGCTTTCAATACAATTAGATAAGATGAAACCCCATAGAAATTTGATGTTCATATGGCTTAAATTATATCAGACACAATTCTCTTCAAAATCTGTTATTCAATATTCCTGAGTCGGTGGATTCCATGGATCTTTTTCTTATTCCATATCTAGGTTGTTGTCGTGAAGTCCATGTTGCTTTCACTTTCAGCTGTTCTAGTCTACCGTTAACATGTGGAAATGCATCTTTCTAATCCGGTATTATGCTCACACAGCCGGAGCATGGCTGTAGCTGCATCTGGAAGGCCTGCTCTCGTCAACGACAGCAGAATTCTTGTCCTGCAATTCTTCTCTGTTTGGAGGCAGATCAATAGACTGCATTGCAGGCTGTCTAGATGACTAATAGGCCAATTGTCCGTGTTCCTCTTGTGAGGAGGAAGACATTGCACCTTGGCCATGCCTAAAAGTTGTCTTTGTTTTGAGTTTATTATGATCCATACCTAACGACTGATATCTTGGCATGTTGGATGTATTCCCATCCCAGAACAGCAAAAGATTTATTTGGCTTTACTACATATTCAGATTGTTTTAATGGTTCTTTCTTTAGAAATCTAGTTTACTGTTTGGAGGACCTCTAGTTTTAACTGATCTTCCTAGTACATGATGCAGAAGTTCTTTTTAATGCCATATAGAAACTTTTTCCAGGTGTTTCTTAAAAACATGCCAAATGTGCAAGAAGTCTACTGTTTAATTGAGTATCGAGCTGCACATCTGTAATCTTTCCAGTGTAGAATAATATTCCATGCTTGCTGCAAGTTCTGTGAAGCTATATAAAGGAATTGATATCTGCCATAACAACTCTAGGCTAAAGCAGGGCATGAGCAAATTACATGAGTTAGAGAAGTCAAATCCCATTCAATCTTTGAATTTCTTCCATCATGTATCGACAACGTGAATTTCAGACTTATGAAGCGTAATGTTGATCTCTCATTTTTACAAGTGAACCACAAGGATCCACCTATTTGTAAAGATTCTTTACCATAAAAGGAAAAGATCTAATTAAAATGAGATGGCAATATGATTCGATTTAAGATGTGCTTGAAAGGCTGAGTAAGTAAAGCGGTTGTCTCACTTTATGACAAGACTAGATTTTTACCATCAGACACCAAATACATTTAATAAGGGTTTCCTGCTGTTCTGTGTTTTTTTTACTAAAGGTTCCCACTTCATGTCAAATCAGTGTCTTGATTAATCCAAGCTCAGAATTACAAGTACTTGACAGAATTTAAGCAACTGACCCTATGTAACCAGTGATTGGCACACTCCTATCTGAATTTGTTTAGATGACTTTGGAAGAACACCCACTGATCTCAACACTGGAAACCTTAATCAGTTTAGCCATGACTTGCTTGATTCAATTTCCAGGCCATAAGTAAGAAAAGACATGAGCTTTGTCCTAGCTACAGAAGAAATGGATTTAGCAGTGGGCCTTAGTAATTTAAAATAGTTGTCTAAATGAGCTTGCGGCTTTTGACTTAAGACCGTCAAAAAATGACATTTGCAGTCTTTTCTAAGGCCAAGTTACTTATAGAAGCTGAGTTGTTTCCCTCTCATCCTGACAGGTAACTATTGCCTAACCTTGAACAGTTTTGATAAAACACATCCTTTAGCAGTGCTTATATTGTCATTACATTTAAACTTTTGCAGTTTATCAGCAGTACAGTCCAAAGCAACTGCCCTTCGCATATTGAAGCACTGCCATCTTTTACACTTGGGTAGTATGATGGAAGAACTATGATCTTTATAGACGCTTCCCTTAATGGACTCTATAAAGGCTAAAATATCTGGTGACAATGCACTTCTGCTTTAGTCCTTATTTAGAAGCAAACCTAATAGACCGCAAAGCTCTGGTTCCATTAGACAGTCTGAATAAGACAAGACAGAAGTACTGATCTTTGGCGACAGCAGCAACACATGGAACAACTCCTGGTGGCAATCAGACCTAGGACCCGCTCTGACTTGCTCTAACCACGGCAGAAACCTCAGAATCCTCATTGGCAACAAGCTCACCATGAAATATCAGATCAACGCAGTCTCCCCAGCCTGCTTCCTCACTCTGCGCATGCTACGTAGGATCTTCAAGTGTCTACCCCTACACACGACACACCGTGACACCGCCCTCATCACCAGCCGACTGGACTTCGGCAATGCCCTCTACAAAGGAATTGCTGCACACCTTCTACAAAGACTTTAGACCATCCAGAACGTCGCAGCCAGACTCCTCCTTGGCCTTCTCAGACGAACCCATATCACACCCCACCTCCGTAAACTCCACTTGCTCCCCGTACAGAAGAGATGCCAATACAAGCTGCTGACCCCTGCACACAAGGCTCTACACCACCAAGGACCTGTGTACATTAACCTCCGCCTGAACTTCCAACCATCAAGTAGACAACATTTAGCCTCCCTTTCACTTGCCTATACTCCCTGCATCTACTGGAGCAGAAGTGGATGACACTCCTTCTCCCACATATTAGCAAAGACCTGGAACAGCCTTCCCACGCACCTCCGGACCATCACCTCACTTCTGGAATTCTGACTGGCCTTCAAGACCTGCCTGTTCGAATAAGCCTCCATGGCCTGCAAATGCCTGGTTACCTTTTCGGGTGATTAGTTGTGATTTAGAAATTCTGATTGATTGGATACTTTATCGGACTTATCAAACAGCCTGTCATCCACAAGTATGCACAACATTTGGTAATTTTTAATGTTAAAAAGTTGATTAATAAGTAAATTACAAAAATAACTTCCATATTACCACAGTTGGGCTGAAACACCATTTGAATGGGCAACAGACTATCTCTGTTCATTCTGATTTTTTCTTTGTTTCATTAGTAAGCCATCACCCATTTTTTTTTTTTTTTTAAATAAAGTATCATAACATTTTTGTACTTACATTTGAGTTCCCGCTACAGACTGCCTTAGCTGTTGTGTGACCTCTTGTTAACCATACTTTACAGAGTGCATACATGTAGGTAGTAGTGCGAAGAGTGGGCTTTGGGCCAGCCATCTTGATAGATGCACAACAGCCAATGGCTGGTTTTCCAATGGGTGAGTGGGCTGTCCAATCCCATGACATTTGATAGGATTGCATTGTCTCATTACTGTTCTAGTCAGATTTTGTTGATTGGCTTCAAGAAGTGCTTCTTTGCTTTGTCTTAATTTTCCCTCTATGCATCCCTCCCTCTCCCACATTCACTGCTCTGCATTGCATGATCCCAAGGTTTTATTTCTTGCTGCTTCCCTGAGATCCGTCTATTCCTGCTTAGTTTCCCTCTTTGGCATGTTTCCATGTTTTCACATCGCCCTGCCCGCAGTCCAGATGTTTTTTCCCACGTTCTAATTGTTTGCTGTTCTCCTTCAGTGATATTGCAGTGCCAGCATCCTTAGCGACTTTTACATCACTGCGTCCATCACCAAGTCTGTATTTTCGTTCTTGGCACTACACACTGTGGCACTCTTTTCATAACTGTGTCTAGGAAACGGCTTAAAAGCTGTTTTTTCACACATCTACATACAAATGACTGATCATACCTTTCAACGTTAGGGTGACTTCCATCGGCACATATAGGAGTTATATTCAGAGTTGTGATGGCTATCTCCTTAACCCAGCATGAGGATATATTTAGGGAATACAAGCAAACCTTATTAGAGATGTTAAAGTGACGATGCAAATTTATGTTTAAGTCTCCCTTTCATGATCTGTCAAACTGCCTGTCCTCACTAGTTTCCTCACTTTTCTGTAACTCTTCACACCCCTTCTCTCTACCGACATTGCTCCACACTCTCTCACCTTTTCATTCCCCTACTCAACTGCAACCTTTCTCCCTAATGTTGCGGCCTTCGCCCCCTGTTCACATCCCTCCTCCACACTATTTACAGTCTCCTCACCCTTTTCATTACTCCTTTTCTTCAACCCCACCATTGCTCTCCTGAGCCAATGCGCTGTGTCCTCTCGCTCCTTATTACTCTTAGCCCTGTTCATTGCCTGCCTCTCTATTACTCTCCTTGCCCAGGTATCTCCATTCTCCTGCTCATTGCTCCTGTCTCACTAGTGACCAATGCCGCATGCAAACCACAAAACCACTAAAAAGCTGTTCTTTTGTAGCATGCAGGTATTTGTATATACAAGTGCTAGATGTCCGGATTACCCCGGACAGTCTCGATTTTCAGAGAACTGTTCCGGTGTCCCAAAGCTCTTCCTAATTTTAAATGCATGTCCCGGTTACAGAGACGTTCTAGTTGGGCTCAGGTTTCACTTGGACAAAACCAGTGAAATTCAGTTAGCTGAGTTAACTAGAACTCGCTCCCCTGCAATGCACGGCTTATGATATCTCATATTAAATCACTCCTGGCATAGTCAGTGACATCACTGACATCGCAAATGAAATCACTGATGACCTCATCCACAGAATCACTGACACCCACTCATACCCCCATAGAACCTTTCATACTCACTCAACCATTCACAAACCCATTCACAGACCCATACCAGTAATTACACACCCGCTTACTGAATCATAGATCAGTGTCACTGACCATGTCATGAGTGATGTAATATGAGAGGTCATACGCAGTGCATTGTGGGGGTGTAAATTAGTTAGCTCAGGTAACCATAACTGCTGAATTTTACTTGGTGTGTACGAGTGAAATCTGAGCTTAACTAGAACGTCCCTCTAACCTTTGGTTTTTCAGGTGAATTTGTAAAGTTTTTTGATTTTAGTTCCTAACTGTAACTAGTAACTTTTGACTCTGAGTGGGAGTGCTTGAGTGTCTCAGTGGGTGGTGTATGAGTGTCTGAGTAGGTTTGTAAGTGGATGTGAGTATGAGTGGGGATGTAAGTGGGTCTATGAGTGGGTGTGTGTCTTAGAGGGTCTGAGTAGATCTGTGACTGGAGGTGAGAGTATGAGTGATTATGTAACTTGGTGCATGGATGTCTGGCTGTGTCTGTCTGTGAGTGGATGTACGTGTCTGAGTTTGTCTGTGAGTGGGTGCATCAGTAAATGGGTCTGTGAGTGACTGAGAGAATCTCAGTTGTTCTGTGGGTGGGAGCATGAGCGCCTGAGTGTGTGCTACTTGGTTTCTGCCCATTTTCAGCTCACTTCTGACCTGTATTTTGCCCATTTCTGCTAGTTTCTCACACTTATTTTACATCTTGCTGCCTGTTTTTGATCTCCATTTTGCCTCTTTCTGCTAATTTCTGACCTTCATTTTGCTTCTTTCTCCTCTTTTCCCTCTGAGACTGAGAGGCGAGTAGCAAGGCCCTCCAGTCCCATCCAGCTCCCTGCCTCCTGCTTAAGCTGTCATTACTCCCACAGACTGGGAGCTGCTAAATATGTAGCTCGGGGTCTGTGAGACCAATCCGGTCATCTGTTTTCCTACCTGCTTCACAGCAGGCAGGGAAACTGACAAACTCCACACTCAGCAAGCAAGAGTGGTTTTACAGCTCTCGCTTGCTGAGTGGAGTTCGTGTTTGTTATAGGAAACAGCTATGTCCTGGGGGCAGGCACCCCGGGACATTGCTCAAGCCGGTCCTGGGGATGCCAGTCCCCAGGACCATTATTTGCTCCAGGAGTGGGGGCTGTATATGTCCTGAGAGGTGGAGCATCCCTCCCAAATTCCTTTCGTATTTAGCCCTGGGGATGTTGTGGTCCCCGTGGCTACTAATAAGCCCAAAGGGGGAGGGGGAGTGTCACGCAGCCCCCCTCCATTATGTAAATTAAGCCCTGGGGGGTGGTTTTCCCCACTTTAGAGCCTTAGGAAGGGAGGCCTGTGCGCCCCCTCCTTTTATTTGTTTTAAAATGCCTTCAGAACCTTGCCCACCTTGGGTTTATTTTAAAACAAGCGCTGTAAAGTGTTGTTTTTTTTTTACATTCTGCTGTGGATCCAAGCCCAATTGAGCAGCAAAATTGAAAAAGAAAATGGTTTTAAACCCCAGCGGGTTCATTCTACCCATATGGGTGCTGTGTGGCCAGGTCCCCTAATCAACCCTCAAATGGGTCCCGTGAAGTGTAAGTCCTGAAAATTCTCGGTGCCGCTGTTTCCAACACACTTGGCCACACAGCACCCATATGAGGAGAATGAAACCGCACTTCAAGTCCCAGAAGACCTTGGGACAGTGCTTATACAAGCTTACCAATCGGCCAATCAGCTGGCGGATAAGGGATAAAAGTAGGGGTGGGCGGATTTTGCGTAATCGCGTTACGCAAATCTCCGCGAAACGGTAAAAAATCTCTGCGAACACGCAGAAATTCCGCGAACACGCGGAATTGCTTGTTCGCGATGCTTTTTTCCTGTTTACAATCGCTGTTTGCGTGCTCGGGGAGAAATATCTCGCGAACATGCATTTTGAGAACGCGAACAAGCAAAAAATTTCGCGAAGTTGCGGAAAGCAGAATTTTGGGCAATTTCGCGTTCTCCGTGGAATGCGAAATTACCCAAATTCCGCAAATTCCGCGAGCGGAACAGAATTTGCCACCCAGACCTAGATAAAAGGTGCAGTTTTGAAGACGCTGTGTATCCGGTGAACCAGCCTAGAGAAAGGAATCTTCCGAAACGCGTCGGTTACAGCCTGTGACTTAAAGGACCTGCGTGGAATTCCTGTTGGAGTGCATGCCAAACCTGTGGGAACATATATATCTATCTCCACACTCCTGCATTGGCGCCGTCACGGCAAGAATCCGGTGCGTGCCTTAGTTGCTTAAAGTGCGTTTATTGCAAGGTTATCAGCTTTCATGCATTACGGCAAGTGCCCAGCATATATATACATCTGCTCAGCAGGTAGGGGTGCACTCAGGAGGCAAAAATTTGTCTCCGGCAATAAAGAGCACCTCACCAACAGTGCTCGCCTGACGCGTTTCGAATATAATCCTTACTCATAGGCTTGACTCAAATTGCATGGCCAACGGCACGTTTTATTTAGATACTCGCCCTCCAATGGGCTCCTCGCATGAGAATCCCAGTGCCTACTGGGCAATGTAGTGTCGGTGGTTTACATCCCGCCACAATGGGCTTGAGTCCACTGAAGAAAATCAGCCCCCAAATGAGCCAGAAGTGCCAGTAATGCCTGCCATCGCTGACTTGTCTCCCCACAATAGACACATGACGTAATTTCAATGTCCGTGGCCCCTTATGACATCCAAGGGGGGTGCAGCCCCTCACACCTGGGGGCGTATTGCAAAGCAAGCACTGTAAAGTGTTTTTTAAATGTTTTTTTTTTTTTTTACATTCTGTGGATCCAACCCCAATTGAGCAGCAAAATTGAAAAATAAAATGGTTTTAAACCCCAGCGGGTTCCTCTGTGACACCCCACCACCACATCAAGGGGGGTTACGGTATCCCTACCCGGAGAGATACATATATTCTATTGGCGGTCGCCAGTAGATAGTTATAGTTAAGACCACGTTTCCATAGGAAAAGCATTTTTTTATGTGCTTATAACTTTGGTGTCGTTTGACGAATCTTTACGAAATTTTCCAAAAAGTTCCTCTTTTCAGGTCCGCTCCTATCCTGAAAGTTTGGGGGTGACTCGTGAAGGGGGGGCTGAGAAAAAAGGGGGTTCCCAAATCGTGTTTTCTCCATGCAATTTCCAGAGGAAACTTTAGACAAGGCTACAGGTCAAACTGCTGAACGGAATTACGCCAAATTTGGCAGGGAGAAAGGTCGTGGTCCAGAAAGCACGCTTTTGTTTAAATGGGGTAAGCTCGTTCAGTAGTTTTAGAGAGGTATCAAAATGTACAGATATTGATATTTGAGAATTCTGACATCTGATTGGCTGAGGCGTCACGAGCATGCGGCTCATTGGCTGCAAACTGTTGAAACTAGGAAGTGTTGGCAGCCATTTTGTGACTGAGTTGAAAGGCGTAGTGCGAACAAAAAAAAATGTATAAGAGGGTATAGTAGGAACACTGGTCTTACTTTAAGCAGTCTGTACGGTGCAGAGGCAGGGAGTTTGAATGTTGCGTAGGCCGTGGAAATCACGTGCGCAGAACAACGGTGCAAGATATTGCGGCAAGGTTGCGTAGGCTCTGGAAATCCCGTCGGGGAAAACAATGTGCCGTATTGCGGCAAGTGGTGTGTAGGGTGTGCACACACAGGTAGTGTGAATGTGCGGTATTGCGGCAATATTCAGTAGGCTGTGTAAATCATATCAATGCGCTGTATTGCAGCCTTCCTTTAATATAATGCGCAGTAATGTTTACTTAAAATGCAGTGTTCACTTTTATCACGGACAGTGCCACTTTCTTAGACGAAATGTAATATTATGTGGGAGGGCGTGTTATGTTCTGTGCGCGGAACAAAATTAATGTTTAATTGGCTGAGGTGTTCCAACAAAGAGCTCAATGTTCATTGGCTGCGAACCATTGAAAGTAGAAGTGTTGCCAGCCATTTCCTCCCCGTCCGTGGAGTAGCAGGGACATCTGATTGGCTGATGTGTTCCAAGCAGGACCTTCCCAAGCTTAATGTTCATTGGCTGTAAACCACTGAAAGTAGAAGTGTTGGCAGCGATTCCCTCCCCCCTCTGCGGAACACCATGGACATTTTATTGGCTAAAGTGTTCTGAGTACAAGTTTGCTCATTGTTGTTTTGAACCATTTTGTGACGCATTTCAATGGAGTACGGGAAAACAAAGTAGTAGCGGGGAGGGTAGGAACACTATTAACTCTGTACAGTGGTCACCAGGTGGTGGACAGGGATTGTGAAGGTAAAGATTGTTTTTTTATATTTTAAGGGCCATTTATATAATTGGCGTGGGGTGTACAAATCATGGCGGGAAAATAAGTGTGTTGCGGTCTTCCTTTAATTAAGTTTGCAGGTGGGATACTTCCCAGGAGGACTATTTACTTATAATTTCTGACGGGGAACTGTGGTTGCGCAGCAAAAATTTCAGACTAGGTTTGAAACTGTTTTTATTAAGCAATTACAAATATACATTTTTCGGAAACTGAAGCTGTATATATCAAAGGGGTGACAAATAAAAACTCAATTCATAAAATATCCCTTTAGCGTGGCCACACGCTCCCTTTTTTTTCTGCTATAATTTGTAAAAATGTTGCCCCATATTCTTGATAATATAAGAGGGCATGAGTTACTTTTAGATAAAGTAGAAAAGAAGTGCTACAAGAAACACTCCCGCACCACATCATCTCAGGTCACAAGAACAATAACAAGTAAACAGTTAAACATAAATTACTTTACATTACATAGAACTGAACGCTTTATAATTTTTTACAATTTTGATACTGTAGAATTCGGGAAAGTTCTGTCGTAGTGCTTAGAGGTCACTCACTGCTCCGCTAACAAATCACATACTCTTAAGAATATATAGGATAGTAGTATAATAAAATACACTACTGGTTCTATATATTCTATAGGGAGAAGGTGAATAGGAACCGCAACAGAGAAAAATAGAAATACCAAAAAAAATTCAGAAATGTAGGGTTTATCAAAGGTATTCACTAAAAGTATCCAAACTATCTTTTTTTTAAACTGCAATTTCGAAAAATATTCTCACTGTAAAAATATCTGATCAAGTAAGTTATAAAGGTCAGTAAGCTGTATTTCAGATGGTTTACTCCTGGCGGTGACAAATCTCCACTTCCTGTTGTATGAAAATATCACACTCCATTACAATATACAGAGTGTCACTGATGCCACACAAAAAGGAAAAGGAACCAACTCATGAATACAAAACAAGATCAATAACTAAATACTTTCCAGCGATGAATATGTTCAGAGCTTCTTTTCTCCGGGACTTTGAAATCTTTCATCTTCGCGCTGACGGGTCATAAACTCCTCTGAGATCACAATGACTGTTAATATTATAATACACATATTCACAGTATATGATCCCACGGGGGAAACAGACTAAGACCAAGATGCTGCTGACGTTACATATAAATCTTTAGTCTTCGCGCCGACGGGTCACCAACACTTCTGAGGTGAAGTAGAGTGTCAATATTATAATATACAAAGTCACACTATATGAGCTCAAAGGAGCCAGAAAAGGAACAATGTTTGCTGTATTCTGTCTGTTTCTGAAAACAAGCTGCTGACGTTACATATAAATGGCAAAAACAACCAATAACACTTTTTTCTAAATAAAAGTGTTCAAATATTGACAAATAGCTACGTATTATAAATATCTACTATGCCATAATCCAACAATTTACAACTCAGGATTATGTTTTGTGGCCGCAAAAGAAGAATCCGACTAGAAAAGAGCACCTGCATCACTGAATGGACAGGCGTAAATAACTCGCAAAAAACGAACTAATCAATGGGTGTGGTTTATATACTTCTTGGTTTAGTAGTCTATGGAAGGAAGATCTGGATCCGCCCGTTTCGATGTCACGTTTTACAGTTGACAGGTGCTCATGTTTTAACTGTTTAACTCGTGCACATGTTGGGAAAAGTTAAAAAATGTGAAGCGGTAAAGGTTTCGATTTCGATCCTGACACGCATAAGGTCCTTAATATGTACATACGTTGGAGAGCTTAAACTGTTAACGGCAAACCGTGTCATTTTCATTCTAATGACTAAATACATCTATTAATTGCCGTAATTCTAAATAGAAGGCATACAAAAATATCTTTCAGAATAAAAGAAAAAAAGTGCTAATATTTCTCCTCTCTGATTTTAAATTAAAAAAATGCAAGCATTTGTAAAGCGTACAGCTACCCCTGGAAAGGTGTGCCGGTGCTCGGGGGCATCGGAAAGATTAAGCATGGTGTTGCCCACAGTGATCTAGTGGTGGCCTAACATGGCGCTGGAGCCGGGAATCGAACTGTGAACGCTGTTGTTCGAAGTCGGGTATCATAGCTGCTGCGTCACACTTTATCCACACTTATATGTTAACTAGTGCTAATTAAGTTTTAAACATTGTTAAATTATAACTTGGACTACTGTTATGTGTACACTTTTTGTAGTGAAAAACTAACTATTTTTAAAATGTACTTAAAAACAATATAGGTTTCAGGGACATTGTAGTTAGAAATTAGCATTTATAAAAACCTTTGAAATTCACTGAAAACACCATAGGTTTTACAGACATTATAGTTAGAAATTAGCAGTTAAAAAAACCTTTGAAATTCACTGTAAAAACCATAGGTTTTAGGGACGTTCTAGTTAGCTGGACATTGCAGTCGTACAAAACCATAGAAATTCCACTGTCATAGTTAGTTCAGCCAACTATAATTTGCGCCCCCGCAATGCACTGCTCAAGACGTCACATATTACATCATTCATGGCATGGTCAGTGACATCACTGATGACATCACTGATGAAATGTCCAGCTAACTATAACGCCCCTGAAACTATGGTTTTTTCAGTGTGTATATATATATATATATACACACAGCTATGTGATCAAGGCCACTTGGTGGCCGAAACGCGTAATGACATGCCACGCCGTTACTAACTTCTGAATAAATCTCTGTGAAGCTCGTCTGGTGTCCGTGTGCTTTTCCTCCTCGCCTGCTGGGAAGTGGAAGGATGCGCTTGGTATTTATATATATATATATATATATATATATATATATATATATATATATATATATATATATATTATATTCACTGAAAAAACCATAGGTTTCACACATGTTATAGTTAGCTGGACATTTTACTGATAAAAAACCAATGAAATTCCCCCGTTATAGTTACTGTAGGCAACTATAACTCACGCGACCGCAATCCTCTGCTGATGCTAATACTGTATTTAGACACTTATTTGCCCATATCTTCTTCCATTAAATTTTAGCTATACATATATTACAAATATTTTTTTTTCATAAAGACACATATGTCATCAGCAGAGGATTACGGTCGCGTGAGTTATAGTTGCCTACAGTAACTATAACGGGGGAATTTCATTGGTTTTTTATCAGTAAAATGTCCAGCTAACTATAACATGTGTGAAACCTATGGTTTTTTCAGTGAATTAGCAAGGTTTTTTTAATGCTATTTCCTAACTATAACGTGTGTGAAACCTATGGTTTTTTCAGTGAATTTGTACGGTTTTTTAAATGCTAAGTTACTTTACGCCATTTGTGGCGTGCGCGCCCACTTAACGCAGTTCGTTCCGTGCACGGTTTTTATCAACTTTAATAAGCCCTGTACATTTGGTGGCCTTCGGCCACCAAAAGCACAGGGGGTGAGGTCAATGTGGATAGTGTTTTTTTTATTTCGATTTTATAATTTCATGTTGCCAAAATTACGTTTTTTTTCTCTATTAATAAGCCCTGCACATTTGGTGGCCTGCGGCCACCAAAAGCACAGGGGGTGGGGAAAGTGTGGATAGTGTTTTTTTTATTTTTATTTTTTTACCGTAAGCGTACGGTAAGCTTACGGTAAGCGTACGGTAAGCGTACGGTAAGCGTACCCCGCGAAATTGCCGAAAAAAAAATAAAACCGTTTTTGCTCTTGGGGGATGTTTGGGGACTCCCTCAACATGACTATGTGGGAGGGAGTTGTCAAAACAGCCCCGTAACATGTTTTTGGCCATCATGTTTGATAAACAACACTCAGTGCGAGAGACAAAATGGCGGACGCCGCTTCCTGGTTTCGGCCGATTCGAATGTTTACTAAGATCTAAGAGCCAATCAGAATCGCGCTCGCGCACGCCACCGTAAGCTTACGGTAAGCGTACGGTAAGCGTACGGTAAGCGTACCGTAAGCGGGCTCAGATATATATATTGATTTAAAGGCTATTTTCTCAGAATCTACTGAACAGATTTACACCAAACCTACAAAAGGCACTTCCTTGACCCAGGGACTACCTCTCTGCCAAATTTCTAGTAATTCTGTTCAGCCGTTCGGGCTGTAGCTCGTTCTAAAGGTCCTATGGAAAAATGCATGGGAAAAACGCGTTTTGGGACCCCCCTTTTATCTCAGCCCCCGCTTGACGAATCCCCCCGAGACTTTCAGGGTAGGAGCGGAGCGTAGCGCCCCACCTATTTTGAGAAATTCGCGAGGATTCGTCGACCGGCGCCAAAGTTATTCAAAATAGAATGTTGAGGTTTTCCTATGGAAACGTGGTCCTAACTATAACTACCTACTGGCGACCGCCAGTAGGTAATATATATATATTTTTTTTTTTTGGGAGACTTTGCTGAAGTAGAGTCCCAAGATAGCTGTGAACACTTCCTAGTTGAAGTGTTGGCTGCTAATCAGATTACAGCACAGGCACTGTTCTTTTTGTGGAGTATTTGTGCCCCCAAATACCCAAATTTGGATTGCGGTTAATATCGCAAACTACTGAACAGATTTACATCGAACTACCAAAATGCACTACTCTGGACCAAGACCTTCCTTTCTGCCACATTTGGTGTAATTCTGTCCAGCGGTTTGGGCTGTAGTCGTGTCTTAAGTCCCTATGGAAATTAACATTGGTCAAACACTTGTTTTGGAACCCCCCCACTTTTTTTCGCCCCGCTTGTCGAATCATCCCAAAACATTTCAGACAGCAGCTGAAGTGAGCGTCAATTTAGTTTTGAAAATTTTTCATGAAGGTTCATCTAACTGCACTAAATTTATTGGCAAAAGAAAAAGCGCTTTTCGTATGAAAACTAGCTCCTAAAACTAGCTCCTAAATATAACTACCTACTGGCGACTGCCAGTAGGTATTATATAGATATAGATGTAGGTGAATGCATATATTTACAAGATGCCTAGTGTGTATGTATGTATGTATATATATATGTGTGTGTGTGTATATATATGTGTGTGTGTGTGTGTATATATATATATATATATTCACTTAAAAAACCATAGGTTTCACACATGTTATAGTTAGGTGGATATTTCACTCGTAAAAAACCAATAAAATTCCCCCGTTATAGTTAGTTGAGATAACTATAACTCGCGCGCCCGCAATCCTCTGCTCATGACTTGGTCAGTGGTATCACTGATGACATCATCCTTGTGATAGAGTGGCGGTCGCGCGAGTTATAGTTATCTCAACTAACTATAACAGGGGAATTTCATTGGTTTTTTACGAGTGAAATATCCACCTAACTATAACATGTGTGAAACCTATGGGTTTTTAAGTGAATTTGCAAGGTTTTTTAAATGCTAATTCCTAACTATAACGTGTGTGAAACCTATGGTTTTTTCAGTGAATTTGTATGATTTTTTTAAATGCTAAGTTATGTATGTCTTATTTTTTTTTTTTATATATTTATTTTTCAATAAACTACGTTTTAAAACTTTTTAATTTTTTTTTTAATGGTTTTTCACCGTGCGCGCACCCCCGCGATTAAAAAGGCTAGGGGGTCAGGAACTCTCTACCCTGCCCCCTTTTCACGTTCACCACCTTCCTTTTCCACTCTCGCACTGAAAACAAACAAAATGGCGGCCGACACTTCCTGATTTCGACCGATTCGAACTTTGACTGACATGTAACAACCAATCAGAATTACGCTCGCGCACGTAAGGGTGCGCACACCGTGCGCGCACGGTGCGCGGCTATAGATATGTATGTGCTTTTAAATGAAATTTTCTCAGGAACTACTGAACAGATTGACTCCATATATGCAAAAGGCACTTCCCTGACCTGAGGACTACCTCTCTGCCAAATTTCAAGTAATTCTGTTCAGCCGTTCGGGCTGTACCTTCGACTAAAGGTCCTATGGAAAAATGCATGGGGAAAACGCGTTTTGGGACCCCCCTTTTTTCTCTGCCCCCGCTTGACCTATCACCCCGAGACTTTCAGGGTAGGAGCTGAGCGGAGCGCCCCATTAGTTTTGAAAATTTCGCGAAGATTCGTCAACCGGCACCAAAGTTATTCAAAATAGAATTTTGAGATTTCCTATGGAAACACGGTCCTAACTATAACTATCTACTGGCGACTGCCAGTAGATTATATATATATATATATATATATCACCAATACCTCCTCCTTGCGGAAAGAGCAGAGGCCACACAGGGGAGTAGTGGAAGCACCTTGAATTAAACTGCGGCAAATGCATTTCGGTCCAACGACCTTCTTCAGTGCCAAAGTAATGAGGAGGCTGCCACCCACCACGTTAAATTAGTCCAGCCATGTTTTCATTGGTGGAAACCCGCCCCTCCCCCATCAGGTAACTGTTCACCCATTCACAGTTCACAGGATACTGGTGAACTGCAAGTCCCAGAATGCAATTTTGCCGAGGTAGGTGATGCGGGGGTCTGTATTACCAAGTGGTCAGCGGTAAGCAGGATCGCAATGTGAGTGAGAGCCCATTTCCTTTTTAGTTCAAGTTAAAACGCCTCCTCGAGTCCCCAAGACTGCTGCAGTCCCCAAGTTCAGGATTCGTTTAGGCGGGGGCAGTAATAGAAATCCATTCCGCCCTGCTCGAAGTCAATGACCCCAATACACCGCCTCTTCTTCTCCCAGAGCTGGAGACGGGCTGAGATCAATCCAATACCTTGGAAAACAACACAAAACCGCTGTAGCAGAAACCAGTGATGTCTCAGCCAACTTGCGCAGCAGGAGCCTCTGAAACGCGTCACTGGCCGACACGTACCATGTCACCAATACCTCCTCCTTGCGAAAAGAGCAGAGGCCACACAGGGGAGTCTTGGAAGCACCTTGAATTAAACTGCAGCAAATGCATTTCGGTCCAACGACCTTTTTCAGTGCCAAAGTAATGAGGAGGCTGCCACCCACCGCGTTAAATTAGTCCTGCCATGTTTTCATTGGTGGAAACCCGCTCCTCCCCCATCAGGTAACTGTTCACCCATTCACAGTTCACAGGATACTGGTGAACTGCAAGTCCCAGAATGCAATTTTGCCGAGGTAGGTGATGCGGGGGGTCTGCATTACCAAGTGGTCAGCGGTAAGCAGGATCGCAATGTGAGTGAGAGCCCATTTCCTTTTTAGTTCAAGTTAAAACGCCTCCTCGAGTCCCCAAGACTGCTGCAGTCCCCAAGTTCGGGATCCGTTTAGGCGGGGGCAGTAATAGAAATCCATTCCGCCCTGCTCGAAGTCAATGACCCCAATACACCAAGGCTAGGGGGTCAGGAACTCTCTACCCTGCCCCCTTTTCACGTTCACCACCTTCCTTTTCCACTCTCGCACTGAAAACAAACAAAATGGCGGCCGACACTTCCTGATTTCGACCGATTCGAACGTTGACTGACATGTAACAACCAATCAGAATTACGCTCGCGCACGTAAGGGTGCGTGCACCGTGCGCGCACTGTGCGCGGCTATAGATATGTATGTGCTTTTAAATGCAATTTTCTCAGGAACTACTGAACAGATTGACTCCATATATGCAAAAGGCACTTCCCTGACCTGAGGAGTACCTCTCTGCCAAATTTCAAGTAATTCTGTTCAGCCGTTCGGGCTGTACCTTCGACTAAAGGTCCTATGGAAAAATGCATAGGGGAAAACGCGTTTAGGGACCCCCTTTTTTCTCGGCCCCCTGCTTGACGAATCACCCCGAGACTTTCAGGGTAGGAGCTGAGCGGAGCGCCCCATTACTTTTGAAAATTTCGCGAAGATTCGTCAACCGCGCCAAAGTTATTCAAAATAGAATTTTGAGATTTCCTATGGAAACACGGTCCTAACTATAACTATCTACTGGCGACTGCCAGTAATATATGTGTGTGTGTATATATATATATATACCCATATTTACAAGGCCCCGCAAAAACCAGGACAGATATGACTAAAGGCTTTAGTAGTCTTACTTTTGTCTGGTCTGTCCCTGTCTTTGCTTCTCAAAATATCTTCACCGTAGCTAGGTGCCTTCTAGAGTTATAGCAATGGGGTGACCC
The DNA here is from genome assembly GCF_964204655.1 of Triturus cristatus. Classification (NCBI taxonomy): domain Eukaryota; kingdom Metazoa; phylum Chordata; class Amphibia; order Caudata; family Salamandridae; genus Triturus; species Triturus cristatus. The sequence continues at coordinate 391,270,544 of NC_140581.1, forward strand.
AAAAGCCACTGGGCCTGGTTAGACAGTGGTACAAAAGGAATATGTCAGTGGGAATCGAATAAAACAAAAAATCAGTACAGGGTATTAATCTATAGCATCTAATCGAAGTCAAACACCACCAATTATTCCTTCCAACAATGGATCTTCTTAAAATGAGTCATAATATTTGAATAAATCAATACATATAATGGAAAACAAATCCTAAATAGATATATTCTCTAGATAACGGGTGCCCAGACGGGTGAAGTGATAGGTGTATAGGAAGGACTGTGAAAGAGGGACAGTGGTGCATACATATGTACATCAATGATCATTGTAAACCATCCCGACAGTGTTACTGTCCAAACATTTAATGTCAAGTCATAACATGTTTACAGATCTGTCACATATGTCTGACATAAAAATGTGTCGATGTTTCGACCCCTAAACGGAACAGCCCATTTCATGCAGTATGGGCGGGGCATTCATCAGGACAACGGTGAGGGTGAGGACGGGTTTAGGCACCTACGGACAATAACATACATTTATTTACGTGGTGCGTGCATAAAAGAAGGGATTTTTTACTGTACAAATATCATCATGAATTACCAAAGGAGACAGCGGAGTTGTTTCTGACTGTTTTAGAGAAAAGCCGGGCTCGTTGGCTCCTGTGGAAAAAGGGAGGAGACAGGACACTAGGACACTTCCTAGAGCTACTGAGGTGTGAATAAATCTAGAATTCCAAGATAACGAAATTCCTTGGACTTCTTAAAGATGATAGAGGTATTCAAAAGTAAGGGCCCAGGTTGATGAGTAACCTGTGGCTGAAAAAGTTAATACCTATATCACCAAATAGCCCTCTCATAACCAGTTTAAAAGCGACGTATTGTAGGCCAACTCATAGGAGGTGCACTCCCCGGCATTGGGATATTTATTTAGGACTTACAAATCAAATCTATTAAACTTGAAGCAGTGCATATGCAAGTTTATGTTGAAGCCACCCTGTAATATTGTGCTGCAACCTTCTATAGTAAGCATTTCTCTGACTGGAGGAACCTCGAACACTGGCTTAAAGTACTGCTGTCTGCTACAGAAAGGGCTTGGTTCTGACAGCAGAGACAACTTTCAGCAACCTAGGGTACTGCAGCCTGCCACAGCAAAGAGCTGTCTTACTTGAGGGACCTCTAGTGACATCTTTACATACCGCAGCCTGCATCGGGAAGCGCAAATTCCATCTTTTCAAGGACTCATGACTTACAGGCACATGCATCAAAGGAAAAACCGGTCGCAAACGGGCAGATTCTCAGAATCTGCCCCTTTGCGACCGGTATTTTTGCATTTGGGATGCATCATCTCAAATGCAAAAATCGCAATTTAAGGAATCTCTAAATTGCGATTACTTAAATTGCGATTGCATTAAAGGAATCCCAAATTGAGATTCCTTAAATGCAATGCATTAAAGTAAAAAAACTAGCAATTTCGCTAATAGGGGGAGCAAATTACCATGAAGTTGAACTTCATGGTAATTTGCAAAAACTTTGACAAATGCACTTTTGAGCATTTTTCAAAGTTTCATGTTGCGCACACACATGCACAGATCAATTTCAAGGGTGCAATAGAGTGTCATTTTGATACCATTGCACCCTTGAAATTGCATGAGCAATTTGAGAGTACCTACTGGTACTCGCAAATTGCTCATGCAATCTCCAGTTCAATCCTATGGGCCTGGAGGCCCATAGGAATGAATGGGACGGCATTCCTTAATTGCGACCTACAATTTGCGAGTCGCAATTAAGGAATGTGTAGGAATCGCTATTTTTATAGCGATTCCTACATGCATAGGCTTTTGCAATTCCTTAATTGTGATTCCTTAATAATCGCAATTAAGGAATCGCAAAAGCCTACGTTGATGCATGTGCCAGTTAGTTCTTTAAAAAATAAAACTATTAGCCTTGTCAATGTCTGTGTTCTATTCTGTGGTATTGTATTATAACATTTTGTTAGTTATCTCTGTGGTCGCACCTGGTCCGATCCACCTCTTAATTGCCTAGAGTTTACCTATGGTGCTGTTCATTCGGACTTTCTTCTACAAACATTTCTGGGTTCTTAATTGGATGTACATCTGTAACTATAGTAGCTGGCATGGCAACAGAAACACTGGTCAAAGGGGGCGGCTCATGCAGTTGGAAGCGAGAGCTACATTCCAGCTCAGGGCTCAGGCTGTTTATTTACCAGAAATATCTGAGTGGCACTGTTAATGGAAAAATATCAGGTCCGTCTTCCTTTCTAGTTTTTCAAGCCGCTTAAATGAATGCAGCAGTTCAAGGCAGCCTACTGGACACATTTAAAATCTAATTCGAATCAAAACAGGGCCGGACTGGGAACCAAAACCGGCCCTGGCAAAGTGCTCGTCGTCCCCCCAGCACCCCCCCCCCCTCCAGTTTTTCATGAATAACCGGTGTCTAAAGAACTCAATTTGTCTCTTGGCAAATGCCTATTTGTCGCTTAATTCCAAATAATTCTGGTACTCGTCTGTTTTAAGGTTTGCTTGTTGTACCAGTCGAACACTTGGTGCAAATCAACAGACAAAATGAGATCCTAGTCTTACATTCCAAAGGATAACCTGAGAAGTGGCCATGACGCATCTTAAAAAATATGGGACCATACTGCTTCGTTGGAAACTTGATAGTAAGAAAGTATTGAAGTGTGTCTGTTTAGTAAACAATGTAATATCAAATACAAAAAAATTACATTTTGATATTCTCACAAAACTTAGGCGGGGAACCCCATGACTGTAGTACAGTTTACAGAATCACCCAAGATTAACAAAACCCGGTGTTTATTTGTTCAGTAAACCTAAGGTTCTCTGTTGATCCTAAAGGAGGGAAGCATATGCTTTAGTAGCCACGCTCTGCAAAGTCGGTTGTCCCTGGGCTGAAGGAAAGGTTTTTTTTCTGTCTCAGAACGTGTTTGTGCTTTTTCCTAAAATCAAGGAGATTTCTTATGTCCTGTAGCTGTGGTCCATATTGAAAAGGGTCCATTTCCAAACTGCTGTGTATGCTGTGCACTTAGAGTAATGTTTTCTGCACATGGAACTTCTAAATTAATGGTACTTGTTTGCTGCTTGGTCTTTCTATAAAGCCTTTGTGACGAAGCAGTAGCTATTGATCTTGGTTCTCACTGAAGTGAGAACAGTGATTTTAGCACATCGCAGATTGAATCTTAGGGTTTGTTTCCAGCTACAGTTTTGACCACCTGGGGGCAGGAGATGTTTTTAGCAGGCCAATGTCGAACGAATTTGTACAGTCACAGTTGGCTCATGGTCATTCCTATCACTGCTGAGCAGTACTAGGCTGGGGATAGGTAAGTGATTTGGGATACACCAAAGAGGAAAGGGTAATGGGTACGTGTAATCCAGGGGTGGCCGTTATGGATTGGGTGGGGGTTGGGCAAGGGGTGGGGGTGAGCGTGGGTTTGTAAAAAAATAAAAAATAAACCCTCACCTTATTGCCGCACCTCTCCTCCGTGTCGGCCAGAACTGGAATCATCCAGGCTCCCCATAGCCAGTCACAGTGCTGCAAAACAGTGTTGTGATTGCTCTGAGTGCCGTGGTTCGGTGCTCAAACGGTAACTGGAGGCCTAGGGCATGTTTTCCACCCAGGCTGTAATGCAGCCTGGGTGGAGAATACGCAAAGTGGGCATGAATGTTTAGCCGGCCAAACATTAATTTGCACTTTAGAGTGCCCACCACTCCTCCCCTGCTCTGTGAGCAGAGCAGCCCCGCCCCACAAAGCTGCTGCAGCAGGAAAATAACATAACATCCAGTCATCGTTTTATTTTTCCTTCATTTGTACTGCTGGAAAACAGTGGAGCGATACTCCCCCGCCATAGCGGAGGAGCTGTCCCTGATGTAATCATTCCACGTCTCATCTGGGCATTGGTAATTTGGCAAAATACTATCTGTGGCTCTTTTCATGTTTGGCAGTGTTAGTAAGCGACCTGAGTGGATGCACAAAGGAAGGATGCTCTAAATGTATTGGAAGCCTAATTCAAGAGCCGTGTCTTCATCACCACCCTGAGTTGAGAAAAATAAACTTGTATGTTTTGCCAAAGTCACTAATAGTTTTAAGCGTCCTTCCTCGTCATTCAAAGGTGAAGATCCCCTTTACGGGAATTTACCAACTCTGTTTAGCTAATAATTGCATGAAATGATCTTGGTAGTTCTCCTCGGTGCTACTTCTGTTGGCACATTGTCTTTTTTTTCTCAACTCTGACTTGCACTGTACATTTTTACATTGCTTTTTCTTTTCCACAGCCGGCCCATACAGTGGCTTGGGCGAAATCATCCATCGAGAGAGTGTTCCAATGCACACATTTGCCAAGTATCTCTTTACCTCTCTCCTACCTCATGATGCTGAATTAGCATACAAAATTGCACTGAGAGCAATGCGGTACGTATTAAATCACGGTCTGTGTGGTAAAGAAACATTTGGTAGGGGGACACGGGATGGCAATTAAATGCCTAAACTACCATTAGTAAATATTGTTACCATTTTCTTGTTTTGAACAGTTTACCTAAAGCACCTTTTAAAAGTATTGTTCTTGCACGTTTGGCCAATTCGTATGCTGACACTTTAATTTAGGTACAGGAATAATTTTCATTTGATATTCTAGATCAGCTGCCTATTTCTGCTGATGTTTAATCAGAAGGCGGCTTCAGCAGAAACCTTGCTTAATAATTCATTGCTTCTTGAAAATTAGATTTTGAAAATGTGAGGAATAATAAATATGCTTGACTGGATCTAATTGAGGCCTTCAGATCTGCTGGATTTTTCACATTTGCACTGTGATGTCACAATTTCAAACCTCTATTGAAATCAGCAACTATAGAGAAATGCAGCTTTTCTTGTAACCTGTGCGGGGTAAGAAAAATCAATGTAGTATTTCATAGTAGTGTCAATGTATCCTAAATTATGATACATTAAACACCAGTAAAACCACGCCAACAAATGTATTTGACTCCTAATGCATATGTTGGCCTAGTTTTTACTTGTTTCTTGCACTACATGAATGTCCGTTTCGACTTCGTAATGACTATATTGTGTTAATTCTCTTCGTTTACTGTGGCATCTGTTTGCTTGCTGGCCTCACTGAGTGAATATCTTTGAAGGTTTATGGCCTCAAACCTCCTCATTTTTTCCGATGGAATACTTTTAAACACTCTGGCATCCAGTAACTTGTTAATCTATAGCTGGGTGTGGCAGGAATGTGGTTAGTCATTGATTCTACTCCTAGTCTCTGGTCAGTGATAGACTTGCCACTGAAAATAAACCTTTCCTTTTGCGTGAGTGGGGCTCCCCACTTTGGTCTGAAAAATAAATGATTACCACATATATGTAGTTGGGTTAGAAATTGTTCTACTTAATTTTAACATATGGCATGCAGTTATTGTATTAGTTAACAAAGCATAGGCATTTACTGGAAACCAGCATGAGCATTTTATTAAAGTCCAATAGAGGAGCCTAAAATGAAATTCTTTGCTGAGCACTAGAAATATCACCAGACCCGCATACAATAACTCTCCAAGATAGAGGGTTTTATCCACTGGTGCACAGGAAAAACGTAAAACTAGTTTCTACTGGATTATGGGATGTCCATTACATAATGAGAAAGTAGGTTTGTATTTATTCATCACACCTCCAGAGATAGTCACATAGTATGCATGAAGTAATGAGAACAAGGTGCAGCGCTTATGCCTTTCCAGGCCTAATGCACATCCTTCTTAAATTAAAACAAGCACTGAAGGAAAGCATTTAACAATATTTAATATATATACTTATCAGCTGCACAAATATTTCAAAAGCATGACTCAAACATTTAACAAGATGACCCACTTGCCTATACCATGACAAATTAGTGAATGTAAACGACATCATATCCTACCATGTGTCGTGTTTCTAAGATTATTAGATCATGACTCCTAATTGGAATGCCTCATCATTAGATGTTTGTGGCACCCTCAAAGGTTAATCACTGCGCTGTTTGTTATTAGTCTATTTTATTCTTGAATGCGCTGAAGGGACACACTTCTGTTCACAATATATGCCCCAGAATTATATTCTCATTCTAACGACCCTGGCTGTGTGTATGCTAAGTTTTATCCTTGAATAATTATAGTTTTTACCGATCAAGATCTGAGTTCATGAAATATCCATTTTCAAAATGATGGTTAATAATTTACCAGGACTAGTTCCCCCCCCCCAAACTCCCCCCACCCCTCTCCCTCCTTCAGAACTGTACAGTCACAATTAATTGTACAGAGCTTAGCCTTGGACCGACTATTGGTGAAGGTTTCTTTCACCAGAAAGAGTGGTGCCTTCAGTACGGTTTCTGTCCTGAGTTACATAAGGTCCTAAGAATTAGAGTACACCTCTGAACTGGACACTGATGTAGAATGTTATGGGTTGAATACGTATCCTGACCAAAGTTACCTTTTTGGTCACTCCATTTCCCTTCATCTCTACAAGCTTTCCTATTTCTGACCTGTAGGAAACCAGTCATCTAAGGACTGTACTGTACTCTATTTTGTCAAAGTTAATTTTGTCCTTTGCATGCTGTGTAAATCATATGCATTTGGACCTACACATGGAAATGCAAACTGCATCATTGTCAATGCTCACCATTGCCATTTTCTGCTTTAAGAATCTGTGCCTTTGACCAGAGTAAATGGATTTGGCAGGAGGTTGTTTGCAGTGAGGTATACCTTTGTAGACTAAGCATATTTGTGTCCAGAAAGGAAATGTAATCATACTGCCACAAGCTGCCGTCATCTTTCCCATCCTCTTGGTAGATTCTAGAACATTAACGAAATGGACAATAAGAAAACTAGCTTCTGTGCAGTCATGTTTCTTGAAAGATCTCTACCAAATTGTGCATTGTCTTGGGGTAAAGAATTGTGGCTGAACGCATATGGTGTCCCACTTTCATGTGCTGCATACATCTCTGAAGCCTACCTTGAGAATGACATTTCCACAGCCATAAGTAGCTCCAGAGCACCAGTGATGTCTAGAAATCCACAGCCACCTTTTCCTCTGTTTCTCTTGTCTGCGTCATTCACAAACCCCTGTTAAGGACCAAAGAGCATGTCTGTCTAATGAGAATGGACAAGGCTTTTAATCCCCCCTTTTTGAAAAAGAAAAAAAAGAAAAAGGGACAGCTATGGCATTTGTGACAGTCTCCCTAACTAGTTTCTTCCATGAACAACCAGACGTTCAAGATAATGGCTCTAGCTGGCAGCAGTTCTAAATGACTGCTTGTGCTCTTTATACCTGCAAGTTGCAGATGTTTAGGTGTCAATCCTGCTGGATATACCAAGCCTACTTCCGCAATCCCAGTAATTAGAGGCACAAATCAAATTCTGTGACTTATCATGCCTAGACTCCCTGCTCAGTACACCACCATCAAAGCACTACTCTACCAATAGGAACCCTAGCTCACTAACCTGTATGCAGATCTGCAGTAAAACATGCCACTGAAATTGCTGAGACCATACTTTCGGAAGAAATTGGCATTGCATTCCCTACGGAAATCTGACTTAACCAGCACTCAACCTTGACACTAGACTTGCTTACTCCTCCCGGCTAATCCATCATAAGAAGGAATAAACTGGGGGCAAATGGGGAGTGGGATTGCGATCATCCACAAAGAGTAAACCCAACTTAATCACATAGTAACCACAAAGTTCTTGACTTTCGAATATCTCAGAGTAGAAATCAAAGCTAAGGGCACCACCTGCACCAAGCTACACACCATTTATCACCCTCTAGTGATTGCACACACTTCGCCGAGGAACTAACTGACCCAATTACTCGATTCTCACTAACTGACTCAAACGGCGTGCTTCTGGGTTATTTTGACCTACACTGAAGATGCCATAATCCATAACCTAAATATCCTACAGGAAATAAACAACCTCAAGCAACTCTATAGCAAACAGATCCACAATAAAAGCTCAACTCAACACAATTATTACGAAAAGTTACCTTGTCTCCCTTCACTCCATCCTGCTTATCGAATGGTCTGATCGCCATCAAATACTGTTCAGTCTCAAATCACACCATTCATCCCTCCTAGCACCAACCAAAAAACCATGCCCTGGGCTCAGAACCTCAAGTATATCACACTTATGGAACTTGAGTCCAGTATCTGCGCACAATTATCCAGTATTAGGGTATCTTTCATAGATTCACATGCCTGAATCATTCCCCGTCATCGGGATGAGAGTCCCTGGTACATAAAGTAGTGTCTCATTAGACATATAGAGTAATAGGCCAAGGGCCTCACCTTAGTAACATATCCATGTCCTTTTGTAAAAAGGACCAAACTTTGGAGTAGAGCCAATCAGCTATCACCACCCTCTGGAACCTTCCTGGAAGGAGCTCTAGTCCCTCCGATTTTTTACCGCACGTCGTGTTAAGGGAGTCTCCTCTGAGCTCTGCTCAGCTTTCCTTATTTTTGGATTTCCAGTGCTTCTTACTTCAAATTTCCATCTTCAGGGTGAAGTTCTCCAGTTCTTCATGGCAGATACTCCAAAGAGCTGCCTTTTTAGGTCTTGTGCTTCCTGTGGAAAAGAGACTTCATGTGGATGACCAACACAAGGATTGTCTCTACTGCCTTTATCCGGATCATTCCTCAAAGGACTGTAAGGTATGTCGTACCTTTTCCTCCAAGACCCTCAAAGATACTTAGGGACGCTTCTTAATTTGGCTGCAGAGGCTTAAAGACAAAGAACAAGTACTGTCTTCTGAGGAAAGTGAGGGCTCTTCCATATCTTCTCAGTCCTCTCAGAAAAGACCAAGGGTGGCTTCTCCAGGCCCTTCGTCGCAGCCACCTCAAAAGAAGGCGCATAAAAAGTCTTCAGAGGTACATCCCAAGGCTATTTCAGCAAAGGTTTCTCTTCAGGAGGTTCTTCACACCTTCAAAAAGCCTTCTTCCACCCCGTCAACGACAGCCTCGTCGACGGTGGCCTCGACGAGAAGGTAATCTCCATCTACAGCCTTGTGTGTGACGTCGACGATGACCGTTTCAACTTCTGTCGCGTCTTCTTCATTAACCACGACGACTCCATCGTCGACGGCCGGTAGGTCTGTCTCGTCAACGCTTAAGATAAAGAAGTCATCGTCGAATGCAAATTACCGTCGATGCTGCGATCGCCGACGACTGTGTCAATGACGACAGTCGACGAAGACTATCCCGTCGACATCCACTTCATCGTCGACGACGGCTCTGTCGACAGGAACTCCGTCTACCATTGTGCCCATCGACGACTACACAGTCGACGGGCGCGTCGATGACAGCGGATTCCAATCTAAAGTACGTACATCTGAAGATCACAAAACGTACGTTGACGCCGGCCCTGACTTCCCCTAGTAGGGTCCAGCTATTGCCTCCAGCGCACCTTTTGGAGGAAGAAGATTCTGATGATGGCAGTAAGTTTAGGACGGCGACAAGCCCATCTCAACTTAACGTCAAGTGCCAGGACAGTTCAGAATATGAGGATCAAGTACAGGAGGATCAGGCAGTTTATCCTGAAGAATACTATCCGCCTCCACTTCCCATGGTTTGTTTGCCTGCATCTTTAGTTTCTGATCTGTAATTCCTCTTTACGGACTATAAGCAGAGATTTCCCACTTCTGCAATCTCTCTGCCTCCAGCTGTGTCTCCACTGCCAAGACCGCGGCCTCCACCTTTAAATTTGCAGTCTGGGCCTGTCACTTCACCTCCTCCGCTTTCTACAGACGATGAGGAGGAGGATCCACATGAGGAAGGGGAACTTTAAGATTCCCAATCTACTTGTGATGAGTCGGACGATTATGTACTCCCCTGTCCAGCTTCCCCCGTGCCCGCTCAAGCTGACTCGCCTCTTGAGGACATTGGGGGATTTCACAACATAGTGGAAAGAGCGGGGCAGCGTTTCCAAATACCTATGCCTTCATACCAGCAGGATTGCTTCCTCTATGACTTTAAATCAGTCAGATCTATCCCTATTATAGATTATATATGGGATCACGGTGTTAAAATAATGCAAAACCCTTCCTCGGTGCCCCCAGTATTGCCTCGTCTGGATAAAAAATAGAGCTCCAGATACTGCTCCAGCTTGCCTAACCGGATATCCCAAACCAGACTCAGTCATCACACAAGCTGCTCAGCGGAAATTGGAAAATCCTTCCGCTCTGCTGACCGCTCCTCCGGACAAAGAGGGTAGACGGCTTGATAATATCGGGAAACGTTTCTGGTCAATATCCGCATTAACAGTGCGTGCATCCAATTCCTTGGCACTGTTAGGATGCTATAACAGGCAGATGTGGGCAGATATTGCTCCATATCTTGCGGCCTTGCCAGATGACTCAAAGGAAGAGGCAAAAAAGATCTTGCTGGAGGGCGAACGTTCTGCATCTGAGATAATAGACTGTGCGATGGATATCGCCTCTACTGGATTTCGCCAACTGGCTGGCGCAGCTGTACTACAGCGCCAGGGTTGATTGAAGGCGGCTTCATTCCGACCAGAAGTGCAAACAAAAGTTTTGGACATGCCCTATGATGGTCAGCTTCTTTTCGGAACACACATTGATGAAGCTCTTCAGGGTATAAAAAAGGATACTGACACAGCTAGGGCTTTGGGTACCCTTCAATTCATGAACCCACCTTTTCGGGGCTCAAGAGGAAGAGGACAAACATCTGCAAGAGGTGATTACCAACACCAATCTTCCTATTCTTCCAATCAGCAATATCTGCCACAATACCAGCAACGTCAACAGCACCAATCCACCTACACCAAGTCCTCCTTTCGTGGCAAAGGAGGTCGACAAAGACGCTCGGCGACAATGGGACAATGACTTTCCACTACCGCCGGTCTCCATCTCCTCGCCGCCCTCAAAGGTTGGCGGAAGAATTTCCCACTTCCTACAAAATTGGAAACAAATAACAACGGACCGTTGGGTTCTGCAACTAGTTCAATTCGGACATTCACTAGAGTTAATTCAAATTCCTCCCCAAACCCCTCCCCGACCTATGCTTCACAAAACTTTACGTGCTCTACTCCTGGAACTTTCACTTATGCTCCAGAAGGGAGTTATAGAAAGAGTTCCTTTTCGTCAAAGGGGGAAGGGATTTTACTCCTGTTTTTTTCCTGGTACGCAAAAAGGAGAAGAAATGGAGACCAATTTTAGACTTGAGAAGTGTCAACAAATTCTTAAAGCAGTCGTTTCGTGTGGTTACCATCCAGGAAGGACTGCAACTTCTCAATGCGGATGACTACATGGTGAATTTAGACCTTCAGGATGCCTATTTTCACATCCCTATCCATCGGGAATCACAAGAAATTTCAGAGATTCGCAGTAGCGGGCAGACATTACGTATTCCGTGTCCTACCGTTCGGATTCAAATCGGCGCCACGCATTTTTACAAAATGCCTTTCTCCGGTTGCCGCATATCTCAGACAACACCATCAGGTCTTTCCATATCTGGACAACTGGCTCGTCAAAGCACCCTCTCTAGAAGGCGCGTCCACGTCTTCCGACGCCTGTCTACGGCTTTTCAATCGCTTGGGGCTCACTCCTAATCAGGACAAGTCCGTTCTCCGGCCTTCCCAGCATATAACTTTCCTGGGTGCAGCTCTCGACACGACCCAGAAGAAAGCGTTTCCCTCACAAGAGCGAAGAGACAAGCTTCTTTCCTTCTAATGTACAGGATCATTCGACAATGTCATCCAGGTGATCCCTCAGTTGCTCAAGGCTCTACGGTGGATTTTCCCTCAGAACCTTTCGCAAGGCTTGCCTTTCTTGCTTCCTGCTTCTCCACATACCATCACAACCGATGCATCCTGCAAGGTTGGGGAGCTTTCCTCCAAGAACTCCAGATCAACAGGAAATGGTCCCTTTCCGAAAGAAAACTCCACATAAATCTCCTGGAGCTACGAGCGGTTTATCTTGCTCTTCGGGCATTCCTACCACGGATCAGAAATTCACTAGTGCTTGTGCGGACAGACAATACCACGACAATGCGCTATTTAAACAAGCAGGGAGGGACTCGCTCTCTAACACTCTCTCACGAGTCGCAAAAAATCTGTAACTGGTTGCTCCATCACAACATTTCTCTTCGGTCAGAGTACGTTCCAGGAACACACAACGTTCTGGCCGACTCTTTGAGCAGACAACAGACAGCATGTCACGAATGGGAATTGAATCAGCGGACTCTCAACCGCATATTCTCTCAATGGGGCACCCCTCTTCTGGACCTATTCGCTACCAGGCAGAACGCCAAATGCCAATACTTTGCAAGCTGGCATCCCCAGAAGGGATCTGTAGGGAATGCATTTTCAATCGCATGGTGCAATGTCTTTGCATACGCTTTCCCACTAATTCCCCTGATTCCCAGGGTTCTAAGAAAATTGAAAGCGGAACCTTGCACGCTCATCCTGATAGCTCCAGCTTGGCCACACCAACACTCTTTCACAGAGCTTCACCTTCTCTCCCTGGAACCGCCGATCCCGTTGAAACTGTTTCCCTCTCTTCTCACAATGAACAACCAACAAGTCCAGCATCCGGATCCAGCATCCCTCAGATTATCAGCTTGGCTCCTGAGTTCAGAGAGTTCTAGACATACCTCCGGACTGTAGAGCAGTTCTGGCTCGGGCTCGGGCTCGGGTAGACAGTACTAACCAAACATATTCCTTAAAATGGAAGAGGTTCTGTATCTGGTGCAAGTCAACCAAAATAACCCCTCTTTCCTCCTCTCCAGAGCAAATACTGCCTTACCTTCTCCATCTGGTGAACTCTGGTCTCGCTCATGCCTCCATTAAAGTCCATCTGGCAGCAATATCCCGTTTCAGGAGATCCTTTGCAGGCCCTTCTCTGTGGTCTAATAGGTTGATTAAACAATTTCTTAAAGGCCTATTTAGGACATTCCCTCCGGTAAAGACTTTACCTCCTTCATGGCAACTCAACACAGTTCTGGCTCAGCTTATGAAACACCCTTTTGAGCCGATACACAGGGCTGATCTTAAGTATCTCTCCTGGAAAACAGCGCTCCTTCTAGCCCTTACTTCGGCAAGGCGAGTGAGTGAACTTCATGCTTTCTCAATTCAAGACCCTTTCCTTCAATTCAAACACAACAGGTTTATACTACGCACGAATCCGAAATTTATACCTAAGGTCCCGTCAAACTTCCATCTCATTGAGCCTATAGTGTTAACGATCCTTTTTTCCAAATCCTCAAACAGTGACGGAAACGACCCTGCGTTCTCTGGATCTTAAACGCTGCCTAAAATTCTACATTGGCAAGACAGACATTCCGCAAATCCAACCAACTCTTTGTGGCTTACAGTCGACCTAGGAAAGGTCTCCCACTCACTAAACAAAGTATCTCTCGCTGGATCTCCGCAGCTATTACTTTTTGTCACCAGCAAGTGGGGCAGCCCCTGCATTCCAAAGTTCGAGCCCATTCCACGAGGGCAATTTCTACCTCAATGGCACTTTTTGCAGGTGTGCCCATTGCAGACATTTGCAGAGCGGCAACATGGAAGACGCCGCATATATTTACCAAGCATTACTGCCTGGATACGGAACTCATGAGATGCTGCAGTGGGACAAGCGGTGCTCCATCACCTATTTCATTAGAGGTGAGCCCTTCCTTTCATCCCACCATCCTTTCTTTTATACGCACATTTCTCTATTGTGTTTCTTACTATGCTATTTCATTGTTTTTTGGTACTTTCTATTTTCACGTTGATATGTTATCTGGTGAATTCATATATACTGTACCATTTGAAATGTGCTTATCATTGCTTACTACTCTGATTCAGGCATGTGAATCTATGAAAGATACTCTAACACTGGATAAGGAATGCGTCACCTGTAACTGCAGTTATCAAGTATTGGTATCTTTCATAGATTCACATGCAACCCACCCACCTCCCCTGGAAGGACTCTCTTGGGTCTCTCAGTGATACAACTACTTAGCACTGTGCTTACGAAAATCTGAGGGACTAGAGCTCCTTCCAGGAAGGTTCCAGAGGGTGGTGATAGCTGATTGGCTCTACTCCAAAGTTTGGTCCTTTTTACAAAAGGACATGGATATGTTACTAAGGTGAGGCCCTTGGCCTATTACTCTATATGTCTGAAACATTACTTTATTTATGTACCGGGGACTCCCATCCAGACGACGGGGAATGATTCAGGCATGTGAATCTATGAAAGATACCAATACTGGATAACTGCAGTTACAGGTAAGTAACACATTCCTTACATTCTCTACCCCTCCTTGACAATGTTAATGACCTCATCTCCTACTATAGCTCATCAATTACAGATGTTTTTGACCAGGTCGCACCACTCAAACTAAAAAGATCGAGAAAAATCAAATCCAGATCCTAGTTCAGCTCAGACCTTAACAGCAAAAGACCACTTGGACAAACCAGAAGGTTATGGAGCCGGCACCCCTCACTGGCACACCTCCTAAGATCTGAGCGGCTCTCCTACAAAAAATGAATTTTCCGGTAAAAAGCCTCTGCTGTAATCAATTTGACCATGCAAAGAACCGACTAAGGGAGCTCTTCAACATAATCAAACATTCTATGCTTGCTTCCCAACAGGAAACCATCAAATGAACACTAAAGAAATACCTAACTTCTAACAAAGTTGTAGAAATGGAACGATCTCTGACCCTTGACTATAGTCTGAAATCCTAATCCGCCGGCTCCACTGACCCACAAGTCAATATGGAAATTCCCTTCCAAGACTTAACTAACGACAAAAAAATCAATCTATAGAAAGCAACAAACTCATTCAACTGAAAAACAGTGCTAATTGGACAGACTTGAAAACTGTAACAGAAAGAGAAATATTTAAAATAATTACGTCAAACCTGAATCCCACATCACTGATCCCCCTCCCTTCAAAACTAGTACAAAACCTCAACCACATAATCTCCCCTTTCTGGACTAAAATCATCAGTGCCTCTTCAGGCCGCGTAGCAGACTCCGTTCAAGTCACCCCATTATAAAAAAAAAATCTGGGGCTGTCCTCAACTTCAGACCTAGCACCAATCTTCCTTTCCTAGCTAAAACATTGAAAAAGTGTATTACTACAGCTCCACCAACACATGGAAGAATTCATCCTTTACGACACATTGCAATCAGGATCCAGGAAAGGTTGTAGCACAAAAACTGCAATGCTCAATATAACAGATGACATTAACTATTCCCTAGATGGTCACACCTGCCTCCTAATCATACTGTACCTATCTGCAGCATTTGATACAGTTCACCGCCCACTGATACGAGACACTCTAACGTCATTGGTATCAATGGCACAGTCTCAAGATGGTTCATGTATTTTCTTCAACATCGCTCACAACGGATAAAGATGAACACCGGTCTCTTGAAGCCCACACCAAGGATCCATCTTCTCTCCAGCCCTATTCAACCTTTTCTTGGAACCTCTCACAATTATCCTGAACCAAGCTGGGATCAAGTATCACCTTTATGCCAATTACACGCAAGTCTACTACAAAATAAGATCACCCAGTGATGACGGACATCTTATTACCACACAAATGAAGACACAAAATTGGCTAAACACCAACTACCTTAAGCTGAATCCCAGTAAGCCTGAACTACTATTCCCCTCGCCTAGAAACAATCTTCTACCCATCCAAGAATGGCTCAAAAAATTGGACGCACTAAACTGCCCTGCCACACTGTCCAACTCCATTAAGTCCTTGGGTACCCCATTAGACCTAAATGTATCAAGGAGGAACACATCAAAAATGCAACCAAAGGCGCGCGCCTCACATTAAAACATCTAAAGAATCAAACCATTTCTTCCCCCTGACAATCTTAAGACAGTAGTACAATCCCTGGTCCTCTCAAAACTCTACTATGGCAATGCCATCCTGAGAGGATCTCCTAAAAGCCACCTTGCGCCCCAAAGAAAATTTCTCAGTGAGGTTGCCATGTTCATCCCAGGAATCAAATGGTTTGATCACATCACACCTGCCCTAAAGTCTCGCCTGGTTTCCCATTGAAGAAAGATGCGTATGAGTCTGTATCACCTATAAAGCCCTACATACTAAAAACCCAAATATCTAGAAACTAAACTGAGAGCAGGAAAAGACCGGGCTCTGATAAGCTCCAACACTATTCTTCTCATTCCTCCTGAACTTAAAAAGAAAGCCGCTCAGGCATGCTGATTCTCTGAAAATTCCCCCAAATTTAAAACTCACTCCCAATGGACCTATGCCACAACATCTCCTTTTAGTGCTTCAAACAGGACCTCAAATATCTACTCGTCCTCAACAACTGCTTCGACAATCACTAGTTGATATGTTTCCCTAAGACGCAACCCTCCTTTGAAACATTTTCAGTCTAAAAGACCACCTAATCTTACTGACTATGCAGACTCTAGCCTTTCTCTTTACCTCCACCCAAATGCTGGATTACTGTATAGTTCTGTATCCATGCTGTGGACTTTTTACTTTTTTTTGTGTGACTGTTTTAAACCCAAATTGACTTCATTATGTACCTCTTGTAAACTTCTCAAAATATGTAAAGGGCTCTGATACCATTGGGTACATCCGGTGCTATATCAAACTCAAATAAAAGAAGCTATCCAGATGCTCACCGTAGCGGACTACTAATACAATTTTCCCCTGAATCTCTGGGTAGCCAAGACAGTTAATAAAAATAGTGATCCAGGTTGCAGTCTCTGTAACTGCTTCGTCATTTTCTACCCTACTTGCACAACATCCTCTGAGAACTTCTTAGTAAACCTTTCAATGTCGCTCTGATTCTGACCAATGATCTGGCGAGCCTTTCTAACGGGAGGAGTAGCAATCTGACTTTTTCTCCACCATAAAGACTGCTCCATGCTTGTATCATGGTTCCAGTGGCTTTTGTGAATACACACCTGTTGCAGAGTGATCAGGGAACTTGGTTCACTTTCAGTCCAAACCGATCCCAATCCACCCATCTTGGTTTCCGTCTCGGAGGTGGTGGTCACATTGTCCAACCCATTTGGTGCTTATTCCACCTGCTGTTACCATACTTTTTGGTAATGTCGGTCTTAAACAATTTTAAAGAGACCTCTGCTATGGATCTGCCAAAGAAGATGGTCTTCTTTAGGTCCAACATGACAGTGGTGCATGCATACTTGTATAATATAAGGGGGTTCAAGGAATTCAAAGTGGTCAAATTCATAACAATACAAGTGTGATTGTATAGTTTAAGGCTTGTTTGTGACCAACACATTCTCCAATTAGGCCTAATCCTAGGAACTCTCCTCCTTCTGATTCAGATGAAACCACATTCACCTAGGCGAGGGACTCATCCTTATGTTATCAGATTGGTACAGGAAGCTCTGCTGTTGGCTTGATACTTTATTTACTACCACTTAAATAGTTTTTTTTCTCTCATAGGTTTAATATGTAATGCAATAGGTTGATGTATGCATCTCATAGTATGGAATTAACTAAATACCTAAATATGTTATCCCTCCTTAGAAAACACCCTACATTGTGTATCTCATAGTTATAGGCCTGTAACTTCAGATACCAACAAAAGAAATGATGCTTAGTATCCAGGTCTCTGCATGAAGCAGTGAAATATTCTTGAAGAAGCCAATCTTTCCATACAGTGGTATATCCAAAGTAGCACTCTTAACCACAGCGATCTAGCAGGTTGGGTCCTTCCTTAAAAGGAAGTGGGGGTCAGGCTGTGAATAAAGCAGCACCATACTTCCGTTCACACAGAGCTGGTGTTATGTTCAATAACTTGGTGCAACAGCTCCCAGATGGAGGGAAATCTGAATTTCCCAGCAATAGTTTTTGCCCAGTTTGGGAGCGGGCTTCCACTCAGTTGTGATTTAACGCCGTCTCTGGAGCAAGAGCAGCTTCGATCCACAAGGGCTTTACTCTCTTATATATGAATGCCAATCCCTACACCATGATCACCGGGTCCAATTGGAACTTTGGGGGGTGAGGGAGCTATAGAGGGGTGATGTAAGGTTTATTCAAGCTGGTATGTTACTGGCACATTCACATTGATTTTGTGCAGTCAGGATAATATCCAAGTAGGTTGAGAAAACGTCCTTTATCAGGTTGCCAACTTCCTCACCAACAGCCTTTTGGTACCATGCACATTTTCTGAGCCTCTGACCTCATCTTTTGACAACTTCTTGAAAAAATATGAAGGGTTTCCTGGGCTGTTGGGATTGACAGGCAGACAGAAAGCGGCCTTCATTCCTTTGCATGACATCAGACGATTCTTCAGATAGCTCTTTCCAGTTTTGTCACCTAGACTTCCGTATGATGGTTCCTAACGCAAAATACTAGGTATGAAGAAGTCTGCTGCTCAAACTGCTTGCCGTTGATTTTAGTATGCTGCACGGCTACCATTAGAGTGAGAGAACAGAAAACAGTCAAACGTTGTGAAGGGGTGACATTGAAGAATTGATCAGTGTGAGAATCAATGTCTAGTCGACACACATTGCTAGGGTTAGGTGGGCAGGTGGGCAGGGTTAGGGAACTGCAGGAAGCTCATGTGTTGTAGCTTTGGGGCTACATTTTGCGAAAACCTTACCAATTTCAGGACTGGATACTGAATGGAAGGATGCTCATGCATTAGGCAAGTACAGGGCTTTTTTTATGAATTAATCACACATTGCTAATTAATCTGAAACATAAGTTTGCCAACCAACAGACTTGTCTTTACATCTTGATTTCTTTGAGCTATTCAGTGCCTGAGGGACCAGTTGAACTGTGAAATCCATAGTAGTTACAGATGAAGTCATTGGGCTTCATAACATTTCACCTTAATGTTAAACTTTATATTGTACTGAGTTTCAGAGCCTTTGTTCATCATTGAAATGTGACTCATGTTCATCTTTATGTTAGCGACATTGCCTTCATGGAAGCACTGTCGAGTAGACTTTGTTCTAAATCCATATATTCCTCACTCCCTTGCTCGTAGTTACTGATGTTGCTTCCTCTTTTTTGATCAATTAGGACCTAATCATCAGAGAGATTATTCAGTGCACCTAGATGTCAAGAAGGAAGGGTCATATCAGCGCAGCGATAGAATTATCGCCGCTTTAGCGTCCGTTTTCGGACGAAAAGCGGTGATAATTTTATTGCTCTATCAGCATGGACACGCTAACGCGTGAATCCATGCCGTAGTGCCTGTTTCCAGAACGCCCAGCTTCGCATCTCTAATGAGATACAAAGTGGGCTTTCCTCCCCAAAATATCTGTAGAAATGTCTCTAACCGACATTTCTCCAATTATCAAGCTTCACGCTAACAAGCAGAGCGATAAGAAAAGTAGCGCTAACCGTGGTAATCACTACTTTCCTTACGCCTGCTTTTCTTCTGACTTAGCCATGTAATCCAATGGGAGGTGGATTACATGGCTAAATCCACCTTGCCCTATCAGCAAGGTATCGCTGGTCGCAGTGCGATTATCGCTGGATTTCCAGAGATAATCGCACTCTTTTCTAGCTAACGCATGGATTTCTATCGCGTTGGAGATAAGCGTTGCTGATAGCAAGCTATCTCCGCGATAGAATCCAGCGATAGCCGGTGATAATTATCCTAGCGCTAAATGCGCTAAGCGATAATGATCTCCTCGCCTTGCTGATATGCCCCGAATTAAGTTGGAAGGTTGATGTCCATTGCCTGTTTGTGTCATCCGATCTGCTTTGCCTTTCCTAACGTCGCTGAAATGACTCCTTAATTTTACCGTTTCCTGACAGCTGTTTTTTCATTAGCATTTTGTTGTGAGCACCCATACTTTTTTTTTTTTTTAAACAATTTTTATTGAAAGAAATGTACACCTTTAGTAATACAGGCTTCATCCTCATAACACAGTTCGTTATCAAATCTATCATCGTACAACACTCATTAACCGTATTTTGTCCTTGCGACTACCATGTTCACACATTGAGCACCCATACTTATAATTATTTTGGCGCCATGGAGTTAAACTTTTTAACTTACACTTAAAAAGCATGTCATAAATAATCAGTTGATTAAACCACCAGGATTTCAATTTTCCTGAAGAAGGTTAAACTGGATACTTTGTGCAAATGAAAAACCATAGTATTCTAAACCCTGGGTTCAGCAATAGTAAATGCTCTATCCCCATAGGTGGTAAGGCTGGATTTGGGCTGGTGTTGAAGAAACTTGTTCGCAGAGCATAACTTACAAAAAGGAAACGTTCAAGGCTGATATAGCTGTGGTTATTTGATGAATCGCATTGTGCAAAAAAACACATAGCCTTGAGCACGTGTCTGCGGATGGGCAGTCAGTGGAGGGCTAAGTGGACCGGTGTAGTATGCTCATGTTTGAGGCATTGTTTCACCGGGTGAGCGGCTGCATTTTGAAATAGGTGAAGATGAAAACATTTGACTGGGGAAGTAAGATAAATCGCATTGCCATAGTGCAGACAAGACTGGATGAGGACACCACTTACTGGTAAATGATGGTGTCTCTAAAAGAGGTTTTTTTTTTCTTTCCAAGACTTTAAGTAGGAAAAGCACAGCTGCTGGTGTCTTTACTAGCTTGGTATTCAAGCAAAGAGGAATCTAAGAAGATCATGGACCTCATTTAGGGATTGCCAGGGTTTGTAGCTGCGACCCCTGGCAGGCTGTTTACTATCACCAGCTTTGCGACTTCTGGCTTCAGATGTTAGAAAATCTGTGCCAAGAACATATGGGCAAGTCTCTCTTGTCTATTTTTTATAATGCTAATAGTTTATTCACTATTAGTGTAATAAATGTAGCACCAGAATCGGGAACAAATTCTGCGGTTGCAGCTGAGGTAAGAAGCTCCCATGTCAAAATACTAGCAGTAGCATACTGGAGGTCGTTTTTGGGATAATTGCCACCGTAGGTAAAACACACTTTTGGAACCTGAAGTCTGTGGGCCCAGCACCAGGGGAACTTATGGTATTCCTTTGAGACCTGCGGTAGTGGCTCAACTGCAATTGGACTGGAGGCAGACCCTCCCTGTCCCACAGTGGTGACACATGCATCACTGCTGGGTTAAGGTCATCTTGGAAAGGTGGAGATTAGAGGAATCTGGTTTCGAGAAGAGACCCTACTCAGTTCCCGTTATAGTTGTGGGACAATCGCCTAGTGCTGAAGGCCTTTATTCTGTCCATAAAAGGGAGATTTGTTCATGTTCTCACTGGCATTACCACCACCATGTGGTTCTACAACTAGCAGAGCAGTGTGAGGTCCTGGGTTCGTCTCTGGAGTTGGTTGGGCTGCTAGGGCATTTCCCTGGTTGTGAACCACCTGGCAGGATCATTGAACGCCAGGACACGAGCTCAGCCGGCAGCATTTTGTGGGTCAAATGGTGGTTACACTCAGGTGGCACAGGGAATCTTCTGGCATACACAAGAACTCTGGCTAGATCTGGCTAGATCTTTTACACACCACAGAACATGCAATGTCAATACTGTTGTGCATTGGAGTTTCCAAGAAGGCTCTTTGTTTCAGACACATTCCAGATAGAGCGCAGCATGTGACTCCTCTACACCTTTTACGAATGCTGGCACAAGTTTGCAGCCAGGTGTGGCACACAGAATACTGTTGCATTTCAGGCCGAACTGTTGGATATCCAATTGTTTGTATCTTTTCCCCAGCAAGGGCTTGCATTGGTCACTGTTAGGGTATCTGTCGGCTATCCAGCCTGTCTTTTTTTTTATTTTTTTTACTGGGCCAACAAGCTCTGTTCAAATCACCCATTATGATGACATTTTTTAAAGGTTTAAATGTCTCTATACAGAGATGTATTGCTCTCGGAAATATGGTTAACTGAGGAGTTCATCCCCAACTTATGGGCAGCATTACCAAATAACTCATCTTTCATGTGAACAGAAAGGGCCGTAATAAATGGGGTGGGGAGGCTGTAATTGTTAATCAAAAATTCAAATCTTTCTTATTACATTGTTAGACTAGATCAGAGGTTGAACTGTTAAAACTAAAAATCGAGCTATATTAACGGACTCTGATTGATATTGACCTCCCAACTATGACTGATCACCCCCCGCACCACCCCACCTCCCCCCGCGCAGCAGTTCTGTTCTATATTAATATATGTTCCCTGCAGGTGGATTACTCACAATTACTTTTAATTGGAATAAGATTGGGGAGAGGATGTAGCCTTACGGCTTGAGCGGTCGCCCTCGAAGCTGGGGAGCCAGGTTCGAGTCTCTGCAACCACGCTCAACATCCTGTGATTCTGGGCAATTCCCTTAATCTCCCTGTGCCTAACAAAAAAAATGAATGTGTCCTTCTGTAACGAAACGGGTGCTATGTAAAGCGCTCTGATACCAGATGTCTCTGGTCTAGTTTGCGCTATATAAACCTCTAAAAAAAAAAAAGACTAGCTTAGATTTTTATTTGCATATTTCCGACCCTACTCATGTTAATGGTAACTTATTAGACCTATTGTGGACATTCAACCTCCATACGTTTAACATTTTTTAACTAATTTTGTGCATCTGGTCTGACCATTATGATTAAATGTAATTTGCAGGCTCTAGAGCAGTGTCACACTAAAAGTAGTACTTGAGTTGTCGGGCTTTGCACCTAGTAAAGTAACACATTGCTTCATTTTTATCCTTATGTGAATCATTAAGTCAGCATAGCCACTGATAACTATAGCCAGTGCTAAGCGCAGCTAGAGAACAACATTCCCCACTAGTAAAGAACAAAGCAAAGACACGGACTAGATATGGCCCCTGGTTTTCCCAGACACTAAGGGATACTGAGTTTAAGTTGCGTTAATTGTTAATTGGAACATTTAAGAAAAGACTGTAGTGTGGATTCCAGGATGATATTTAAGAACGGAATGACCGACTATAAATTTGTATCAAGCCAAACCAAAGTCTCCCTTTTCATCAAAATCATGGTATCTACTAATTAAGATATTTTTAAAACTGTAAATGAAGTCTCAGCCTCTGACAAAATAGTTTAGTTGGTCATACCTACTCAGGAGTTTTGTGATCTGCTGAAATGCTATTTTATAGATGAAATTATGGACTAGATTTCCAACATTCCTTCTGAGTCTGATGCTACTGCCTTCCCCTGATAAGAACCCCGCTACCATGTATAGGTTCCCCCCACTCGCTGCTGATAAAGACTGCTTACATTTTTTTTTTTATATCTAAGGTCAAATTTGGCTCTCCCCTACATCCTTGTCCTCTCCACACTCTAACACTTTTTGTGATCTGAAATAGTCCTTTACAATCCCTCTTAAATGTATCCCTCCCTCAAGTGACGGTGCTCAATTCTTTTAAAGAGGCTATTGTCATTTAGCTGCAAAAAAAGAAGAAACCGGACCTTCAAAAAATGACCGCCTCATTTCTCTACTACTGCTTCCTTCTAAAGTTATGGAAGTGCTTGTCGCCAATGAATTATGCTGCCACCTGCAGGAAACCAGCTTTCTCTGTACCCTTCAGGCGGGTTTTTTGAACCAGCCCACTGTATGCAGTCTGTTATGCTGTCCGTACTTGATTTGTGGGGCAGGTGACATCTGACAAACAGTAGCCTTGGTTCTGCTGGACCCATCTGCGACTTTTGCCATGATTGACCATGCAATTCTGGTTGATCATGTGGAAGCTTCTAAAATATAAAGGCTCTGCTCGTGAATAGGTCAAATCTTTTCTAGACAGTCGTACTCAAGCAGTTAATCTTGCCTCATTCAAAGCCACTGCAGTTCAGGTTAATGGTGGGGTGCCTCAGATGTTCTCTCCCCCCCCCCCCACCTCTTTAATCTTTGTGAGGCTCCTTAAGGAAATTCGGAATCAAGATTGTGTTTTATGTAATTATGCTGATGACGCCCAGATTCTTTTTTGGCTAGGGGGCTCTATTGCCTCTCAGGGAAATGTTTAAATTACTATGCGATATATCTGCCAGTGGACGGCCAGTAACCAGCTAAAATGTAATGCAGACAAGAAAAATAGTCATTTTAAATCGTGAGTGTCTATGGATCCATTTCCAGTGGCCTAAGTTGGGCCTGGCTCCCACTCCCAAGCATTGGGGAAAAAGCCATGGAGATATAGTTGATGGCTACCTGACACTCGAACCATAATTTGGTGCAGTAATTTCATCCTGCATACTCCTATTGAGAATTTTTAAAAATACTATGGGGTCGATTAGGATGTAGGGCGGATCGCCACCGCCCGCATGGCGGTGGCGATCCACCCTACAACACACCCCGCCCGCCACCCTTTCCCCCCCACCATATTAGTATGGCGGGGGGACCCTGGCGGACGGAAAGATTTTCCGCCGGTCACACAGGTGACCGGGCGGAAAAGGGGCCCGATATGGTGGCGGTGTCTGCTAGACACCGCCATCCATATTAGGAAGGCCCCGGAAAGGCATGTGGATTGTAACTTCGGGGGCCCGTTGCGGGCCCCCAGGGTATTGGGGGGTGAGGGGTGCTACCCCCCTACATTGTCATGGACAAGGTGGCAGGAACCGCGCAGTGCCTATCACCTTGTGCATGACAATGCACACAGTGCATTCCCAGCATTGTGGCAGGCGGTGCTGTGAGCACTGCCCGCAACAATGCTGTGAATGGAGGATGCCATGGTGGCATCCTAATTGCAGGTGTGGGACTGCTGCACCACTGACGGCCGGTCCCAGCACCGCTAGGGTGGCAAGTCCGCCCGCCATCCTAATCGGCCCCCCTGTTTCTCTCAGGTGAAGGTTTAAAAACTGTTTTAGCTCTAATTGTATCTAAACTATGCAAATTCCTTATACACGGGCCTCCACAAAAAGATGATCTACAGATTACAAGCGGTTCAGAATGAAGTCACTAGATAATCTATAAGGCACCAGGGTATTCACACACCACTTCTTTGCTTAGAGAGTACTCCTTTGGCTGCACGTGGATAAAAGAAGTCAATTCAAGGTTTGTTGTCCTACTTTCACAACTTTAGTAGTTGAGGGACCTCAATTCGTAATAAAAAAATATTAAGCAAGTACTGTCTGGTGCAGGAGAGTCCCTCTTCGCCTGTGTCCCCAGATATTAGAAAGTGGGCATGGTTGGCTGCAGTTTCTTTTATGGCTCCCATCATCTTGAACAGTCTCCCTTTTTCCTTGTGGTCATAAACTGTTACTTTTCGAAAAGAGGTAAGGACTACGCTTTTTTTCTAACAAGCCTATTCCAGTCTCTAAATTGTTTTCTTGACTTGTTATCCATGCACCCCACAGCGCCAAGTAACTACTGGTGATTGTGTGCTCAGTAAATGAACATAACTTATTTGGCCCAAAACCCTTTGTGATGCCACAGTGGGACCTTCATCTGGCTCTCACTTTCCTTATGTGCAACCATTCTGGTTGCCATGACCTTAGCTATTCGCATGAGTAAACTCCAAGCTCTATCTGTGCAACCACCTTCTTTCCAGAAAACGTGGTATTGAGGACCAGAGTGGCTTTCTTGCCTAAAGTGATTATAGTTTTCCATGTTGGACAAACCATTATTCTCCTAGTCTCCATTAGCTAGATCCTATAGTGATCTCAACAAAGACCATGGAGTGGACTATCAGCTCTTTGTGAGGTTCTTAGGGCAAGGCAGTGCGAAAACCTACTTTGTCAAGATGGATAGTCCTCTTCGTCAAGATCTGCTATAGGCTGTCCAAGAAGCAGCTTACAGATCGGTTGAGGGCCCATTCCACTTGAGACAAGGCTGCTACCACTGCACTGGCACGTGGAGTGCCTGTACTTGACATCTGGCAGGTGGTGACTTGGTAGTCCATTCACAAAGCACTACTCCCTTGACAGGCAGGTCCGACAGGAAGGACATTGCACTTGTTTGGTCCTGCAAGACCTTTTCATCTGAGGCATTTCACAGACCCCCACCATCTTGGGATGGACTGCTTTGGCAGCAGTTCTAAAGGTGGTGAGTCTGTGGTTAGAAGTAGCCATCAGAAAACAATTTGCTTGCCTTTGGTAACGCGGTTTCAGATGGATACTCTAATCGCAGAATCCTTATCGACCTCCCACCCCCTTTCTGTGACATGGTCTCTATTTTATTTGGTATTGTTGATTACTTCCTGGTATTGCACCTGTGGATGAAGACCGAGTGAAGAAAAGCTTAAGTCAGCATGCAGAGGTGGGGCTTATATGTGGCTCCGTTTGACACTTTGGGAATGGAACAAAGTTGGCACGGAGCCGCACAACACCATCTACAGGAACGGAAGAGAAAAGCGGTTACATTTTGCCAATCCAGTCTGGTGCCTAGGGATAGTCTAATGGTGAGTAATCTGTTAGAGTATTCACCAAAAAGAGCGTTACCAAATGTAAGTAGCTTATTCTTGTATGGGTTTCCTTTTTGACTACAGACTGATCTCCAGTACTTTGTGATTGGGAAATGATAGAATCTTTCAATGTTTAAACTTATGATTTGGAAAGAATAGAGTTCCCCACTCCCTTTTTTATCTTTTTTTAAAATTTTATTTTTTTACTCTATTGAAGCCTTGATTCTGCCTTATAGCTCCACAGTAAGCAGTGTATTGCCCCTAGACCAAATTTCTTCAACTTCTGTGATGCCTGTCTGTTAGGCGTTGTATGCATTCTGATTACTCTGCAGTCGTGCGTGGGGTTCTTAAGGCTCACTGGAAGCAATGGGCTAGTTTCTTGTGGCCTGTGACCAGGAGGAAATATGCTAGTGCTTCCATGCATAGTGACTATTTTTAACAACGTAAATGGGTCATCTTATTCTTCCATTCCAAATTTCAGGTTCCTGCTGCGTGAAAGTTTATATGGGTCATCTACGTATTATGCTTGCTTTGGTATAATTATGTTGACCTTATGAATTAAACTGTAGATTTTACAAGGTGTCTCTCTAATTCTATTAACTCAAAAAAAAAAAATATATATATATATATATATATATATATATATTTTTTTACATGAACTACCTCTTACTAGATAATTCTCAAGAATGCAATATTCAGAATTTAATTTTTTTTCCTTTTCCAACAGGTTACTTGTTTTGGAAACTACAGCCTCAATAGTAGATATGTCCAGACCGCATAATATTGCATCGGTGGTTCCAAACCGGTATCCCCGTTGGTTCACTTTAAGTCATATTGAGTCTCAGCAGTGTGAGTTGGCATCAACCATGCTAACAGCAGCCAAAGGTAGGCTACTCTAAAATAGAATTTGTGTAAAGCTTTTTGTTTTGTTTCCGAATTTCCATTAGTACCGTAGCGAATTCCAAAGTTGTGTCCAGTGTGATGTATTTCATGTTGTTGGACTGCAGATTAAATTTCCATTTGGGATGTGTTCTTTCAGGACATTTTAGAAATGATGAGGGTCAATGTGCGCAAGATAAATGTTGGTTTTAATGAAGGTTGTGGTTTTTATTTATTTATTTATTTATTAGCAGCTAGATACAAGAAAGCAGAACAATTTGTGTGAAGGGGCTGCAGAAGTAGCATGGTTATCTCAAGGAATGGGACGAGGTGCACTCGGAGGCCACACAGGCAGATGAATCATTCAAAAGCCATGCACATTGTAGTGGGTTCTTCGTGTGAGTGCCCATATAAGCCATAGAGGTCCCATCACATGGTTTGTATCTGGACATGCCTCTGAACATAAGGGGCACCAGTAAACCCTACTAGCGACACCAGAATCCAGCCCCTTCTCTCAGAGATAGAACAGGCACCTCTAATCTTACATGCTGCGTCAACATAGCCTCCTTAAGTGGCAATGTGTTGGAGATCACTGAAGGAGCCAGGCTAGTTTATGCAGAAAGGGTCTGCTACCGGATGGGGTAAACCAGTCTTAGTGGGCCTTGTGCCATCCCTACCACTTCTGCCCTTTTGCAGCAAGCTGGCAAACTGCAGTAGTAGCCACCCCCCTTAAATCTAGGAAAACAAACCAATTGTAACAATAAAAAGGATGTAAATTTAAAGAAAGTCCATAGTAAAGTCGATAGGTGAGCTAGGTTTGTGCAATGCTTGCTTTTCTCTAATGAAGTATATTAAAGTTTCCCTAGCCTTGGTTTTTCAAGATTTTGAAGGCAGGGGACCTGGGAATGAGCTACTACCAGTTGATGGCTAATTAGGACGCCGTCTCTGGTGTTGCTGAATCAGTGGAAGCTTCACTGAGCTAACCTGAAGTAGAGGTTATGGTGCAGTATTGTCATTTTAGACTTATGATGTTTATCTATATTCGCTTATGGCAGTAGTTTCACAACTGTTATATAATAATTTGCTCCTTCCTAAACCTCTTTCATGGCTGTAATAGCTCCATCTTTCATGGCCAAGGTTTGCCAGTAAACATCACAGCTGGTAAGTGACAGCCAAGTCTAGCCCTTTGCACTTTTTCTTCCCGTTTTAATAGCTTTGCATACTGAGATCCTTAGAGGGGCATTTTGGCGGGTTGAACATTTGATTTCCATTCCTTGGCACCCAGAATCTTATTCACAAAGGAAAGTGAGACTTGATTACAAAAATATCATTACCTGTTTTTCGTTTACTCCTGGAAAAATGTGTTTCATTGAGCAATAGCAGTGAAAAGTTATGTGATGCCTCAGTATGTGATGAGTACACGACGAACTGCCAAGCAAGTAGTACTTGTCCATAGCATTCACCTGCAAGTCACTCACATAAATGTTAGAAGTTAAGACCGTGTCAGTGTGGGAGTGCGTGTGCTTAGTCTAGTTTAAATGGGAATCAACAAAAACGTGTTTTCTGATGGATACTTCTAACCACAGATTGACTCCTCAGGTGTCGGACTGGATCTGGAAAACTTTAAAGCAGTTCTCCTGCGCACCAGTAGGTGGCATAATGTGGCTTGTTGCTAACATCATTCCACTCAAGAAGTGACGAGCGAGGCGCATTTAAGCTCCACCTATACGTGCAGACATTAGATCTTCTCTTTCTGTGCCTCCAGATGCGGATTCAATGCTTCTCCTTGATCTTTCAAACCACTATTTTATGAAACATTAACCAGTGTGTGAGGAACTTTCACCCCTCCAATCAGATTACCACATTTAAACTTTGTAGGGACTGATGCAAAACAGATCTCTGTGGCAAACCCTCACAAAGTCTGCTTATGGTCCTCGGGTCGGAGCACAACACCAGAGCCCAGATGAACCCGAAGGCCATACTGGACAATTAGGTCAAACTTTACATCTCCAAACCAAAGACTGAATGCTGCGAAAGGTCTCACAGCAGATGTTATTTGCAGCTGAAAACTTCAGGTAAGTCCAAGAAAGAGTTATCAAAGCAGTTATCAGCCACTCCCTCCCCCCCAGATTCCAGAGAGGGTGCAAGGGTGTCAGCGTGCCTCCCAGTCTCACTCCTGCGCTCCATCAAACAGATTCAGAGTATGGTCTCGCTGCAGCCTGAATTCCAGGAACGTCTGCAACATTGCAGCATTTAGAGGATGTGCTGTGCATTTTTAGCACGTTACCGACTCCCTCTGTCATGCCTCTGGACCTTCAAGATCCACAGGGCCTCCAGTCAATTTCGCTGGCAGATCCGCCTTCAGCACAGTCTGTGCCCCCTGAACCCATAGGGCCCAAACTTCTTTACACTATATTTTTGTACGGACTCGGACAATGACAACAACGAGGGGGACGACTAAGTTTCCCAGGATGATTAAGATAACTGTGAGGGACTTCAGGATGCTGGTGGCCTGGATATTTCTCTAGATGTTGGCTATGTGTTCAGATCCCCCCCGCCCATAGCACCCACCCTCTGCCCAGCTATGGAGGAAAGTGCCCCTGTCACAGTTAAGTGATGGATGGCGGAAAGTCTAGATTTGCAATTTTTCACTAAAAGAAGTAAAGACTAATGTGTTCACTGAGGTACTTCAACCAAATCCGGCTCCTACAGAGCCCCTGTTAAATGAGGCCCTTATGGATACCTTTTGGTCACTTAGGCAGAACTATTTTCAAGTCGGCCTGTCATTCGGCAGGTCTTTATTGCCATCATTCAGCGTCAGTTGACCTTGCTTTTCTGGCTCACCGCCTCGTACTCCTAAGGAGGAAGAGAGACTCCATCATCTGGACCCTAAGAGGGCAGTAACCTTTTATATCAATGACACCAAAGAATATTGAGTGGGTGATCAGCGCTTTGTAGGGTTTCCAAAGCAAAGAAGGCCACGGCAGTGCAAAGACAATCTCTTATGGGTTATACTCTGCATAAAGATGTGCAATTTACTGGTAAAGAAGCAAACCAAAAGGCTTGTGGGCTCATTCCACCAGGGTCAAAGCTGCTGCTGCTGCTACTACTGCATTGGAACACAGAGTGCCTGTCCTGGACGTTTGCCAGATGGCTAGATGGGCGTGTTAGCCAAACTGGTGTCAATTTATGCATCTGTGATTCAAGCCTCTGAAGTATGCCTCACTGCTACTTCGGTAGCAGATGAATTAACACACTGAGTTATCACTAGTAAGTCAAAGGTCCTCGAACTGAAATTACTACGGTAGTTTTATGTTGCAGTTATGCAATTTGTAGCTTCCTACCAAATTTAAATATTTAATAAGAGTTAAATAAATGCTTAGGCATTGCTTCTTGATTATGGAATACTTGAAGCCCACGAGACAAGAAATCCCGGTCTTCCACGACAAGTTTATTTTTACTACATCTCCGTTTTAAGAAAGTGACAATTTTTAATATTACCCAATTTAGTCAGTATCCCTCTATTTCCCATCATGAACTGAGAGGCTGTTTTCATCGTACTAAGATACAAACGCATACCCTGCAGACTACCGCATAATTCGGTCACGAGGGAAACTCACTGAGCCGTTTGCCTGTTAACGGTTGATCATGTTTTTCTGGTACAGAAGAGTTAAGATTGCTCGTGATTTGTCTCAGAATGGAATTGAGAGCCGAGAAAATGGATTTCTTCCCGATTCTTAGGTTCTGAAAGAGGACATAAAATGCTCATTAAGGGGGCTCGCCTTACTGGTCTTTTTAGGTCTCGCCTGACCCAGCGCATGCGCTGGTCTGGCGAGACTTATTGAGAGGGCTCCAAAAAGTGCTACCAGGCCAGCCTAGAGCTACAGTGCATGTGCGCGGGCACGCACGCCGCGCTTTAGCGCGATTACATTCACTTTCGCGGCCTCACGGCCGCTTGGCATAGCCAATAGGTCTCGCTTTTGGGACCTTATAAGTATTTAGTTATGCAACTATTGCATGGCTAAACACTTATAAGGTCCCAAAGGCGAGACCTATTGGCTATGCCAATGCTTGTTTTATAAATGCGTTCCTGTAAAACATTCAGCAAGGTTCAGTAAAACTGCATTTCCAAAGTGTATAGTAAACTGCAGACTTGGAAACCTGCAGCTGGAAGCATAATACAAGTGCAATATTTGGGACTGCCTCCCATAGCTGCCAAGGTTTCAGATTGAGTGACATTTCAACGACTGAGTGTCATTTTCTTATGACGGTCAACTATTCTACCACTTTGGCAGCGGGCCCCTGGTATGAGTGCAGTAGTATCAATGCTTAGCCTGCCCAGGTAGAGGGGTCCGATTTCCCTGCTTAGTTAAAAGCCACAGTTTCTGCCCTTGCAGCCAACTGGGTCTCGTGGTGCTATTGAGTACAAGTATTGGGAAGTCTTGTATGCTCAGTGGTACGGGGAAAATCAACACGCTGCTCTCAACCTGCAAGTGGCTGGTATTACAGTCCCAATCCGGTGGTGCCGCTATCAAAGGTGTCTTGATTTACCAGGAGGGTAGTGGTGGTGTCATTGCCTGCCCCACAAATATGCAGTGTAATCTAGGGCCGTGGTGGCCAGAAGTGCCAAGTTGTGGCCGCCTGTAAAAATTACCCCAAAGCCAAGCAGTCCGGCCCAGTTTGTAACACGTGACACACGCAACTTTAGGACAGCCACTGTGTCAGCATGGGGTATTGATTGAGGGGTCCGCCTCAGGCTGGGACACAATTTGCAGCGGATCACAACACTGAAATGCGCTAGTCTAACGCCTGATGCGTTGTACTTGGCAGGGCTGGCCTCCACGCCGTTGAGGATGACAAAACGCTGAACCAGATACTAAAAAGGAAAAGGGACTCCAGTTTAGCAAACATAAAGAGACGTTTTCTGATGTGAAATAGAGATTTAGTGAGTTTGGACATAATGACAGCTGCATGCAGAGATGCGGTGTATCTAGTTGTATCCGTTTCAGCAAAAATTGTACAATGTTTTATTTTCAGCAGTATTTTAAGGTTAGGGTTTACATTTCAGAATTATGCTGCATCTCTGAAGTGTTTTCAGGTAGATTGCATGTATTTGTGCACAGTATTGGGGGTTCTGGGATGCTTTAATCATGTACTCTCCTGGTCATCTGTGCTAGATCTTGAGTAGATTGTACATTTCCGTTTATAGATCTGCTACTCACTGCCAGCTTTAGCGGTCTGTTAACCAGACCTATTAACAATATGCTTATTGGACTTTGTGTGGGCCTTTAGTTGGTTCATGAATAGATTGCTTTGTTGCTTCTTGCTTCAGTCCTCCTGAATCAGTGGTTTATCTTCCTATTCTTGTTTCTCCGCTCCAGCACTTGGGCCCCAGGTTACTAACTTGTTCATATCCACTGCTTTCCGCTGCTGACCTTGCTTGCATTCAGGGAGCTACTTGTTTTCTTTTAGGCTCTCTCCCTGAGCGCATGTTTTCTAGCTGCCTCCATGTGTAGCCTCCACATGCTTTTTGATTTCTTCTGATTGCCCCCCAGCTTATTCTTATGTTTTCCACACCTCCCCAGCTTGCCCTTGCTTCCGCCCCGTCCCTCTTGTTCTTTAAATGTTCCCTCCATCAGCTCCTTTGTTGCTCCCTGCCCCTCCCTGCTTGTCTCTCACTTCCCTGTCCTGCTCCAACCTTAATCCCCCCCCCCCCCCATTTTGTCTGCCACGCTATCAGCAGGCGCCCATCTTAAATGGCAGCCTACAAGTGCGTATGGGCAGTCTCCATGAAATAAGTTTGTATTTCAACTATCTCATTCAAAGATGGCCACGAGCATCCATCATGGCATTTTCTCTCCAGGGGATCCACATCAATAGTCATAAGCACTGAATATTCCCGCCCATGTGCGGGGACCCCGGAAATAATAAAAATCATATATGTAAAAAACATACATATATACAGCTCTGTATATGTATAAACATATATCATTTTTTCCCAAGTAAATGCAGCCCCTATAAAAGAAAGGCTAGGCAATGTATAAATACACATCCAATAATACATATAGGTATAATAAAACACCTAAATCTTTTTTTTTTAATGAGGTAAACACTCATGAGAAAGCAAAAAAGAGAAAACTGTGGGAAACACAGATCTACAACACATTGCTAGCCTGCAGGCTGCATTGCAATACAATACCATAGAGACTGAAAAGCCCTGTATAGGTAAAAACTGGCACCGTGCCTTTAAGGCAGCCCTGGCTTCCACATCCCATCATGCCTCAGGGGTGACAGTTAGGTCAGTTGTTCTTTCAGGCTCCTTCAGTCAGGACCCTGGAATTCAGCTCTCTTTTTTGACTTTTTAGTCAAGAATTATTTGCAATATAGTAATTTTTTGGACTTCCTCTTATTAATATCCGGGAGGAAGTTAGTATCCTGTATTTTTCTGACTGATTTTCTACAATTTTTGTCAGAAATATGCCTTCTTTATTTATTCCATGTCCATCTTGTGGAAAAAAGAAGGCCTCTTCAGACACACATGAGGTGTGTATTGTCTGCCTGCCGGATTCTCACTCTCCAGCAACATGTCATCATTGTAAAGACCTTTCCAAAAGGACTTTAAAGGAGAGAGAGAGGATTAGACTCTACGGCTTATCAGAACGGTCGACGTCGAGGCAGCTGGTCCCTGTTTGCTCCCCATCGGCGTCGGGCTCGGCGTCGAAGACTCCAGCGGCGGGATCGTCGCTGAGAGGTGAGGAGTCCAGGGGTAGTCAAGCTGCAAAAAGAAAATCGTCGTCGACTTTAGATACAGCGACGAAGCAGATGCGTTCGTCGTCGACGACTTCGACGTTTAAGAGATCGGCGTCGAGGGATCGGCGTCACAGGTCGACGTCTAAAAGGCATCTTTCGACGTCAAGAGAGGATCGCTCGACGTCGAAACAGACATCGTTCGACGTCGAAGGAAGGACATCATTCGACGCCGAGGACTGCGAGAGATCAGTCGACGTCACAAGAGGTTCGTAGGCGTTCGACTCCGAAGTCTACGTCGACGTCGAGACCAAGATCGCCGTCAAGACCAAGATCGCTGTCGAGAAAAGATCGATCGTCGGCGAAGAGACTTAAGACGTCAAGGCATTCGTCGTCGGAGCATTCGACGTCGAGGCAGGCGTCTCCGTCAAGACCGACGTCGAGGCAGGAGCCTCCGTCGGAGTCGACCTCGAGGCAGGTGCCTCCGTCCTCACAGGTCTCCAAGGCTTTGGAGAAGTCCATAACGTCGAGGCGAGATTCCCCGTCGGGGTCTAGACCTCCGTTCAGACCAAGCCCTCTGTCGACGACGAGGTTCTCGACGTCGAGGCAAGAAAAATCTCCACTGATCCTCGGAGTCAAGTCCCAGGTCTCCGGTGATAGGCCTATCACCGTCGAGGCGGCCCTCTGCAGAGGGTTCTCAGGAGGTGTCGCATGTTCGCCTTACGATCCGGCCAGTCTCAAGGTGCAAATCCCCTCATAGACTGGTATATACAACTTCTGAACATGATTCACCACGTCTTATTTCTATCTCGCCTTCAGGATCAGAGGGCTCGAGTTCGAGATCCGAGTCACCGGAAATTGTGCATCAATCTCCAGTGCCTGCAAGAGAAAATAGTCCGCTGGAAGAGGGAAATGCTGTACCTCAAAGTCCCCCAAGAGAGATGCCTCAGGACTCGGCTATGTCTTACGCAGTTAAGGCCTCACTAACAAGGTTAAGAGACGTGGACTTCCCAGCGAGACCGGTCAGATCACGTTCTCGGGGAAGAGAATCTCGACGTCACTCTCGAACACCAATGAGGCGATCCAGATCCTCCTCCCACATGAGAGAGTGGACCAGATCGGAGAGAAGGCGCCGTAGGACCCCTTCCTCCTCCCCGTCATCTAGATCATCCAGAAGGGATTATTCGCCGACACTCTCGGAGACACCACCCTCTAGGGTATCTCCTGTGGATGATATCTCTACTTTTCAGGAAGTGTTGTGTAGAGGAGCTACAAAATTAAATATCCCAATGCCGGTTCAGGAGATCACCTCCTCCATAATCTTTGAAACTCTTCATGAACGAGCAGTGTCACGCCCGCTGTTGCCGTTAGTCCCTGGTTTGCTACAACCAGTAATGGATATTTTTCTCACGCCAGCGACCACCAAATCTGCGCCGGCGCGGATTCTAAAAAAGTACCGTCCGGCTCCGGAAGATCCTCTGTTTCTAAGATCAGATCCTCCACCGGATTCTGTCATCACCGATGCTGCCAGAAATACGCATGCAGTAGCTGGGTCTTCAACTGTGCCCCCAGATAAGGACAGTAAGACGCAAGACTCTTGGGGGAGGAGAGTTTGCGGCTCGGCCTCTTCTAGCTTAAAGGTGGCCAGCGCCTCAGCGCTTCTGGGGCGCTATGATAGATCATTGTGGGACTCTCTCCAGAGGTTCATTGAAAAAGTTCCATCAGAGGATAGACGGGACTTTGAAGAAATTTTGCACGAGGGAAGTCTGGTTTCTAACCAGGTCATAAGTGCAGCGGCGGATGGGGCAACCCTAGCAGCGCATTCTTATGCCCATGGAATCACAGCCAGAAGATCATCTTGGCTCAGCTTGACGGCCCTGAAGCCGGAAGCGCAGGCGAGAATACTAAATCTGCCTTTCTCGGGTAGTTCACTTTTTGGGTCTCATGCAGACAAAGAAATGGCCCGTATGAAGGCAGAACTGGAGACCATGAAAGCCGTCGGGCTTGAAAAGAGGAAAGAGTTTCGACGCCGCAGGGGAAATGACAGGTGGAACTACCAGCAGAGGGTTTAAACCCCTCAGTGGCAGAAGAACCAGGACCAGCAAGGTCAAAAGAAACAGCAATACCAGTCCCGCAGACCATCCAGGGGACGTGGTAACAACAGGCAGTCAAACGCTGGAAACAAGGCTCCAGGGAAGCAATGAGGAACCGCTTCCTCCGATGCTGTCCACCGCTCCGGTGGGAGGAAGTGTTGCGCATCATCTTCCAGAGTGGCAATCCATCACAAAGGACAAGTGGGTTCTGAATATACTGCGTCATGGGTACTCGCTTCGTTTCCAAAGCCACCCTCCATCGATTCCTCCTGTTCATTCGTCCCAGCATCTAAAGCAGCTCAGAGAAGAGGTGGCGACTCTTCTGCTCAAATCTGCAATAGAAAAAGTACCCAAAAACCAAAGAGGAAAGGGAGTTTACTCCAGATACTTTCTGATTCAAAAAAGGAGTGCGAAGGTAGAGTTCAGACCCATTTTGGACCTACGGACACTGAACAAACACATAAGAACGGAAAAATTTCGCATGCTGGCGCTCCACCAAATATATCCTCTTCTCCGGTTGGGCGATTGGATGTGTTCCCTGGACCTTCAGGACGCATATTTCCATATTCCCATCCTACGGAATCATCGAAAATTTCTCAGGTTTGTGGTGGGGAATTCTCACTATCAGTTCAAGGTTCTTCCATTTGGCCTGAAGTCAGCTCCTCGAGTATTCACAAAATGCGTGGCAGTAGTAGCGGGTGCTCTGAGGCGCGCAGGAGTCTTCGTCTATCCCTACCTAGACGACTGGCTAATAAAGGGTCCATCGCTTCAGAGTGTTCGATCGCAGCTGTCGCTTTGCCTGAACTTATGTCGCAAGTTGGGTCTCAGAGTGAATGCCAAAAAGTCCAATTTTTCACCAACACAGAGGATCCACTACCTGGGTGCAACTATAGACTCCGTAGTAGGAAAAGTGTTTCCTTCGGAGGAAAGACAGTCATCCATTATCCTCAAAGGCAGACAGATTCTATCCAACAATCTGTCGTCGGCAAGACAAATTTCATCTCTGCTAGGGGCCATGGCATCCTGCATTTTCCTAGTGCCCAATGCCAGGCTAAGGATGCGTCCTCTCCAGCAAGATCTCGAGGACAAATGGGATCAAAGGAACTCCCTGTGGGAAGAAAAAGTTTGCCTTTCCTCGGCGGCCAGGCAGTCAGTCAAGTGGTGGCTGAAGCCACTGAATCTACAAGTGGGGATCCCCTTCCATCAAGAACCCCCAACTCAGACCTTAATCACCGACGCATCCCTTCAAGGCTGGGGTGCGCATTTCGGGTCTCTGCAAACTCAGGGACGGTGGTCCAGCAGCGAGCAGTTGTACCACATCAACATGCTGGAGCTCAGGGCAGTCCACCTAGCCCTCAAAGTGTTCCTGCCTGCGATCAAGACGAGTACCATTCTAGTACAGACGGTCAATACCACCACAATGTACTACCTGAACAAGCAGGGGGGTACTCGATCCAGAACGCTCTCGCTGGAAGCTCAGTCCCTGTGGCACTGGATCCTAGCAAGGAACATCTCGTTGAAAGTGGTGCACCTACCAGGAGAACTCAATGTGCAAGCGGACTTACTCAGTCGTCATTTTCAAGAACCAGAGGACTGGGTACTAAACGACGAGGTGTTAGAAGACATCTTCGGGGAATGGGGGCGTCCGCAAGTGGACCTCTTCGCGGACGAGCACAATACAAAATGCCGAGGCTTCGCCTCAAGATACCATCGACCAGGATCCCTAGGGAATGCCCTTTTGATCAATTGGTCAATGACATTTGTGTACGCTTTTCCGCCTCTCCCACTAATCCCCAAGGTGGTGACCAAGCTGCAGAATTCATCTGCCAAGATGATCCTCATAGCACCGGACTGGCCGAGGCAGTGGTGGTACACGGATCTCCTGCACATGTCGATCCGCCCCCACAAACGGCTGCCGTGCAGGCCGGACTTGTTATCCAAAATGCAGGGGAAGATTTACCATCCCAGCCTTCCCTCGCTGAGCTTAACAGCATGGCTCCTGAAGTCCTCCAGTATGGACATCTGAACCTCCCTCAAGAGTGTATGTCCATACTGAAGGAAGACAGGAGGCCTTCGACAAGACACTCCTACTTCTGTAAGTGGAAAAGGTTTTACATATGGTGTGCTCAGCATCATTATGATCCAACAAAATGCCAGGAGGATGTAATTTTGCCCTATCTTCTACATTTAGCGAGGGCAGGGTTGAAATTTTCATCCATAAAAGTTCACCTAGCGGCCATAACAGCGTACAGGCGTTCGCCTTCGCAGCAGTCATTTTTTAAGTTGCAGGTGGTGAAGGATTTCTTGCAAGGTCTCAAGAAAGTCTATCCCCCTGTTAGACCTCCCTCTCCTTCCTGGGAGCTAAACTTGGTTCTGTCAAGGCTCATGGGTTCTCCTTTTGAGCCTATTCATAAGGCTACCCTACAGCACCTCACATGGAAGACAGCCTTTTTAATAGCCATCACTTCAGCACGGAGGGTCAGTGAGATACAGGCCCTCTGTTCTAAAGAACCCTACACTACGTTTCATCTCAATAGGGTAGTGATGAGGACTCATCCTTCTTTCCTACCTAAGGTGGTATCGGACTTTCATGTAAATCAAGCCATCTCCTTACCAACCTTTTTTCCCAACCCCTCCTCTCCGGCAGAGAGGGCGTTGCATTCTTTAGATGTCAAAAGGGTCCTAAAATTCTATCTAGATAGGACTAAGAATGTCAGAAAATCTGATCAATTGTTTGTGAACTATGGGGTTGTCCGTATGGGCTTTGCTGCATCAAAACGTTCCATTGCTAGGTGGATTGTTTCAAGTATTACATTGGCCTACCAACTGGCTCAGAAACCGTTGGGGGCGCGCCCTAAAGCGCATTCTATAAGAGGAAAAGCGGCTACCGCTGCTTTTCTCAATAATGTCCCACTCTCCGAGATCTGCAAGGCAGCCACTTGGAGATCTGTCCACACCTTTACCAGACATTATTGTCTGGATTCGGACACCAGAGCAGACACTCAAGTAGGACAAGCCTCCTTGAGGAATCTGTTCCATACATAATCATTTTCATGATTTTCTTACTCCATGTGTGGTACAATTTTTTCATTTGCCTGCAGGTGGAAGGTGGGCTTGCTACTCTATTCAGTGCTTATGACTATTGATGAGGATCCCCTGGAAGAGAAGGGTAAGTTACTTACCTGTAATCCTAGTTCTCTTCCAGGGGTATCCTCATCAAAGTCATAAGCAACCCACCCGCCTCCCCAGGAAAATGAGAAGAAGTGTATCATTCATTATGGAAAGGATATATCTTTGTGTTTAGGACTACGGTCCCGCAAAGAACAACTGACCTAACTGTCACCCCTGAGGCATGATGGGATATGGAAGCCAGGGCTGCCTTAAAGGCACGGTGCCAGTTTTTACCTATACAGGGCTTTTCAGTCTCTATGGTATTGTATTGCAATGCAGCCTGCAGGCTAGCAATGTGTTGTAGATCTGTGTTTCCCACAGTTTTCTCTTTTTTGCTTTCTCATGAGTGTTTACCTCATTAATAAAAAATAAAAAAAAGAGATTTAGGTGTTTTATTATACCTATATGTATTATTGGATGTGTATTTATACATTGCCTAGCCTTTCTTTTATAGGGGCTGCATTTGCTTGGGAAAAAATGATATATGTTTATACATATACAGAGCTGTATATATGTATGTTTTTTACATATATGATTTTTATTATTTCCGGGGTCCCCGCACATGGGCGGGAATATTCAGTGCTTATGACTTTGATGAGGATACCCTTGGAAGAGAACTAGGATTACAGGTAAGTAACTTACCAATTTGAACAAACCGATTTAGGAATGACCACCGCAGATGCATGCATATCCACAGTGGGTATTTAACAAATGGATTAGCAACCCCAATAGGTTTGACTTTCTGATCCTATTTGCTTTGCCAATGCTTGTTTTATAGCAGAATTTTGTACGTTTTATTTTCTCATTGCAAATGCATGTATAAAAGTGACAAAAGGCAAATGAAAAACATAATGAATAAACTAGTCATGACCGTGAGCAGCTCTGGTAATGTGAAATGTTCGTGAAAACCGCCTGAGGGTCGTACAGCACTAGAAGACTTGGGCTACTGGGCTGTACTGTATGGCTTCCCCGGTCCTTCTTAGGTTTTCCTCTAATTGCTACGTCTTTTCCTTCCATTTCTTTGCTTGTCTACTCATGAGACCTTGCATTAGCTTGTCCCCCGGTTACCTTTCCGAATCATACGCTTGTTCCCTGTAGTCCATCCTCTTACCCTTCAAATCCTTTTAGGGTAATTTTCCTCCTCCCTCATGTAAAAGACCAGATACACTTTCATTCCTCATTTTCGAGTACAACCCTCGTCTACTCGGCAGTTCAGTGTCTAAGGATCCTTCTGTATGGTGCTCAGTCGGTCATGTAGAGGTACCTTTTGTACCCCTCTTTCAGATGAGTAGGACTGGTACCTGAAGAAAGTGACGTGCAGACCCAGAGTATCTCCTTTCTATTCCTGTTAATGCGCGCCCACTGACTTCCCTTCAACCTGCTGAGGGGGGCTGATTAATTTCTCTTAAAATCCAGGCGCATAGTCTGAGCCTACCTTTTAATGCTGTTTAATGACCTGAATGGGGCCCCTTTGCCCGTGTATTTTTCAGCCCCACTGCTAGATGTCTCTTAAACCGTAGTGTTCCTGCCAAACCCCCACCCGTAGCCCCCTTCTGTGTCACTTGTTTCTTCACCTGCTTCCTTGATGGAGAGACATTCTAATTCTAATGGAAGGCTGGCGGCTGGGCAGAGCCTGCTCGCTTGTGGCTTTTCTAGATTTTCCCCAGCCTTGAAGAGGTCGGAGAATCGAAGCTGCTTGTGCTAGGGTCCTCCGTCTGCTCTTTTGCCTCTCACAGTGCTCAATGGACGGCTGTTTATAGACCATGTCTGGCTAAGGAATAAAGCTGGGGTCACCCTGTTCAAGATTAACAGTAGCGAAGACCTCAGTACATCAGCAGTAGCATAAAAAATTGCTTTATTAGTTTGGGAAGCCTCAATATGGCTAACACAACATTCTTGGCTGCAGTGCCGGTGGCACAAAGGTAATCAAGCAAGCAAGTCTCCCCCCCCCAAACTGCTTGATTTATCATTCAAATATTCCCTTTAAATATATTTTGGAATGTCAACCATTTTTTCTAAATATAAGCTTACGAGTTCTGAAAATAGATACATTTTTCAGATTATGCATAGATATATGAATTAAAACCAGCAAATGAGTCTAATGTAATGGTTTGGTCTGCACGGAGGGGAACCTCTTCCTGGTAGCTGGAGAGCTACTCGTTGGAGAAGCCTGCCTTACCCGCTGCCATCTCTGAGGAAAGATGCGGTGGGTAAATAGAAAAATGCTGTTCTCTGCAAAGCGCTCCACTCCAGCTAATGTGCTTATTATGAGTACATGTTTAAGAGTCGCAGCAAAGCTGCACTCTTAACGTGTATTTGTAAATCACGCGTTCACCCAAGGATATCTTGGCGCTGAATAACAGATGTTTGTTACCCAACTCGGTGGTACTCATTTTATCGACCTCAGAAGGATGAAAAGCTGAGTGGATCCACCTGGATTTGAACCTGTGACCACGAGTTTGAACACAAGCGCCTACAGTGGATGCATAAGTCCTCTATGCCACCAGACCGGCAGCCCGACTTTTGCGTCCTTTGTATTGCCGGCCGCAGCCATTTACTATCATTTACCCTAAAACACAAAACCAGATACACTTCAATTGCAGCAAGTCCCTTTAGAGCCCAGCTAGTAGTATTTTCGAGCACAGTAACATACGGGGCCTTCAGATTTCATATACCTGCAATGACTTTAAGACTCGTGCCCTTATGAGCCTTGGCATAGTATTACAGGCGGTCAGATTTCTCAACGCAGGCGGTCGTGGATGGTCACAACAGCTCACGTTGAGAAACCTTCAGTTTGTGTTGAGAAAGCTGCTGCTCTGGTAGAAAATCTACTCGAGCTGCAAAAAAAGAAGCCGCGCCTTCTGGTGTGCGCATGGTGCAGTTTGTGCTGCTTTTACAGCGTGGGACTAACACCCGGCACTGAAAACCAACACGAACGGCATGACCAAATGCTCCGCTGCTTGCGCAACTCCGTGTGGCGCAGCATTTTTTTGTTCACTTCCCCACACTCCTCTCAGGCCTGGTTTGAAGCATGAACTATCAAGCCGTTTTCTTTGAGATTTTCCAAAACTTTGCTGCTTTGTTTCTGCACTTTTATTTCCAGTAGGAAAGTTGGACCAACTAAGCATTTGGTGAGCGGTCTTCAGTCTCTGCCCTCTTTCAGTGCGGTTGTTGCAGGCATGCTGGAGATCTAGTTAGTTGATATCACATACAATTTATTGCTTCTTGCTTGTGTTTTGGTTTGTAGGTGATGTTCGAAAGCTGGAAACTGTGTTAGAATCTATCCAGAAAAACATCCACTCCTCATCGCACATCTTCAAACTGGCCCAGGATGCGTTTAAAATTGCAACCCTCATGGACAGTTTACCAGATATTACGCTTCTGAAAGTGTCACTGGAGCTGGGTCTTCAGGTTAGTATTTTCCACCTAACTGGAGCTTTCTCTTCAATGACAGTAGGTTTGTGCCTGTGCACAGTCTAGGAATGGGGTGCGCGACACCTGCTGTTCATTTTCTAAACAATAGCCTGCATGACTTGTGGTTTACAAGAAGCAGCATTCAGCATACCATTTATGATTCCATCCTCTAGCAGGGGTTGGGTGGTGCTAGTGACAAAACAGTATTCTCTTTTTGTTGATATACACAGTCTGCAGTAGAACAGTTTGGTCACCATTACTGTGCTGTTAAATCCAGTATTGTCTGACTGAAGGGGTTTTTTTCCACGATCAGTTGACTGACCGCTACATGTTAAGAAAACACTGAATTATCTTAATCTAGCATCGCAATTTGTAGGCATTTGATGAGAGAGCAGCTTACCTTTGAAAGTCTTAACGCACACTCTTAGTAAATCTGTTTTACCAGGAGGTATTTCCATTTGCAGAGACTTCATATTGATTGACTTTCTTAATTTACTGTAGGTGGTATTGCTTTTCGAAAAAGTTACTAAACAATGTATGTAAATTGAATAAAAAATGGAAGCATCTTATTTTGATTACGTAAAGGAAAAAGGCATGGTATATAAGTAAATGTGCATGCAGATGAGGGCTAGTTTTGTTCGAGTCTGATTAGACCTGGAATTCTTGCAAATGTGCATCAAATGCCAGGTTCCTCCTCCATGCAGTTTTCTCATCAATGATTTAATTGCGAATGTTTTAGTGATCTCAATGATGTCATAGATGTCATGAGTGGTGTGATATGTTAGGTGATTAGTGCATGGCGTGGGCGCAAGTTAGTTACCTTGGGATAAGAGTTATAGTTACTTGATATACCTGTGGTGTGTAGAGTTTAAAACAATGATACTCAAAGTACTGC
This sequence comes from Triturus cristatus, assembly GCF_964204655.1. Classification (NCBI taxonomy): domain Eukaryota; kingdom Metazoa; phylum Chordata; class Amphibia; order Caudata; family Salamandridae; genus Triturus; species Triturus cristatus. The sequence goes on from NC_140581.1 coordinate 391,314,046, forward strand.
CCGTGGGATGCATGTGGCCCTTTCTACCTTTACCCGTGGCCCCGTTTAATAGCAGCACTATGCTGCAGTTTAGTTTATAAAGCACTTATATTCATAAATATATCGAATAAACACCAACCATTTATTTACAGTTGAAGTGAAAAAAGCACAGGTGTCCTGCACCACTTAACTGGTTACCTCCTCGTTCACTATTGGCATTGTTGGCAAGGCATTCCTGAAGTTACGTACCTCCTCTCTGTCCTTGGTTGCTATTATACATGGACAACATTCTAGTTTATTAAATCAAACACAAGGTTTTGTTTGACACACATCCTGAAGTCATGTATTTTGATGTCTTATATATGAAACAGAAGAAAAAGGGAGGTAAAGTAAAATAAAGCAACTGCCAGGGATCACACAGTTTGGTCGAGTAGAAAGCAGAGAGTGATCCCAGGTGCAATTCAACCCCTAGATGTGCATGCTTCACTTCCTCTATGCCATCCTTGCACAGGCTGAACTTTTCAGCTTTAGGCCCCAAGGAAAATGTTTGAGTTCCCGTGGTTTAAAACATTATGGGGTCTATTAGGATGGCGGTTGGAAAATCTCCCCGACCGTCATGGTAGCGGCAAAAGACCGCCCGCAAGGACCGCGGCATAACTGCCGGTCCAATTAGGATGCTCCGCAGTCGAAATCTGACCACAGCGGTCGGATTCTGGCGATTAACATTGCGGCGGTTGCTGCTGCCAGCAGCAACGCCGCGGTGTGAAAAGCAGCATGTCACTGCACTGCGTGGCAGGCACTGCACAGTGCCTGCCACATGTTACAGGAACATGTAGGGGGGTAGCATGTGGACTCCCCCAGTGCACCCACACTCCCCCTCCAACACATTGGGGGCCCGCAATGGGCCCCCAGAACATGTCTCCGCATGCCTTTCCATGGCGGTTCCACCGCAGCGGAAAGGCTGGCTACCGCCGGCATCATAATCGTGCCAGCAGTGCATGGCCCTGATCCGCAGCAATTGTAGCAGTCCGCCCGCCACTTTTCTGCCGGTTGCAGTCTGCACGCTTGCCTGGCGGGCAGAAAATCACAGCGCGGCGGTCACGACCGCGATGCTAATCGGACCGGCGGTTTTCCGGGTTTCGATGGCGGGCGGCGGGTATTTGGGCATTGATAAAACCCAGATGAGAAAGCTGCAGTCCCTACAGAATGCCGCAGCAAGGCGGCATCTAAATATACCTAGAGGTCAATCAACCTCGGCAGGAATCAGAGCACTGCACTGGCTCCCTGTTCAGCAGTGCGTGGAATTCAAGGCCTCATGCCTGGTTCATAAAACACTCTACGGGGAGGGGCTAGGGACATCCCAAAAATGTTTTCACCCCATACCTCCGCTCGTGCCCTTAGGTCTGGCAATCTAGGCCTCCTCCAGATTGACAGGATTAGGCGAGTAAGATGGGGCGGCAGAGCTTTTTCAAACTGTGCGACAAAGTTGTGTAACAAGATGCCAATAGCCATGAGATTCCAATTAAATCGACAGTCCTTCAGAAAGGATCTGAAAACGTGGCTGTTCACTGCGATCTAACTACCTGGTAACACAGGCCGTACCATTTTTCCCCATACACTAGCGCCAAGACGCCGTGGCATTAGAGTGCTATACAAACATATATCCTACCCTATCCTATCCTAATGGACCCCTTAGTTACTGAACGTTTCACCCAATTATAACATTACTTTAACTGTTAGTTTTTCAGTGAATTACTAATTTAAAAAAAAATGTAAAGTAATATTTTATTACCATAGATAAACGCAACCACCCGTCGCGCATGCCCTGCAGCCAACCCCACGCTGCATATGGCCTCAAAGATTGAACTAGATGGATAGCTCAGTACGTCAATCTGGAATATACATTTTGGGCAGATCAAAAGTAAACATTTTATTTTTGATGCCATGGTTTGTTTTGATAAAAACCTTGGAACAAAAACCACCAAAAAAGCTTTTTGTGGTCTAACAAGCTGCAAAGCTTCCTACAAACTTGTTGATCAATAACTCCTTTGATAAAAAGCTTTAAACATTTGACCTCATTTTTCAAGAAAATTGAACAGCCTATTTATTGCTCAGTGAGCCTCCTGATTCTTCAGAAGCCCAAAACCACATGATGAATTCAAACAGATCTTGCAATCAGATTTGAAATAAACCATTGTCTTCTCTTCTCACAGCCTATTTAGAGCTCATTCATTGAGTACATTATTAGCTACCTCACCCCATTCAGGGCCATCCTGATAAATGTACTCCCGCACAAGGTGTGATACATGACTGTCTAAAGATTGGATTATACATCTCCTGTCTGAAAAAAGATGAACGGATTCTGAAGAGTTGAACAATTACCAAGAAGTTTCACATCTGACCTTCCTAAACCACTAGCCCTTGAGCGGCTTGCTAAAGTAACTGTTGCAGGAAAAAAAACCTCAGAAATTACCAATCTGGTTTCAGAACAAGCTTCTGCTTTGAGAATGCAATGCGTGCACTTGTTTTCTCTGGATCACTCTGCCGCATTTGATAAACAGCCATGCTCCTGAAAATCCTACATGAAAGGATGGGAATGAAGGGCTTGGATTCTCAGGTTGTTGACCTCATACCTGTGTAATCACTTTGTGTGTAAATTGTGAACTTCTACTTTTAGACGTTTCAATTTAACAAGAGTGTACCAGTGTTCAATGACTAATCCAACCCCTCTTTATGAGCACTTCTAAATCCATTTTAATGTTTTATACCACTGCTTCACCAATGACCCAGAGCTATATCTAACAATATCCTCTCCAGAAGACGTACTGTTCTTGTACAGATCCTAAATAAATTCCAGACTCCGAAACTCCACCACCTTAAATTAAATTCCTCCAAAAATAAGGCTTTTTATCTTCCCCTTCAGTACCCTACCCATCTGAATGCGGTCCGAAGGCTCTCAACATCTTAGACTGCCAGCTGTCCATCATTGGGCATGCCTGATCACTAGCCTTTCAAGATTTATTTAAATTCCTGGGCCTAAAGAGCACAATTCCAGTCTAGACTTCTAAGCAGTATCACATCCTGATGATTATTTCAGGCGACTGGAACATTTGGCTTCCGATCTAAGCAAGAGGCGATCTGGAACTGGTGTACCGTTTACCAACACCTACACTCTGAATCCCCTGAACTTTCTATTAAAAAACACTGTGCACACAGGTGGGCAACTGAAGTTATGAAGCGCCAACAACTTTCTCCTTCAGCTGCCGATTTCCAGAAGAGTCACTTAAACGGTCCTTTTAAGAGTGCACTGAAGCTCAAACTCTACCACCAGTCATCAGAGCAAACTTGTTTGGAAACCTTAGAGAGGGAAATAAACTCCTTTTGGAAACTGCTTTTGAGCAGGTTTAATTGTAGGAAGAAGACTACAGCAAGCAGATCAGTCACTTCGAAAGGGGCCATTGTTCCCAAGTCCACATGGATTAGTTTGACCTGGCTTTGACACTATCCTTTTCATGTCTGCTTATTTTCAGTTTTCCATCCCTGAACGAACACTTTAATGTTTCTTACTGTTAATCTCAATGCCCATTGCTCTGTATATAACTATCATTTTTAATATGTAAAGTGGTCTAGAATGTGCTGTAATAAACCAAAAATAAAGGAGGCCACCACAAATTTCCTTCATTTGGGAGCATAGTTGAAAGTAAGGAACTTGCTCGCTCTTTCATAAGCTAGCCCTACTCCTGCATTATGCAGAACTAGATATTCAAGCTTAAGAAATAGACCAAAGTGGTATATCGTAGCAACCTCCCAAGCAATGTCTTTTTCTATCAATTTTGTAGAAAACAAATGTGTGTATTTAATGAACTTTGGCCAGGATTGAATGAGGGTGCAATATTTATCTGATGGCTTCGTATGCAATTAATTCACTGTGCCTTTAACCCCATCCACACAGGTGATGCGCATGACATTGTCTACATTAAATTGGCGGCGGCGTGAGATGGTTCGGTGGTTAGTAACATGTGCAACAGAAGTAGGTAAGTGTTTTAAACGAATGCATTGTCTGCACGCTATACAGATTGTCGTGAACCTAGCCAACTTAATTTTTGAGTGCCTCCAGCAGGTCTTCGTTGAACTAAATGTTTTGCCTCCAATTAACTATAGGAATACTCCTTTAATATACAAAGCTAGTGTTTTAAATCAAAGTCCCACTATTTTATGGTCTTTGAAGCTAATTTAATTTGCAATCACTCATCATTTCGAAACTTCCCAGTCTGCCTGCAGCTGAGCAGGTTAAACATTCCAGGGCAATGTTCTGTGCCCCATCAAGTTCTTTACTTTTTCACACCCGGACAATAGTTATAGACCTTTTCCATTCAACTTCCATTCCGTGTTGACTGTGATCCAGCGGTAAACCAGCCTCAAATACTCTAATACCATATATTCACCTGGGCCCATAAACACATTCACACTCGGGTCACTTAATACCCACTGGAGTCAATTTATATTATTTCTTTTTCTTTCTGAGATTAGTTATTTGTCATTCCTAACTAACCTTTCACTGATCAAAAAGTTCTTTCCTCTGGTCAATGGACCATTAGTTGAACTAGTTGATGGTGAAATGACCTATATTAAAAATCTTTTTGCAATATAAATGAACAGAGACTCGGGAACATTTTAAATGCTTAATCTAAATTAATTTTAGGTGAGCCAAACTCAAAGTACTGTACAGTCTCCATCTGTCAACGAATAAAAATTCAATTGGCAAGAATGTACAATGACGATACTCAGAAAAGAGAGGATAGAGCGAGCAGTACAATTGCGAATACAGACATATTTACCTAAAGTGGTTTGAAACCAACCCCTTGGCCAAGGAGCTGGGAAGGGTCCCCTGGGGAATGGTCAGGAGAAAAAGGCTTCAAGATTCAGGACAGGTTTCAGGACTGGATAAGGTGACCTCTTCTAGATCCGACGCCTGCGTTGCATCCCGCTCTGACAACATCTTCCTCCTCGATTCATCCGCGATCTTCTAATTTATTTGGCTTAGACTAATAATTTAGCAATTCGTTTCTTCTTCAGCATTTGTTCATCAATCCGACAGCATCCCAAGCCCTGCAGCATTCAGCAAATCTCCGTCTAACTAAAGCTTCCTCAATTATACCCTTCTAAAGTCATGTAAATTAATGTTTCAGTTTCCTAAAACTCCTAATTCTGGTTGGACAGGCAAAGGGGATGATCACACCATACTACATTTTCAATAACTTCTTTCAGTTTATTGTTAAGTGATCCCGCCCCTTAATTTTTATTCATAAATCTTTATTCCCACCGGCATTCACATCTTTATCAAACACAAAGTTTACACTTCATATAATTTTCTTCCTTTTCACAGGACATCATACTGGTTCCCAGGGTATGTTACTGTTCTCGTCCTTGGATGGCGTTCAAGGATTACATCGCTGCTTCTGGCTCACTTAGACTGCGCATGTGCAGAGGTCACATGAGATATTGACTTCGGTTTCTTACAAAGGCCGAATACGAACTAATAGGAAAGTCAAAAAAGAAGTGTATATTAATTTCAAAATAAAATGATTTCACTGTATACCACCTATCTCTATTCTAATCCCATTTACTTATAAATGCTCTCCCGCATTAGCAATTAGTAGATATCTTGGTTTAGTTTTCAGCAAAGCAGATGCATAGCATGTGAGCTTTTAGCGGCCATTCTAGATGCGTCTGCGCAAGTGCAGAAAATTCCCTCCAAGCGACAGCTCGTCATACTGCGTAGATGCAGTTGACGCATATGCATTCGTTTCCCGCGTTTAGCAGCCATTTTTGATTTCACTCGAGTTATTTATAAATAAGACACGTAAGCAACCTTCTTTTTCTAATTGGAATGTAGTGCATATTAATTACACAATATACAGTTAATACGCGTTATGAGTTATTACAAGAGGATTGTTTTCAAGCAATACTCCTTTTTACGAGTCCTTGCTCCATCAACTGTAAAAGTAGAGCCTAGGCTAAATTGATATTTCACCACAGAAATGAATTTTGCTTGGCTTCTACTCTGCTGAAGCAATGAATGGCTTGCTCAGTATGATTCCAAGAACTCTCCTGCTTCCCTATTGAAAAAGGTCACTCCTACACAGAGGGACCAATTTAAATTTGAGATCGATATTCTATTTTTATTCAATTTATAAGTCCTGAGAACACTATAAGTTCAGTTTTAAGCAAATCGTTCTAATGTATCCTTGATAGCCCATTGTTGCACCACATTCAAACTCGGTTTTAAATGTATGCTCCTTCCTTTTATAACCCTAATGTGGGGTTCCCCCTTTTGGCCTCAGTCCTTGCTAGATCTGCTTCTGTACTGTCTTACCTTTGCTATACCAGTGTGCTCTAAATAGTTCTTTCAACTTTACACAGACTGGCAAATGTACATAGCCTGGCAATCAGGCGGTTTCTAGACCTCAGTCCTTGGTTTTGCTTTTCTTCTTTGACTTCCCAAATTCACTTTTGCCATTCCAAGCACCTTGCTTGACATGCTAGTGCTATCCACTGCGGACCTGCAAACTGGCGATGTGCTTCGGACAAACGTTTGTATTCACCACTCTCCTCCTTTTCACTCTTACCTTGTAAAAGCCCTGAGTTAGCCAGAACTAGTTTGAGTCCAAACAGCTAAGCGTTGGAACCTGCTTTCTGAATATGTGGAAAATTTCGGAACTTATTTCCAGGAAAGTGTTGAAACTCACTCTTGCCATCCCACCCCCATTTCTAGTTTGACCCCAATCTCGCATGACAGCAGAAACACACAATACTAATTTCCCTGCACATTGTAGCATCCGGCTACTCCTCTCTGAACTAGTTAGAGGCTTTAGTCCACTTGTCAGACTTTGAGATCACATGTCCCTATTGCCTATACCAAGCAGTCATGAAATGAACGTACCATTTTACTCCCTTACACGGCTTCATACTTCCACAGTGAGCTCCTCCTTTCAAAAACCGCTGCTCATCAAACCTCACTCAAGATTTCCATCTGAAAACAGACCAGGTCACCCATTTACCTGACTCTTCCTTTACACTCATTCAAATCCTGCCTTCCCAATATTTCTGTGTCCAGTGTTTTTGTTTTTGGGCGTTAGCCCTTCTCACAGGCCACTGCAGTGGAGAGTTTGGACCTACTTCCTCAGAACACCCGCATAACTCCTCACACTTAATGGCTCCCATTCACCTAATCACAAACTACGTCTTTCACACCCTGCATTAGCAGATACCTCACACATGATCTACCAGTCACAGTCCACATCCTACATGGTCAAGGGACACACTTGAGTCGCTCCCTATTTAAGCAATTCAACACCAGGGCACATATCTGAATACATTTAAACCTCCCCTTTGCACAGTTACCTCACCTAATCTGACCTGACTTCTGTCAACGTCTGCAGACTTTTGGACTGTAGGCCACCTGCAATCTTTGTGTTGGAGTTAAGTTTCCAAGAAATCAGCACCACGACAACCAACACAGTACAAATACAGAGGTAACCAGTCCCAAACATCTTCCTATGATAATAACACTTGTGTTCTACCCAAAAGGCATCTTTACTGACATTTCAAGTAATAGCTCTTCTTGAAATAGGGTAGTATACTGCCAGCTGGAGATATTCATATATTAAAGTGATATACATGTTTTAATTAACTTGTGTTTGTCTTTTGTATGTTGTGGGCTACACCATAATCTGACTCCATTCACTATTGTGATGTCTATTTAAGAAAATTGCTAGTAACTGATCATGTTATAAGTTGTGTGTGTATTTTTTGTGTTTAAAAAAAAAACAAAAAAAAAAACGTGTTTTCCTTGTAGATAATCACTGGTATCTTTTACTAAAGCTAAGGGCTAGTGGTGGCTTGGTGAAAAGCTCAGATGTCAGTCCTGTGTTAAAAAAAAAAAAGAAAAGTTTGTTTATTAATAGTTGTGCTAGTTAAAGCCTTGGAAGTCTGTCTTGGTTGTGTTCACAAGGGGCTGGATAGTGCTGGCCGACCTTTGCCACCATGTTTGGCTTTACTAGCTGGCATCAGGACTACATAATCTGTACCCACCCACTATTTCAGTTTAAAACTTTCACCCTTTTTTCTAGAGTTTGCAAGCTTGGGTATTTTTATGAGTAATGAAAGCAGTAGTAAGTGAATAACTCAAGAACCTTAAGTTTGTGGAAGTGATAAAGCACCCACTGGAGTTCATTAGAAGGATATTGAAAGTTAGAGGAGTTTCATAATTATATAGAGGAACGCGGCCAAAGGCAGAGTTCTTTATAAGGTTATAGAACTCCAAGATGACTTGCAATATCCTTATGTACAGCGTGGAGTACGTTATCCCATATAATACATGGTCATGCCATCACCTTCCCCACAAACCACTCAAGACCTTGGTGGGTAGCTCTTTCACATGAAATAGTGAGCATGTTTGCAAACGAAGAATAAAAAGTAAAACCTCTAGTGTAAAATTAAACACATCAAAAACTTTTAGATTTTTTTTGCAAACAGATTTTAGAAACCGTTCAATACAAGTCATATAAAAAAGCTGCAGTAGCTTGGAACATGTAAAAACATGCAGAAAGATGTTAGCTTTTCTCTAAGGAGTGCAAAAAACAAACATTATCTCTGCTTGGTATAGTAAGCTATTAAAATGTGGCAGAAGGAAGAAAAGCAACCTTCCATTAGTTGCTTTAAACAGCTGCTTTAATTATGCTCCGTGACCTGACCTGCTTTTCACCTGGGATGCTGGTTCTGGCAGCAGGGATTATGATGTCAGAATTCGACTGTAATAACCTTATAATAGTCTAATTCGGACGTCTTTTCTTTATAATCTGCAACTTGTTGCGACACAAGTCGCCGATTATAAAGAAACGAGAGACAGTGGTTACAGAATCCTATGTATTATAACTGCACTATGGTGCTTTTGGTCCAATATGATGAATTTGTGAGCTCTCGCGAAAGTTTGTGACCTGAATCAGTATAGTCTCCCAATATAATTTCTCCTGAGGCGAACAAATAGACTTGAGTAAACAACTTATGTCTTTATTTTTGCAATCTCTCAGAATTAGATAAGTGCTTGTGGAAGCATTGACTTCAGCTCTTCCTTTTTACTTGCTCTGACGATTTGGAGAGCATAGTAATTTTCGGCTTTATTTTGAACATCTATTCAGAGTTCTTAAATGGAAAATGGAACATTTTCAATTATGTTTGCTTTTTTAGTTAACGTTTGTGCCCTGTGGTCAGCGATGAAGCTTAAGTGTTTTTCACATTTATCCGGTCTGTTGGCTAATCTGTTTGAAGGTTATAGTAATAGCCAGTTTTCTTTGAATTTTCGTCCTTCTGCTCAGTCACAATTTTTCTGCTTTCTCCAACAGGTGTTTATGCCCTGGACAGTATCATGCAGAGCTGGTTTACTCTCTTCACTCCAACAGAAGCCACTAGTATTGTTGCTACAACTGTAATGTCGAACAGCACTATTGTCCGACTGCATCTGGACTGCCACCAGCAGGAGAAACTGGCTAGCAGTGCTAGGACGCTTGCACTCCAGTGTGCCATGAAGGACCCTCAGAACTGTGCCCTCTCTGCACTGACCTTATGTGAAAAGGATCACATAGCTTTTGAGACTGCTTACCAAATTGTTCTGGATGCTGCTACCACGGGCATGAGCTACACACAGCTTTTTACCATAGCAAGGTATATGGAACACCGTGGTTATCCCATGCGGGCCTACAAGCTGGCAACTTTGGCCATGACGCACCTGAACCTGAGTTACAATCAGGATACACACCCTGCCATTAATGACGTTTTGTGGGCTTGTGCGCTCAGCCACTCCCTTGGGAAAAATGAGCTGGCGGCTATTATACCTCTGGTGGTCAAAAGTGTCAAATGTGCAACAGTACTCTCAGACATTTTGCGCAGGTGCACTTTGACCACACCTGGAATGGTGGGACTGCATGGAAGGAGGAACTCTGGTAAACTTATGTCGCTAGACAAGGCCCCGCTAAGACAGCTTTTGGATGCCACGATTGGGGCCTACATCAATACAACACACTCACGGCTTACACACATCAGCCCGCGACACTATAGTGAGTTTATAGAGTTCCTCAGCAAGGCCCGAGAGACCTTCTTAATGGCTCACGATGGACATATTCAGTTTACGCAGTTCATTGACAACCTAAAACAAATATACAAAGGCAAAAAGAAACTGATGATGTTGGTCCGCGAGCGGTTTGGTTGATGAAAATGTCCAACTGGGGTGGGATGGGAGGGTGGGAGAAGTGAGGGAGGGATGTTTGTTTTTACTTGAGCCTGCCTTTGTATACTTTTTAACTTAAAAAAAAGGAAAGAAAAAAGAAAAAAAACAGAGCCGCACCGGTATTATGTGTATAGTTATATTGAGTTTTCGAACTAAAAATCGTCATGTTGTGAAAGTTTGTGTTTCTATTTTTTCCTGTTAAGTGTGTGTATGAGAGAGACAGAGGTTTAAAATGTTTGGTTTACACTGAGTATATGTTGTCAAGTGGCAAAAGCCCACATAGCTCTCCTGTCCTTATGTATACGTTCACAGCCTCAAAGGAAATCGCAATGGCTTTAAAAAAGATTAAAATAAAAACCAAACAAAAAAACCTCCATCCTGTGACAAGTACCTCGAATGGCTCCAGCTTTACTCCTTTATAACTCATCCTTAACATTTCAGCATCTTTAAACCAACCGACCAACACCACCAATGCCAACCTGAAATGCTAACTAATAGTTTAAAAGGCTGACTATGTGGCTTTGCAGTGCTGTTCATCTAGAAGCATGGCACACGACGCTTGTGCATGTGGAAACTTAGCGACTGTCAACATACATTCTCAGGGATTTATCAAAAAAATTAAAAGAATGAGAGCATTTATTGTACTGTGTATATATATTAAAGTATATGTCTGAATATTGAAAAAGTATAACTAACTAATTTATAAAAAAAATATTCTATGTAATGCAAAATACTTGAAGCTGCAGTAGCTTGGTTTTAAACAAACAAAGGTGAAAGAAAACATATCAGAAGGACTTAGTGCAGTGCGCCTTGCCTTGGGGTTGGCTCGGGTGGTGAAACTATATGCTGGGCATCTATGCAGAGCCACCTTTTATGATCACATGGTTGGACAGATCTACCGGAGAAACATGTATTTATATATAATATATTAAGTATATTATATGTACTTAGTGTGTGCACATACACATGCTTGTACCAGGCGTGAAAGTTAAGGGGACATTAAAAAACATTGCCAGCGCAGCAAGCCTTAGCATTTAGAATACTGTTTATCAGAGTAGGAGTTCTGCCTTCTGGCCTACAAACACAAAGGGACATGATCACAAGTTAATTCCAAAATGATTGACCTGAAAAATTACCCCTTCGCGGTGAGCTCATAAGCTAACCTGCATGCACAAATAAAGTTATGTATGTAATATGTATGTTTGTACATATATATTATATATGTATTCTGCATAGGTATTTGGACTTTGTGCAGGACAGAAAGTTGTGGAGGTATGACTGTTCTACTTCATTTTCTTTTTTACCATTTTTTTTTTCACTAGACTTAAACAAAACAGCCTTCTATCTTGCCTTGTCTTAATGCTTTAAAATAACCAAACTGGAGATCTAACTACCAAACTGTTCGTTATATTAAATACCAACTTTTGTTACTATAGTGTCTTTAATTTAGCTGAATGGTTCTGTATCCTTGTGCTTTTCAAGCAATTTTTTATGTTTTGGTGCAAAAGTTGTCTAGTGTCTCCTGTTCCCTTAATTAGAGAACATGCTAGAGGTATGTTTGTAGGTATTTTTGTTTAGAAAATGTCATGCTCTCCATTTTATTTATTATACTAGGTAAAAGGTTGTACTTCATCACCCATGTAAACATGCCCATGAAGTTGAAAGTAATTAAGATTTGATACACTGATATCAATTTATTTATGTAACTAAATCACTGTTTTATAAACTTGTTAATGATCAACAATTTTTTGTTTTGATTAAAATTAGTTTTTTGAAAGTTGATTCTGCTTCCTTTTATATATGTATGTTCATGCAGTAAATGCTTGTGAATTCTGTGTGTAAATATCGTAAGAATTCGATGTGAGAGTTTCTACAATACATTATTCCTAATACTCTGGCTTCCCAAAAAATAAATTTTGCTAAAAAATTGTGCTTTTCTCTGTTGATTTTAAGGTGTCATCTTGTAATAAATCATTGCATGAGCATCCATTTTTAGGGTCTCTAGGTGCTGTACAAATTACCACCTAATAGAAGTGAAGTACAAGAGAAAAGACAGATGAGTTATTCCAATATCCAAGTTCTAAGATGACATCTGGGCTTATAAGTCTGGGCATACAAGAACAGAGGAATGAAATGTCATAGACTGTTACCTTAGACTAAGACCTACCACCATGCAACTACTCTAGATTTTTGGACAAATCTCAAACTGTTCCTTGATCTCAGGCTGGCTTGGTTCATATTTCAGATTTCCTTGAAAAATGAAATGTGTGCTGTGAGACAATGTGCAACACAGGCTGCTTTAAACTATGTTCTTTTATGGACTGGTAACCATTTTAGTTCTCAGCAAATATAATTTCCTCAATTTTTGCGAAATTCAAATTAGGGAAGTGTAAATTCTCTCTAAATTTTTTTAAATGTATTTATTTTTTATTGCAGTTTTATATAATGCAAACTCAACCCAAAGCTTTTGGAGCACTTTACATGAACACCAGTCACATCGCACAAGAACACTTTTATAACTTGTTGTCTTGGACTGCTCTCAAATCCTAGGTATACTGTTTAAATTCCGAAATGCGTTGTCTTAATGGCTGTATCTTGGAGTGAACTGGTGTCGTTCAAGATGGTGGTTATGATGGTTTAAAAATTAATCAGACATTTGGAAGAATTTTTAGTCACAAGTGGAAACAAAATGGTTGCAGATCTCAAATTTATGCCAACAGCCTAAGGGAAAAACCTTTCATTTTACAGTTTTAAGGCTCATTAGAAGTATATCAAGGCACATAAAAATATTTTGAGGCCAGTTCAGAACATTAATGCATTCTGGCTTTGTATTGCAAAGATTTCACAGAACAAGCAATTGTTGGTTGCGGTATTGCTTTCCACTCATACTGGTTTTTACACCCAAAAATACTTGGGGCTTAGTATGAATGCCATCTTCATCTACTGAATGTTTTATCTCCTATAGCCAGCTTTACTTGTGTATTATTTAAGACCTATTGTCTACAGTATGTACGGGGTTTTGGTGAGTACCTTGCTCGTAAGTGATTGGCTTTGTCTGTCTGTTCCCTGCTCCTCTAATGGCTTTTTTCCCTATTCTTGTTGGTCTCACCCAGGAGCAATTTTCCTGTATATTGTTAGTGGGGACAAGTTGTACCTTCCCACTGCTGTTGGTTTACTGCATTTGCATTTCTTCTCTGTGGGAGTGCTTTACTTACCTCACTCTCCCCTTGCCTCCACTTCTCAGCCCTTGGTCTCTTTCTATTAGTTTCCCATTGCTGCTCGTCTGATCATCTCCTGTTCCATTGAGTGCACATGTAATTTTATTTTTAATAATACTTTATTGAAACAAATAAGATGACATCCTGTGAGCATTGCAATGAGGACTTTGATGTCTAATAGGGACTCAGCTTCTTCTCTCAATCCTATGGAGAAACCTCGATTAGCTTCCACTTAGAAAGTGGGAAGCAGAAGAGATTCTTAAGGAAGGCTTCTCTTGTACATTAGCCTCAAGGGCAAATACTTTGCTACTCCTAATAGTATGTTAAATGAAATGTTGACTGTAGTGTTGTAATTTTATTTCTGATGGATACATCTGCCAGTGGATTACTCACCTTGTGAATATCCCCTGAGCCAGCATTCCACGGAAGTTTTTTCCCCAGCTCTCTATGCCGATGTGGACGACGTCATAATGCATCGGCTCCGCTCGTGACTCCGTATGACGTCACCGGCGCCATAAGAGAGCCACGTCGGCGTGATGACGTCAGTTCCCTTTTTTCCGCGCAGTCGACGCGCAACGGTTTTTCCAGCACTCTCCTGCTACTTTGTAGTCGTGTAGTGTGTTACTGTTGGAGAAAATTGTCATGTCTTCGACTAGGAAGTCGGGTTTTAAACCCTGTAGGGAATGTGGGGGCCACATGTCAATGACAGACCCCCATGAAGATTGTTTGTGGTGCCTTTCATCTGACCACAACGTGGAAGATTGTTCCAGCTGCAGAAGGATGAATCCCAAGGCCTTGAAAGAAAGGCAGGCGAAGCTCTTCATGGCCAAGGCTAAGAAGGAGAAAGGTAGGAAGAAGGAAAGATCGAGATCGGAGTCGTCGACTTCGCATTCTTCGAAGTCGAAGAAACATCATAAGAAGAGGAAGCATTCCTCTCGGCGCCGGTCTTCGAAGAGCAAGGCGTCGAGATCGACTTCGCCTCGACATCGAAGTAAGGATGTGTCTCCTTCTCCATCTAAGTTTCCAGAGTGATCTCCTTCGCTGAACCGGACTCTGGCGCAGTCACCGGCGCAGTCACCGGTTCCAGTGGAGTCTTCGGCTTCGGAGGCCGAGCAAGAGCAAGAAAAAGAACCTTCTCCAGAGCCGGATTATCCTGCGGCGCCTGTTGAGGACACTGCGGCTCCGGTACCAGATACTCCTCAGCCGGATCCGGGATTATTCCCTTATCCGCAGTTCCCGACTCCGGGTGCGGATTAGACGCATTTTTTTAAATGCGATGTATGGGATTTTCCAACGGGCTGCCTTCCCATCCGGCGCACCTACTGGTCCCGTGGGTCCAATGGCATATACTCTGGGAGTGCCGCAGCATTATGCTCAGGCCCCGTTTATGCCCTTTCTGCCGGTGGCGCCTTCGTGGCAGTTTCCGGCGCCGTCTGGGGATCCATCTCTGCTTCGATTGGATCGACCTTCTTCGGAGCCTTCCTCGACACCTTTGCCGACTCCTTCGGCGCCGCGTCTGGCGCCGCCGACTCCGGCGCCCCCGACTCCGGCGCCGCCGACCCCGACACCTCCGGCTCCTCGTTCGGTTCCACTGACTCCGCGTACGGCGCCGCCGATGCCGGCTCCTCGGATCCGTTCAAGGAGAGAGGCCCCGAGGGACTTGGAAGAGGAGCATTATAGAGTGGAGGTGGAAGAAGGTGAGGTGGATACATCTTCCGACGAATTTGAAGGGATTCACGAGGCTAGTGGCCTGGATACGACTCCGGAGTGGGAGCATTCTTCCTCTAGGTCCTCTCCACCGCAGGAACTGGCTCCTTACCATCTTGCGATAAAGAAGGCCGCAGAGTTGCTGGACTTGCAGCTGCCCTCTGCGGAGTATAAACCTAACCTTCTGACGGAGGTGTTACATTCGCCTACCTCGACCAGTGAGCCTTTGCTGCCTTTTAATGAGGCTATTTTGGAGCCAGTTATGGACATCTGGCGTAAGCCACTCTCTTCGCAGGCAGTCTCCAGGCAGGTGGCAAAAAGATATAGGGTGGCACCTGGGGATCCAGGTTTTCTATATTCACACCCTTCTCCAGAAAGTCTGGTGGTACAGGCGTCATGCTCGAAGCATGCTTCAGGGGCTTTTCCTCAGACTCCTGCGGATAGGGAGTCTAAAAAGGCGGATCAGGCGGCTAAAAAGACCTTTTCTTCTGGAAGCATGGCGCTTAAGTCCACTAATGCCACCTGCTTGCGCTATGTTCATGCTCTTATGGACCCAATGAAATCTTTAGCCCCTAAGTTGCCAGAAGGTGATAAGGCGTCCTTTATGGAAGTGGTCACGGACACTCAGGCTGCTGCAAGGCAGGTGATTCAGTCGGGGCTTGATACGGCTGATTCGGTGGCAAGGATTATGAGGTCATCTATAGCCACTAGGAGGCAAGCGTGGCTTCGTTCGTCTGGCTTCTCTAGGGACGTTCAGGCCACATTGGTGGATTTGCCATTTGACGGACAGAGACTTTTTGGTGAAAAGGCTGATTCCGCCTTGCAGAGGTTTAAAGAGAGCAGGGTGACGGCGAAATCTTTAGGTCTGCAGGCTCCTGCTAAAGGATTTGGGCTTAAGAAGTTCAGAGGTTTTGGGAGGTCTCCATTTCGCTCCTTCCGGCAGCCTCAGCAGCAGCAGCAGAATCCCCTCTATAGGTCCTATAGAGGGAGACAAAGAGGTCGGAGAGGTTCTGGCCGCAACCCCTCTTCATCTTCTACCTCCTCTGCTCCCAATGAAGCTTCAGGGAAGCAGCCCTAGATCCCCCATCCTGGAACATGTAAGACCTGTGGGGGGTCGGGTGTCCCACTTTCTGCGAGGTTGGAGATCTGTTACAACTGACCTTTGGGTTTTAAACCTCGTGGAGACTGGGTACGCCCTTCCCTTTCGGGAGTTTCCTCCCCCTTACCCTCCTTGCCAGGGTTACTGCTCAGAGGACCATCTACTTCTTCTGCAGAAGGAGGTGCTAGCTTTGCTTCAAAAGGGTGCGATAGAGGTGGTTCCAGAGCAGGAAAGGGGTCAGGGAATGCTACTCCCGGTATTTCCTGATTCCCAAGAAGAACGGCAGATTGTGTCCGATACTGGACCTCAGAGTCTTGAACTTTTACCTGAAACAGGAGAAATTCAAGATGCTGACCCTTGCACAGGTTCTTCAAGCGTTGCAGCAAGGAGACTGGTTGGTGTCGCTCGACTTGCAGGACGCGTACTTCCATGTCCCAATCCTGAAGTCGCACAGGAAGTATCTCCGTTTTACTGTTGGGTCGCAACATTACCAGTTTGCTGTCCTTCCGTTTGGTCTGACTACCGCACCTCGAGTCTTCACGAAGGTGATGGCAGCCCATCTCAGGAGGTCGGGGAATCCAGTTTTCCCCTACCTGGACGACTGGCTTCTGAAGGCAGAGTCCCCAGAGATGGTGCAACATCATCTGCAGGTAACATCTCGACTGTTATACGACTTGGGTTTTTTCGATCAATATGCCCAAATCTCACCTGGTGCCCTCTCAACGCAACCTGTTCATAGGGGCAGTACTGGACTCTACTGTGTGTCGAGCATTTCCTCCACCTCAAAGAGTTCTCGACGTTCAGGAGATGGTCCCTTTATTCCACAATGGAGCGGTTGTTCCAGTTCTGAAGGTCCTTCGCCTGCTCGGTCTGTTCGCCTCCTGCATTCTGTTGGTCAACCATGCACGCTGGCACATGAGGGCGCTCCAGTGGTGCCTCCGCAGTCAGTGGTATCAGCACAGCGGAGATCTCAGGGAGTAGATCAGGATCTCCAGAGAAGCTGCAGCGGATCTATCTTGGTGGAGCGTGGAGGGCAATCTGTCCCAAGGAAAGCCCTTCCATCTACCTCCATCGGTGGCCACAGTGATAACGGATGCATCCACTTTAGGGTGGAGTGGGCATTTGGGGGATCTTGAGATCAAAGGACTTTGGTCTCCAGAGGAAAGGTTGCTTCACATCAACCTTCTGGAATTGCGGGCGATTCGTTTGCCACTCAAGGCCTTCCTCCCTTCCCTTCGCGGTCAGTCGGTTCAAGTCCTGACACACAACACTACCGCGATGTGGTATGTCAACAAGCAGGGAGGAGTGGGGTCGCATTGTCTCTGCAGAGAGGCTCTGCGTCTATGGTCCTGGGCTCAGGACCATCAGATTTGTCTGATGGCAAATCATCTGGCCGGGGTGCTGAACTTACGTGCGCACAGTCTCAGTCGGCAGTTCTCTGCCGACCACGAGTGGAGGCTCCATCCGGAGGTGGTTCGTTACGTCTTTCGGACGTGGGTAACTCCTCGGGTGGACCTGTTCGCCACCCGCAAGCGCGCACTGCCCGTCATTTTGCAGTCTCCAGCATCAGTTGAGTTGGGGCTCACAACTCCTTTACGCGTTTCCTCCCATACCCTTGAGTCCTCTGGTTCTGAGGAAGATTCGCCAAGACCGGGCCCAGGTTATTTTGGTCGCCCCGGATTGGCCAAGAAGGGTGTGGTATACAGATCTTCTCCACCTCTCCTCGTGCCCTCCGCTCCGTTTCCCTCTGAGGGCAGACCTCCTCTCGCAGTCGGAGGGGCAGGTTCTACACCCCCACCTCCAGAGCTTACACCTTCATGCCTGGAGATTGAACGGGGCAACCTGAATTCCTTCTCTCTCCCGCCAGATGTGGTGGATGTTATTTTATCGGCCAGGCGACACTCCACCAAGTCCATTTACTCATATAGGTGGTCTAAGTTTGTTTAATGGTGTGGAGAGAGATCCATTGACCCTTTAAAAGCCCATCTTTCTGAGGTGCTTCAGTTTGCTCTTTCCTTGGCTCAGCAGGGCTGTGCTGTGGCCACGGCCAAGGGCTATCTTTCGGCCTTATCGGCTTTTCTATGTCTTCCTGATCAACCGTCATTATTTAAATCTCCGATTGTACTAAGGTTTATCAAGGGACTTACAAACAAGTTTCAACCTACTCCTTTTGTAATGCCACAGTGGGACCTTAATCTTGTCTTAACTTTTCTGATTGGGTCCCCGTTTGAGCCTCTTCATAGCTGTCCTCTGAGGCTTTTGTCCTTTAAGACTGTCTTTCTCGTAGCCATAACCTCGGCAAGGAGGGTGAGTGAGCTTCAAGCTCTTAGTTCTAAACCCCCTTTTCTAACATTACATGCTGAAAGGATGGTACTTAGGACCAGGGCTGCTTTCCTGCCTAAAGTAGTTACTCCATTTCATTTGGGGCAGTCTATTACTCTCCCTGTTTTTTATCCACCTCCTCATCCCTCCAAAGAGGAGGAAAGACTTCATCGCCTGGTCCCAAAGAGAGCTGTGAGCTTTTACTTGGACAGAACGAAGGACTTTCGTCTGGACGATCAGCTCTTCGTGGGCTATGTTGGTCATTCTAAAGGAAGAGCGGTGCACAAGCGCACTTTATCGAGATGGATCATCCTTGCCATCAAGATTTGCTATGCCCTGGCTGGTAAGGTTCCTCCTGAGGGTATTAGGGCTCATTCAACTAGAGCTAAATCATCTACATCTGCTTTGGCCAGGGGTGTTCCTGTGGCAGATATTTGTAAAGCCGCGACTTGGGAGGGCCACTTCGCGCTCTCTGTCTTGCAAGACTTTCTGGTATAGGAAAGGTGGACACCCTCCTCCGGGAGTGGGGACTGCTGTGGGAATCTATTCACAAGGTGAGGAATCCACTGGCAGATGTATCCATCAGAAGAACAAGTTACTTGCCTTCGGTAACGCTTTTTCTGGTGGATACAGTATCTGCCTGTGGATTCCTCACTGGCCCACCCGCCTCTCCGTTGTCCACCTTTGTATACCTTAAAAGTTGTCTTGTTTGAGATGTTGTAATGCTTTCTGGTACATTGGTAGGAAATGCTTGTTCTATTTAGCTTTCCTTTTGTTTATGTACTATGTAAATTTGATTGTATGTTGTATACTGTGTATACTTTGAATTTGTCGTTGGTCCACCTGTGCGCCTCGAGGGTACGGAAAAAATGGGTGGAACGGACATCACGCCGACGTGGCTCTCTTATGGCTCCGGTGACGTCATACGGAGTCGCGAGCGGAGCCAATGCATTATGACGTCGTCCACGTCGGCGTAGAGAGCTGGGGAAAAAAGTTCAGTGGAATGCTGGCGCAGGGGATATTCACAAGGTGAGGAATCCACAGGCAGATACTGTATCCACCAGAAAAAGCGTTACCGAAGGTAAGTAACTTGTTCAACTGGAAGAGGGGGGTGGTGAAGTTCCTTAGTTAAAAGGTATTTGAATACATGTTATATCCAAGTTTGTTCAGCTTTTTAATGAATAGTGCTTCCAGGGTGCAGTTCAATCTGTGGTATTTTTTTGTCTGCATCATTGTTAAATTAACACCCAGCTGCTTATTCATTGTTTCAAACAAAAGGTGCATTTGTTTTTTTACGAAAATAGTTTAGTCTACAAATGTTTTGATGTGGAAACACTTGCTCTTTCTATGTGACAGTTGATCTCCAAATTTGTTAAGTTCATTTTAAGGTTCAACTACCATTTCTTCTTTGTTTATGCTTAATTGTTTTAAAAAAAATATGGTTCCTTTGTGCCTTAAGATCCAACATGTTTCCGCCCCATTATTAGTTTGAACTCCTTAGTCAGTAGAAAGCAACCTCCTTGTCATGAATGCACAACAGTCAACACACCTTTCACACTAACGGGATTGAAATGAACAGCATAGATATAATCAAAACAATTGAGAGAAAAAATATGACATAAACATTTATTCACAAATTCATTAAAAGTTCGGTACGCAGTTGAAACAACAGAATCTGTGGATGGGTACTCAGTATTGTTATAAAGCTAATTATGAGGCAATTACAATATAGTACCTGAGTAGAAAATTTCCACAGTAACAATTTATCAACACCATAAAACATACGATTAGGGACAATCTAAAAAGGACAATAAGTCCTATTCAATTTTTCTAATATTAGTTTGAACTCCATCAGGAATGTGTGGTGATCTTCTTGGAATTTAATCACACGTTTTTTCCATTTTTTTATGGGATATTGATGGGGAATGAAATTGCAAACTGCATTTGACATGACTGGAAGATGTCCATTTAGAAACATGAAGTCTGAGTGGCAGTGTGTTCCTCGGGAGACAAAACTGATTCCATGGGCGGCAAGAGCAATACCTCAGCCCACTTGTCATGGTATCTATCTTTTGCAGACTGAGTGCTAAATGCGATCCTTGTTGTCTTTTAGTTCACCCTAATCTCGGATGGCAGTAATGAATTTTACCTCTAGTGGGTTCAAACAGTAATGTATGTATTTGTCAAAGGATGATTTACATCATCTCATGGTGTCTGGGTTGCACCCATTTTAACACATACTTGTGGTTGGGGATCACACTTGTCAGGACATGGGTGGTTCCATGTTGGGGTCATTACCAATAGGCATTCAAATCGTGGAATGAACAGATTAAAAAGCTCTTTTTATGGTTATGATTTCCACCGCTATCGTAGAGTATAATTAAGTTAGTGTCTTGCTGAAAATGTTCCTTTTTTTGGTAACTAAAGTACTGTGAAGATGGGTAAATCACTGCAACTCACCTAATGGATTTTTAATGGCTGATTGTGGCAAATCAATTCAGTCACTGTGGTGTATGAGTTGTGGTTAACAGGGGAGCAGGAACCCTGCGGCCATGCACTATTTTCAAGGAAAGTGGTTGACTTCATTTATGCCAACAGATGGGCATTTTATTTAAAAGGGCTGTGTACTAGTTGCTTTTCAAAGGAAGTTATGCGTGAAGCACATGGGATGTACGTTATATTAATCTGTTAGACTTTCATGGCTGATAGATGGTTAGATTAAGACTGCCTTTTATTAAATTACTGTTTTCATGTACCTTTGTAGCCAATGTTAGCTGAGAGCTGGAAAGTGAGGGCCTTATATTGACTTTGGCGGCCCTTTGTAGGACCAGGAAAGCCGTGGTGCTATCGCCCACTAGATTAGGACTTCAGTCCTTGTCTGGTGGGGGAGTGGGGGTCCTGCAGCGGTCTGAGGCTTATAGAAGAGCCTCCCTTGCAGACCGCGGCTGCCAGAGCAGACTGCACATTCCTGCACGTTTGGCATACATGCAGCAATGTACAGGAAATGGGGGTGCAAATACAGGGGGCTCTCCGTGTGCCCCCCCCCCCCCCCGCAAGCACCCCCAGGCCAATTCCGTTAGGGGACCTGGTTGGAGCCCCCTTTTTTGCCATTTCGCATTGAAATGGTGGGTTCACTGCCCTGAAAAGGGCTGTGAAATGGCAACTCAGAATATGCTCAGCAGTGCCAGCTGTGGCACTGCCAGCATGTTTCTGCCAGTAAAAGATCGCCGGACTAGCAGGATCCTTGATTCCGGCGGTGCCGGTGGTCTTGTGGCTGTCTGATCGCCGCAGTCCTAATACTGCAGACGGGCCCCCTGTGTGGCAGTCAGGCTACCACCAAGGGTTTGGTGGTTCTGTGGACCACCAAACTCGTAATAAGACCCTGAGTATTTTTAAGGATTGTTTTTCTTTAAAAATAAGAGGGGTGGGCTTTGTTTGGCGTCTGTTTTGCACAGTTGTGACAACCCTATATTGATGTACTAGTGAGTTCTTGGGTATCATTTCTTGTGCTCTAGCTAGTGTCATTTTTAGGATTTCATTTGGCATTTAGAATTTACTTAAAGTAATCTACTGAATTATTGGTACATATTCTGTGCTGAAGTATTAGTTCTACATATGTCTGGTGGATGACAACACATTTCATGTACAAATAGCTGTAGTGGATGGGTCAGTTTACGAATATACAACATTATCTTGTCGACATGCATAGTGTACAAGGGGTGAGAACGTTTAGGGGCATATACGTTCCGGTCTTGATGAATTAGTTCTGTCTGCATAAGTAACATTTTTGCAACTGACACATTCATTTAGAATGTTAATATTTTCCATTGTTCATGCTAAACATTTTTGCATGAAGATTTAACATTTATGTTGAGCATAGTATCGACATATATCCATAACTCTTGCTAAAACAGTACTCACCTTGTAGTGGTAGTGTTGTGGTTGAAGGGGGTGAGAACCCTGTTTTAATAGTGAAACTAATGCCTTCCAGGAAAATAACACTTACAGGAAAGCATTTTAAAATTTTAATTGAAGTGAAGAACACAACACATTTCGTCTGACAAGCCTTTGTCAAAAGAATGCAACCAACTTCCTGTCAAAAACATAAATACACACCCTAATAATAGAAGACATACTGCATGGTCTACATACCAATCATCTTTTTACATATAGAAACTTAACATTAAATCTATTGCCTTCTAGTTTCGATATTAATATATAAATAACCGCAAATAATATTCCAACAGCATGGATTGATAGAACTGCACTTCTCTTCCAGGGGAAACTCATCAATAGTCATAAGCACTGAATAATCCCCGCCCACGTGCAACACCCCGGAGCATATACAAAAAAATACATATATATATATATGTGTGTGTGTGTGTGTATGTATATATATATATGTGTGTGTGTGTGTGTATATATATATATATATATATATATATATATATATATATATATATATATATATATATATATATATATATTTGGAACCACAAGTACATAGTACTTCCAAAACATACATGTATATACACATAAATATGCAGCCTATTAAAGATCCAATAGACTAAAATGCCAAAATTGCATGGATTTCTATTGCAAGAAAATAATCACATGTAAATAGTGTAAAATAGAACATATACTGCAGTAGTGTTCAACGACCCTTTATTTTCCTAAAAGAAAAACGGGTAATAGCAGGCAATTTGTTCTTAGGCTGCATAGACGAATAATCATCACAGTTTAATAAAAAAAACTGGCACCTTGCCTTTAAGGCTTCAGAGAACCTGGACACCGTGCCTTTAAGACCTCCAGGAGACCCTTGCCCCCATCATGCACCACAGGTGGCAGTTAGGTCAGTTCTCTTTTTCCGGCTCCTTCTGTGAGGATCCTGGAGCTTGAGCTCTGTCTTTTTACTTTTTCTAGTCAAATTGGTTTTCTACAACTTTATTCAACATTTGCCTTTGCTGGTATTATTTTCTAACTTTTCTGACAATTTTACTATCTTTTTATATCAAATGCCAGCTTTATTTAACAAATGTCCTCATACAATCCACAGAAGTGTTACTACTGCCAACAATTTTCGAAGAAAACTCTGCGTGACCGAGAGAAGATCAGACTCCATGCGTCAATGGAGAGAGGAAAAACTAAAAGTGGCCTTGAGAGTAATCCCAAGAAGCCCTCCTCTCATGGAAAACAGAAAAGGTGTTGATCTGCTTCCCCAGCTTCCAGAAGAAAGTAGATTCCAGAGTGCTCGCCGCCAGTGTCGAAATCGGCATCAGAAAAACGAGGTCACTACGACATCGAGGGACAGATCGCCGTCGAAGCGACGAGAACCTCCGTCGACGAAAGTAAGTGTACGTTGACGCATACTTCGGGCTCAAAGTATATGGGTGACGACCGACCGAAGTCGACGTAAAAGCACCCCGTCGACGGCGAGACACTGGTGGACGTCGATCTCTGCCTTCTTCACGAAGATCGGCGTCTAGGATAGACTATGAGAACTCCCTCTCCGACCCACAGACGGTCGACGTCTAGGGCAAGATCACCAGCGAGGACATCAAAGGTACCACACACCTACCGGCGTTCGACGTCGAGAAGACTGTCACGGTCACCATCGAAGAGACCGGCGTCGAGGTCATCGCCGCAGAGACGAATCTTCAATTGTGTCTCCACAGCAGCGGTCGACATCTGTAGTGGCATTGTCTAGGTCATCGTCGTCTAGGTCATCGCTCGACGTCGAGTGAGAGAAGTCTCGCCACTTCAGGAGACGCACCAGAGAAGCCAAGATCTACGTCGAGAACACAGCGGTAGACGTTGAGAGAAGTGTCATCTTCTCCTGGGATCAACATTATACAGATCACACCGGAGGGATCTCTGGCTCCTAGAGAGAAGTCTTCTAACAAATCTCCACGATGGCTAGAAGGTATTCGACACTGGAAAGTGCCACCTAGAGTTCCGGGCTTGGAATTCTCCAAGTGTCTGTCGCCATCCAGAGTCTCTGGGGGACCTCCTCCACACAGGTCTCCAAGAAGATCTAGGTCTCCAGCAACACGGCATTCAAGATCAAGAGGGAGCTCACGATCTCGCTGTTCTCCTACTCCTAAAAGAAGACTTAGATCTCCATCATCAACCACGTCTACAAGGTCTTCCATTAGAGATTACTCGTCTACTTTATCCACGACACCTCCGTCCAGCTGTGTCTCCGATTGACGATATCAGAACTTTTAATAAAGTTCTCTGCAGGGGTGCCAACAAGCTAAACATCAATATGTTTACATCCCCAGTTTCTATGTCCATTATCTTTGAAACCCTTCATCATAGGTCTTCAGCAAGGCCTCTGCTTACCTTGGTTCCAGGTCTGCTAGAGCCAGCAATGCAGACCTTCCTTACTCTGGCCACAGTGGGTTCAGCTCCCACACAGATTTCCAAGAAATATAAGCACCCCCTTTTTCTTTGTGCTGACCTACTGCCAGACTCATAGTGGCTGCAGCCAGAAAGGCACATTCGGCTACATCTTCCTATACTGCCCCACCAGAGAAAGACAGCAAAAATATGGATTCTCTAGGCAAACTAATGTGCAAAACATCGGCTTTGGTAATGAAGGTGGCTAGTGCTTCCGCCCTGCTGGGTCGGTATGATAGGTCTCTCTGGGACTCTTTGGCGAGATTTACAGAGAAGCTACCGAAGGAGGATCAACAGGACTTCCAGGAGATCCTGCAAGAAGGCGGACTGGTAGCTAATCAGATAATCAGTGCAGCCACAGATACATCTGACTTGGTGGCCCAGGGATACTCGCATGGTATTTGCTCGAGGCGATCAGCATGCCTTAGTCTTAGGGGACTAAACCCGGCTGCACAGAGAAAAATCACAAACTTTCCATTCAATGGATCCTCTGTACGGTTCCCATGCGGACGACGAAATGTCCAAAATGAAGAATGAATTGGACACTGTGAAAGCGGTTGGCTTAGAGAAGCAGAAGAATTTAGGCGTGGGTTCCGTCCCTATGATCAACGTTCCTTTCAACAGAGTTCAAACCCTTCATTGTAACATGCAAAATCAAAGTCAATCCAGGTCCCCCTACCAACAAAGAAGACCTGGACGAGGGAGAGAATCTACAAAACAGTCTAATGCTCCTAAACAACCAGCGAAACAATGAGGGATGGCTTCCTCCATGCCCGTTGACCACTCCGGTGGGAGGAAGTGTTATGGTACACCTGGAGGAGTGGGAGAAACTAACAAAGGACAAGTGGGTTCTGAATAGTGTGTAGAGTGGCTATCTGCTCAGGTTCAAATCCCCAGATTTCCTTTTTCAAAATCCCTGTGGTCAAAGATTTTCTAGAGGGATTAAGAAAGGTATATCCTCCAGTTAGGGCGCCTATTCACAGAGCTTCTTTACAACATTTGACAGGGAAAGCTGCTTTTCTAGTGGCTATCACCTCTGCTCGCAGAGTAAGAGAGATCCAGGTGCTAAGCTGTAAAGAGCCCTATACTGTTTTTCATGCAAACAGAGGGGTTTTAAGAACACATCTGAGTTTTTTTACCCAAAGTAGTCTCGGATTTCCACATTAATCAATCACTCTCCCCACGTTCTTTTTGAATCCTTCAAATCTTCCGGCATGGTCCCTCCACTTTTTGGACCTCAAGGGGTTCTGAAGTTCTACTTGGATAAGACAAAGAGCTTGAGGAAAACGGACCGACTGTTTATAAACTACGGGTCCATAAATACTGGTTCTGCAGCTTCTAAAAGATCTATCTCTAGGTGGATAGTGTCTTGTATATGCTTGTCCTATCAATTGGCCAATAGAGTTCTCTCTGGCACGCCTAGGGCCCATTCCACCAGGGTAAAGGCTTCTACCACAGCTCCCCTTAGAAACATACCTATGGCAGAAATTTGTAAGGCAGCCACATGGCGCTCAGTACATACTTTCATGCGCCATTACTGTTTGAACTCTGATACACAGGCGGATAACCAAGTCGGGCAAGCCTTACTCGGAAATCTGTTTGGATGATTACATACTAGATGCTATGTTAAAGGTTCTTGTTACTGTTTGCTTGTCCGCAAGGAAGTGGGTATGGGCTTGCTACTCTATTCAGTGCTTATGACTATTGATGAGTATCCCCTGGAAGAGAAGGATAAGTTACTTACCTGTAACCCTAGTTCTCTTCCAGGGGTATACTCCTCAAAGTCATAAGCAACCCTCCCGCCTCCCCAAACGAGCATTAACAGTACGATAGTGTGTTGTTTGCATCTGATATCCTGGTTACTACATGTTAGTACGCCGTAAAAAAAAGAACTGACCTAACTGTCACCTGTGGTGCATGATGGGAGCAAGGGGCTCCTGGAGGTCTTAAAGGCACGGTGTCCAGGTTCTCTGAAGCCTTAAAGGCAAGGTGCCAGTTTTGTTTGTTATACTGTGATGATTATTCATCTATGCAGCCTAAGAACAAATTGTCTGCTATTGCCTGTTTTTCTTTTATGAAAATAAAGGGTTGTTG
Organism: Triturus cristatus; assembly: GCF_964204655.1. Taxonomy (NCBI): domain Eukaryota; kingdom Metazoa; phylum Chordata; class Amphibia; order Caudata; family Salamandridae; genus Triturus; species Triturus cristatus. Next base: position 391,341,152 of record NC_140581.1, read on the forward strand.
TTGAACACTATTGCAGTATATGTTCTATATTACACTATTTGCATGTGATATTTTCTTGCAATAGAAATCCATGTAAGTTTGGCATTTTAGTCTATTGGTTCTCTATTAGGCTGCATATTTATGTGTATATACATGTGTGTGTATGTATATATATATATATCTATGTTTTGGAAGTTCTATGTACTTGTGGTTCTAAACATACACATATTTCTTTGTATATGCTCCGGGGTCCCGCATGTGGGCGGGGATTATTCAGTGCTTATGACTTTGATGAGTATACCCTTGGAAGAGAACTAGGATTACAGGTAAGTAACTTATCCATCTGTACTACCATGCTGAGGAGTAAGTAGATTTGGTACTATGAGAAATATATTACAGGCACATGGTCAGAAACCAATATGTGTTATGTCCAAATATAACTGAATGATAGGTGCTTTAACTCAAAATATAAAATTACATCATGTCGAAGTAGGCTGATGTAATTTAAAAAACGAAACTAAAAAAATCACTCCAGATCAGTTAATCAATTGAGTATATGCACAATCATAATGAAAAGGATGGAAACTCCCAACCCATTGGACAATAACAGGCAATATAATGCATACTGTAAATGCTACATATTTACACTATGAAAGTGATTACATTAAAGTACAAGGTCTTAAGGGAGCAACCTAAATCCAGTAGAGATAATATTAATAATCACTTAGTCCATGTCTTGCTAAGGTTCAGTTATTCCTTTATCTAGGAGTGTTATTTGACGACCGATTACAGTGGAGAGCCCTCCTAGGAGGTAAGTGGAGCGAGTTGAACAGATCTGTGGGGGCTATCACCAGCTTTGCAAGCAGACTGGGATCATGGTCTCCGGAGGTCATCTTAAAACTATATAAATCCTAAGCCATTGCGAACGTTTTATACAGTAGTGAGGTTTGCGAGTACGCCTCTCCGCACAGGTTACAGGTGACGGAAAATAAGTTTTTGCACCGGATCCTGCGAGTCATCCAAGGTATGCCAGCCTGGTCCGTGCATAAAGTTAGGGGTTGATTATCTGGTGGATTAAGTGGCAGTTAAACCTTTAATATGCTGGATTAAGATTGACATCTGAGTACAAGGGTTTAAACCGCCTGATCCTATCAGATTGTTTGGCTTGGAACATGCAAATAAAATCCCATGGATACGTTATATTAAGGAGTCTTTCCAGGCAATATAAAGGTCAGACATTTTCTTTGCACACAACACACTATGCCCAGGGGTTGTTATAAAAGATTGACATTATACATTTTCTACCACGCAGCGCGAATATACTGAGCGTAGTAAAGCCACAGTGAGGAAGTATGTTCTGGTAAAGTCTGTATTGGGCATGGAACCTAACCTCTCTACCTTATTAAGTGCTCATGACAGATTTTTAATTACACGTTTTAGACTTAACCAATTTCACCGTCTTTTAGCATCCTGGCTGGATTTCTCCCTGTAAAACAGAGATCCATGTGGCCGCGATCTTAGATCTCCACAGGACACGTTCCACTTTGTTTTATTTTGTAAATTGTTTTCAGTACCTAGAAAACAATTCCTTTGGGCCCTGTTAAATATTTTGAAGTTCAGGCAGGCCAAAGTGGCACTTTTGCACTTACAGCTGTTACCAAACCCTCATACCCTCTGTGCAGTGATAAGATTCTTACGTGCAGCCCACAGATCTAGGCTTTCTAAAATTGACTGATCCCTGTAAGTTCAGCATGCAGAGGCCACTTTTAGCGTGAGGGACTGTACAGCCTTTGACCCCTAGAGTTTTATTATTCTGCACTATTTTATAATTCGGCAATGTTTTCTATTTTATTGTGTGTAATGATCTTCCAGTATGTCCTGTTACCTTTTATACTATATGTATTAATCACTATCATTTTGGATGCATTGCACCCGAATAAAGAAAGTTAATAATAGTCCATGTATTTAATCTATGATGCAGTTCAACCCAAATGGGTTACCAGTTCCTTGTCCATATTGAGTCGACCTGGCCATTTGGTGTCAGACTCCAGTATGTATTTGTATTCCAGGCATTGGAGGATTTCCTCATAATCCCCTTCACGCACAGAACATACCACCCAATCCAATGCTTAATTTGTGTACAAAACAAAATATGCCAGGCCCTTGTCAGGAGGCCACTTCTGCTTGCACCACTCATTGGCGCTGCCAGTCAGTCAGTTACCACACAACTACTAACATCACACTTCTACCAATGTAACCATTCTGACTATTCCAGGTCCTCAAAGCTATAAGAATGACATATATTAGTCATTTCTACTGTATATTGAATTAATAAACAGCTGTGTTTGTCACCAGCTCAAATGAAGCACTCCCTCTATCAATACTAAAATAGCGGAGCAGTTCACAAACATTACTTGCAACGGTGTATGTCAGATCTTCATTTGTCATGGCTTTCAAATATTCCAGTTGTCATTATTACAAGGAATACATACATTGAAAATAGCATGAATCTCAAAGGATTAACGTGCCAAGAAGTGTAGCAACCATTGTCTAAGCAGAAATTGTTAACGTCACTAAAGTTAGTTTTTGTGTTTACCACATTTTCTAAATTCTTTATACTGTTAACTTGGTTTCCATCCATTTGCCAAAATAGTTGTATACCAACCTGTCTTTGGTAGACCACTTTATCATATATTTTTACTTTATAAAGGCATCAGGCGCATCGCTATAGGAAAATGAAAGAGCAATCTTCTCTTTATTTTTACTATATTTTGGCAGAGATAACAGAACATAAGTGTAAAGATGCAGCGCAAATGCAGTATCTGAAAGAAACACGTTAGTTAGATTCCTCACCTTAGAATATCCCCAGGCGTCAGACTGGATCCGGAAGATTTTTCGTCAGCAATACCCCTTGCGCGTCGCTAGGCGTCGTCTGCGGCTCCGCGTCCGTCGTCGGCGTCGTGCGCCGGAATGACGTCGTCGGAGTACTTAGACGCCGCCCTCGCGCGCTGACGTCAGTTCTTCTTTTTTCCGCGCCAGTAAGCGCAGATCCGGGAGAGCTACCCCTTTAGTCAATTTTTGACTAGTTTTTTGATCCTTTTTGATCCTGTCAATCGACTCCGGTGCCGGTAGGATGCCTGGTTTTAAAGCCTGTGCTGACTGTAACCGCCTGATGTCGGTTACGGACCATCACCGCCGGTGCCTGTACTGCTTGGGCCTCGACCACGACGCGGAGTCGTGTTCCGACTGCAAGGCCCTGACCTCGAAGGCTAGACGGGAGCGGTCCCGTAAGCTTCTCGAGATCCGCCACTCGGCTCCGCGCGTCGCTCGATCCCGGTCCAGGAGGAGGTCCAAGGATCGGTTGCGGAGCCGCAGCCGACGTCACCATCGGTCGTCGGGATCCAAGTCTTCGGGTAAGTCGAAGCATTCCAAGAAGTCCAAGAGGCGACATCGCTCTTCGGACTCCCCTCGCCGGTCGCGCGACTCGGCCGAGGGTCAGGGTGGTTCCACCCCCGCGGCTCCGGCGGAGCCGCAGGCGCCGCGCACGTCCCCATACCCTCCGGTCCCTGGGACTGACGCGACGCCGGCGGAAGTCAGTGCCTTCCTCTCGGCCATGAGGAACCTGGCTCCGCCGTCGGCGCCCGCTGGTGCGCCTTCGGGCCCCGCGGACCCGACTGGGCTGCCTTGCCTGCCGGTGGCTCCGGCCCCGGCGCCGTTGACGGCTCCGGCCTCGACGCCGCAAGCGCCCGAGGGACCCGTTCTCAAGTCCCCGTCGACGCCGGTCGACCTCGTCATGCCTCCTCCGCCGGCGTCGACACCGGTACCACCCCCGACGCCGACGTCGACTCCGCTCGACGTCGTGCCCCAGTTCAGTCCCGCTCCGGGCCCGGCGCCGGTCCGGCGTCGATGGACGCCGAGATCGACGCCGCTAGAGACACATTTTGTCTACCGCCCGGCTCCGTTACTTTCTCCTCTACACCAGGAGTCGGATGATGGGGACTACTGGGAGGGATCCGAGGATCCTATGGCCGCTCAGGCCCAACTGTCCCAGGACTGGGCAGATGAACTGGGGGAGGCCAGTGGTCTGGATACCTCACCAGACACTGGATTCATCTCTCCTCCGACTGTGGCGCGGAGGAGGGTGCTGCTTTCTCCGTGGTGCTGCGCAAGGCGGCCGCAGCCCTTGGGCTCGAGCTACCTGCCGTGGCTGTGAGGACGAACGTCCTCACTGAGGTGCTTCAGACTGCAGCAAGCTCCACTGAGCCTCTGCTGCCGTTCAATGAGGCCCTCACTGACGTTCTACAGGGCACCTGGTCCAAGCCCTCCACAGTTCTTCCTGTGGACAGGAACGTCGCCAGGCGCCACCGCCCTGCTCCGGGCGACCCCAGTTTTCTGTCCCAACACCCTACCCCTGAGAGCCTGGTTATCCAGGCCTCCACCTCCCAATCCTCTTTCCCGACCGCCCCGCCGGACCGGGATTCCAAGAGACTAGAGCAGTTTGGCAAGAAGCTGTTCTCTTCCCTTAGTTTGGGCCTGCGGTCTTTGAACACCGCTTGTCTCTTGGACCGTTATTCCCACTCTCTGTGGGATGCGGTGGAGGACGCGCTGCCCCTGTGTCCGGAGGAGGTCCGGGCACGACTTACCCAGGCTCTGGCCGATGGGAGGGATGCCGCGCGACATGCTATAAGATGTGGGCTTGACACCACGGACTCGCTGGGTAGGGCCATTTCTACCTCAGTGGCGCTTCGACGTCACGCCTGGCTGCGGTCCACGTCATTTTCGGGTGATGTCCAGAGCTCTCTCATGGACATGCCCTTTGATGGCACTCGCCTTTTTGGCGAGAAAGCGGACAGTGCGCTGAATCGCTTTAAGAACTCCCAGGCTACGGCCAAGTCCTTGGGCCTCTCGGCCCCGCGGTCGCAAACTTCCGCCTTTCGCCCCTTTCGTGGCCAAGGAAGGGGTGCCTCCTCACATATGCCTAGCCACCAGCCGCAGAACCAACCTGCGTGCGGTCGCGGACGTGGTTTCCGCCGAGGCGGTTCTGGAGGACGACGAGGTCAGTCCACATCCACCCGGCAGCATCCGCCTCAAAACCTTCCTAGTCCGAGCTTTCAGGCCCATTCCACGCCAGTGGGCGGCAGAGTTCGCCATCACCTGCTCCCCTGGCGGTCCATCACATCGGACAGGTGGGTGCTGCAAATCGTCCGAAGGGGCTACTCCCTCCCCTTCGAGACGACCCCTCCAGCCATGCCACCGCAGCACCACCGTATCTCGGGGGATCATTTGAATCTTCTCCACGAGGAAGTTTCGGCCCTCTTGGCCAAGGGGGCCGTCGAGCGCGTTCCGAGTCCAGAAGTAGGTCGTGGTTGTTATTCCCACTACTTTCTGGTTCCCAAGAAGGGCAAAGGGGGCCTACGCCCTATCTTGGACCTCCGGAACGTCAATGCCTTCCTCCGGAAGGAAAGGTTCAAGATGTTGACTTTGGCTCAGGTTCTAGCTGCCCTAGACCCCGGAGACTGGATGGTAGCGTTGGACTTGCAGGACGCATATTTCCACATCCCCGTCCTGCCGGCCCACCGGCGTTACCTGCGGTTCACGATGGGACAAGAGCACTTTCAGTTTACCGTGCTCCCCTTCGGCCTCACCAGTGCCCCTCGGGTGTTCACGAAAGTGATGGCGGTGGTCGCAGCTCATCTGGTTCCAGTCTTCCCCTATCTCGACGACTGGTTGTTGAAGGCGGGCTCGCCCCAGGCAGTCGTCTCCCACCTCCAGACTACGGCGGATCTCCTGCATTTGCTGGGGTTTTCCATCAACGTGCCGAAGTCACACCTGAGTCCCTCTCAGAAGCTCCTCTTCATCGGAGCGGTTCTCGATTCGGCGCAGTTCCGGGTCTATCCACCGGAACAGCGGGTCCGGGATATACAGGCCCTGATTCCCATCTTTCGGCCTCTATCCTGGGTTTCGGTCAGGCTAGTGTTGCGGCTTCTGGGGCTGATGGCCTCCTGCATCCTACTAGTGCATCACGCCAGGCGGCGCATGCGGGCTCTGCAGTGGGACCTGAAATTTCATTGGGCCCAGCATCACGGCAACCTGTCCGACCATGTCTTGATCTCGGAGGGCACTGCACAGCAGTTGCAGTGGTGGCTCACGGACCGCGATTGGGTCATGGGCAGAAGCCTCTCCCTTCCCCAACCGGAGCATGTCGTAGTGACGGATGCATCCCTCCTGGGATGGGGTGGCCATATGGGAGAGGCGGAGATCAGAGGCCTCTGGTCTCCGGCGGAGTCTCGTCTCCACATTAACCTGTTGGAGTTGAGAGCGATCCGACTTGCACTGAAAGCCTTCCTTCCCTCTGTCCGGGGAAGTGTCGTGCAGGTGTTCACGGACAACACCACCGCCATGTGGTATTGCAACAAACAGGGCGGGGTGGGGTCGTGGACCCTTTGTCAGGAGGCACTGCGCCTCTGGACGTGGCTGGAACACCAGGGCGTCACCCTGGTGGTTCAACATCTGGCGGGCTCTCTGAACGCCAGAGCAGACGAACTCAGCCGCCGGTGCATGATGGATCACGAATGGCGTCTGAACTCCGAAGTGGCGCAAGGTCTCTTTCAGCAGTGGGGAGAGCCTTGGTTAGATCTATTCGCCACCGAAGAGAACGCGCAATGTCAGCAGTTCTGCGCGTTGGAATTTCCAAGGCGGCACTCGCTCGGCGACGCTTTTCGTCACGAGTGGAGTTGCGGTCTGTTGTACGCCTTTCCGCCTATACCACTTCTGCCCAGAGTGCTGAAGAAGATCAGGCACGACCGGGCGCAAGTCATCTTGGTGGCTCCGGATTGGGCACGAAGGTACTGGTATCCCGAGCTACTCAGTATGTTGACCGATCCTCCGATACGTCTGCCCCTTCGGGAGGATCTTCTGTCGCAGCAGCAGGGGACGGTCCTCCACCCGAACCTGTCCAGCCTCCACCTCCATGCGTGGAGATTGAGCGGCGACAGTTGATGCCATTTGACTTGCCTCCTGAAGTCTGTGATATCATTCTGGCAGCCAGGCGTCCCTCCACAAAGTCGGTATACGCCTGCCGGTGGAACAAATTTGTGGCATGGTGCAGAGCAAAGGCTGTGGATCCCCTTTCCGCCCCTCTTTCTGAGGTTCTCCTCTTTCTTCTTTCTTTGGCCCGGCAGGGCTCTGCCCTGGGCACCCTGAAAGGTTATCTTGCTGCCATCTCTGCCTTCTTGCGGCTTCCTGATCAGCCTTCTCTTTTCAAGTCCCCTGTGGTTACACGCTTTCTAAAAGGCATTACTCACACGTTCCCTCCTGTCCCTTTTGTAATGCCTCAGTGGGACTTGAATCTTGTTCTCACATTTCTAATGTGCGCTCCCTTTGAGCCTCTTCATAATTGTCCTCTTCATCTGCTGACGCTTAAGACTGCTTTTCTGGTGGCCATCACCTCGGCTAGACGGGTGAGTGAGCTCCAGGCTTTATCTTCAAAGCCTCCTTTTCTGTCTGTTCATCCGGACAAGGTTGTCCTTCGGCCTCGTCCCTCCTTTCTTCCGAAAGTGGTGACTCCATTTCATCTTGGGCAGTCTGTCACCTTGCCCACCTTCTTTCCGCCTCCGCATCCTTCCAAAGAGGAAGAGAGGCTCCACCGTCTGGACCCAAAACGTGCGCTCTCCTTTTATTTGGACCGCACAAAGCAGTTCCGGGTGGACGACCAACTTTTTGTTGGATACGTGGGTGCTAAGAAGGGGAAAGCGGTGCACAAACGGACCATCTCTCGGTGGGTCGTTTTGTGCATCAAAATTTGCTACTCCTTGGCAAAAAAGGACCCTCCTGTTGGGCTGCGCGCCCACTCCACTCGGGCCACAGCGGCTACTACTGCTTTGGGACGGGGTGTCCCTTTGCAGGACATCTGTCAGGCGGCGACGTGGGCTTCGCTACACACGTTTGCCAGGCATTATTGCCTTGACAGCCAAGTCCGGAGGGATGGCTTCTTTGGCCGTTCTGTCCTCCAGGACTTTCTGGTGTGATCTTGGTTCGCAGACCCACCACCGGGGATGGTATTGCTTGGGTATCTATTCTAAGGTGAGGAATCTAACTAACGTGTTTCTTTCAGATGAACAAGTTACTTACCTTCGGTAACGATGTATCTGTAAGAAACATTAGTTAGTTAGATTCCTCACCGACCCACCCATCCTCCCCGTTCTGCGAACCGACATCTAGGGTTAAGGATATCCTTTTCAGGCCCCTAGATTTTCTTTTTGGCACCAGTGTCGGTCTTTGCATGGCTCTGCGTTCCTGGCGCGGAAAGCTATGTACAAGAACTGACGTCAGCGCGCGAGGGCGGCGTCTAAGTACTCCGACGTCATTCCGGTGCACGACGCCGCAGACGACGCCTAGCGACGCGCAAGGGGTATTGCTGACGAAAAATCTTCCGGATCCAGTCTGACGTCTGGGGATATTCTAAGGTGAGGAATCTAACTAACTAATGTTTCTTACAGATACATCGTTACCGAAGGTAAGTAACTTGTTCTACAGACTGCAACTATGGAGGTGAAGGCAATATTTAAAGGAACTAAGTGACCCTAAATTGAGTGTGAAACTAAAAATATTGATGTAAAAAAAAAAATCTAAATTTTGACAGGGAAGATGGTACCAATATGTTTACTTATACCATTGTCTAAGCAGAAATTGCTAACATGACTACATTTTGCAGGTGTTGCACTTACCACAGTTCATCAATTATAATTTCCTAATGTACTTGAATAAATCATTTCTAGTAGTGGCATAATCAAAGTGGGCGCCAGTACAAAACTGCATTCCCAATTCCAGTGCTTTTCCATCACCCATAATTAGCTAATGATTTGATACTTTTATATTGGTCATACCATTTTCAGAAGTCAGTTCATATTGTTATGGTGCTCTTTGCATTCCTTCAATGTTTTCTCCCTTTGTTCTAAGGCATTCTCTGCGTCTCCCTTCTCTCTTTCGGTGAGTCTGCCTCCTCCATTCCTGAAGAGGCACAATTAGTCTAAATAAAAGTCCAATATTTAGCTTTTGATGTTTCACATGTCCCAAGTTGTTCATTGTGCATCTGAACTTTATTCTGCTGTTACTTGCTTACCCCGTATGGCCAATTGTATGTTTCTCTCGTAGTGCATTATGTCTTGGAAAAGATCAGAATTCTTTGTTTGAGATCTCTTATATACCAAGGATGTTTCTCCTCTGTCGTCTTCACCCCTGTCTCTTATTTCCCCACCATTGTTCATCGCCTCTAAGATTATTTTTTACTACTTGGTCAGCTTTTTTTATCAGTATAATCCCATTTCATATTTTATTAACATTTTCATTATGCTCTTAGACTGGTATCTAGATTACGAAAATCCTTTTGGATTTTCATAGTTGGGCACTATGAAAATCTTCCTGCCTCTAGGAATTCTGTTCACGTCAATATACTTTTGCAGTAAACTCACTTCCCACGAGTTGTTCTCCGGTTTATATCATTTTTCAAGTTTCAATATTTTGTTTGTTTTATGTTCAATTTGGTTACTCTTGGTTAATTTAATTATTCCCTCCACCGACATAGTCCAAATAAACAGACGGTTGCTCTCCTGTTCACTTTATAAAATGCTATTATCCAGTTACTGATGCCCCTGGAAGAGGAGGTAATAAGAAAAAAAAAGAGAAGAACATGGGAAGAATGGAAGAGGCAAAACAAATTATAAAACAGAGTAAACAAAGATGTATGACAATTAATTAGTCTCCTTGATGGGTGTATTGGGAGAAGTGGAAGAGTTAGAAGGGTCAACAATTTTTGTTTTTAGGAAGGGTGACCATGTCTGAAGAAATATATCAGCTTGATCCTGAAGGTTATAAATTGTTCGTTTTGTGAAGCCGTTTGTATTATGGCTACCAACCATTCTTCCTGTGAGAGTGGTGAGTATGATTTCCAATGACGTAGAATACATATTTTAGCTGTGGCCAATACAGTGTGGAAAAGACGATGTTGTGGTTTGGAGAGCTTTGGGGAATGGCATAAATCATGTAAGAGTGTATTGGCTGGCGTGATTGGCAAATGTAAGGGCATTATGGAGTGCAAGGTAGTACCAACATAATTCCAAAAAGATTATATACTTGGACATTCGCAAACAATGTGAGTTGTGTCGCAACCAGAATTGGAGCATCTCCAGCAAGTAGTGTGGGGGAGTAGACCAGCTTTATGTAGTTTGACTTGCGACCAGTGCCAATCATGGAGTATTTTGAATAAACCGAATTAGAGCCTTGCTTCATGAGCTCCTTTATGTAGATTCTCCAGAAGTTGTTCCCATTTATTATCTGTATAAGAGGTTGATAAATGAGATTTCCATTTACATTGAAGATCATGAGAGAGAGGTTGAGAAAAAAGATGAGATGTAAAGGTTTTATAGAGACCAGAAGTCACTCCTTTAAGTTTCCCCCATGTACTTAAATAGAATAATTTTGGAGAAACGTGAAATGACCAAGGGGGTGGTCCTAAATGTTTCTTCAAACACTGTTGGAGCTGAAGGTACCTGGAAGAATGTTGTGTAGGAAGATTAAATTCCTCACTTAGTTGTGGGAGTGATTTGAAGTCGCCATTATGAAGGAGTTGATCCGGGCAGTAAATGCCTGCTGTTTGCCACACAGGCCAAGATAAAGTACGACCATTAATACGGATACCGGAGTTATTCCAGAGGGGAGCCTTGCTACGAATACGCTGGTTGGAACCTAATAAACGATGCCCTCTTTGTCCGGATTTATGCATAGCGGATAAAATTGGGTTTTTAGAGTCAAAACAACTAGTACTACTACCATACCAAAGAGAGAGACCTGAATCTGTGGATAAAAGATAACGTTCTATATGAACCCATTGTGGAGCATCATTGATTCCTGGTAACAAATAAGAAAGTTTAGAGATGTGCAATGCAAGAGTATAGTGTTCAATGGATGGGAGGCTAATTCCTCCATATAATTGGTGAGCCTTCAGCTTTGTCACGGCAAGACTAGGTTTAGTCGAACCACAAATAAAAGTTTTAATCTTGGAGTCTATTGATCGGAGTATAGATAAGGGGATCTGGAGGGGAAGCATGCCCAAGATGTAAATAACTCGCAGAAGAGTGACCATTTTAATAGCTTGGACTCTGCCCCAAAGGGAAAGCCCCAAAGCCTTCCATTTGTCAAAATCACCCTACATTTGAGAAATCAGAGGAGTTATGTTATCTATAAACATGTCTTCTAAACCTTTGACTAGAATGCCTAGATACTTAAGACGCGAGGGTTGCCAATGAAAAGGGAATCTGTGTATTGCTGCTTTTGTAGTTCCATTAGAAATGGGCAGCGCCTCACTCTTGTCCCAATTAATCTTATAACCCGAAAAAGAAGAAAAATCATTGATTATTTGAAGAAGAGATGGAAGAGATCGGGGGAGGTGTGTAAGAGTAACTAGGATATCATCAGCATATAGGTAAATTTTAGAGTGCCCAATTGGAAGGGGAATCCCTGCGATTTCATCAGATTGACGGATGGTAGCAGCTAATGGCTCCATAGCTAAGAGGAAAAGGAGAGGGGATAAAGGGCAACCTTGGCGCATCCCTCTCCGAATCGGGAATGTGTCAGATAAAAACCCCACCACAGTTCACCTGAGCAGAAGGATTGTCGTACAATAAGCGTACCTTAGCTATAAATTGATTACCCAATCCGAATCATTCCATTATCGTGAAAAGGTAGTCCCACTCAATGTGATCAAACGCTTTTTCTGCTTCAAGCGAAAGGACTAGTCCATCATCTGAAAGGTGTTTAGCCGACCACAGTGTATGGGCTAATGTGCAAAGATGATTCCGAGAGGAACGCCCTTGGACAAAACCAACTTGTGTGGTATATCAAGGAAGGTAAGACTTTACGGAGACGGGACGCTAGGATGCTAGCATAGATTTTAATATCGGAACTTAATATTGAAATGGGACGATAACTACTACATAACAGAATATCTTTACCGGGTTTGGGTAAGACAGCAATAATAGCTTTGTTGGTGAGAGGACCTAATGAAGATACATTATCCGCTTCTTGGAATGCAGCATGTAAAGTATCGATAAAATTGTGACATGCCCATCAATATAATTCAGCAGAGAATCCATATTCCCTAGGAGCTTTTTGATAAGGGAGGTCAGCAATAGCACAGGAAATCTCGTCTTTAGTGATTTCACCTTCAAGTAGTGCTCTACAATCATCAGAGACGAGGAAGGTCCACCTTTGTAAGAAATGTAGACATCATATCCGAGTCTATATGGTTACCTGGAGTATAAAGAGATTGGTAATAGGAGGCAAATTCATTGACAATGGCTTGAGGTTTCGTAATCAGATCTCCTTGTGTCGTCCAAATGACCTGGATAGCCATAGCTGCCTCTCTCTGGTGTAATTGTGCAGCTAATAATCTCCCCGCCTTTTCACCCTGTTCGTAGTGTCGCCCCTTCATTTTCTGCAAAGCATATTCTGCTTTGGATGTGAAAAGGCTATTTAGGGCTATGTGAGCTTGCTCAAGTGATTTACGATTTTGCAATGTTGGGGTTAGTGTGTACAAGCGAGAGTAATATTGAATATCCCGTTCGAGTTCTGTTTGTTGCATAGCCTTTTGTTTATTAACACGTGCTGCATCGCGCTTTAAGTGACCCCTGAGAGTGGCTTTAGCTGCAGCCCAAATAGTCCTGCTGGAGGTTACAGAGCCCTGATTAGTGGAAAGATATAATTGTAATTGAGATTTACCCTTTGTAATCTATGACGTTGGATGCTCATGCGCCAGAGTTTAAGTCCTGGTCTAGAAAGTCCCAATTCAAGGGATAGGAGGACAGGGGAATGATCAGACAAAGCTGTTTCCAAGATGCAGGTTTCCGTGACCAACTTAACTATTTTCTGTGATGTCATAAAATAATCTAAACGAGAGAATGTGCCATGAGAAAAGAAGGTGTATTCCATATCTGTTAGATGACTAAGACGCCAATGGTCAACTAATCCGATGTTATGTCACCTAATAGAGCCCTATCTGCAGCGTTTCCCCTGTCTATTGGACCGGTTTTATCTAGAATGGGGTCTTGCGTCAGATTCCAGTCTCTGCCAATTAGGTATTGTGATGCATTTATTTCTGTAATAGACGGGACAACTGAAGAAAGAATTACTTTTTGGTACCTGTCTGGGCATAAACGGATCCTACACAAATGTATGTGTCTCCAATTTGCAATTTAGCAAATACATAACGTCCATCCGGATCTGACCATGTTTTTGAGACAGTGACTGGTAGTGATTTGCGAAAAAGGATTGCAACTCCACATTTGCGAATAGGGCCAGCGCCTGTGGATTCACCCTTTTGAATACTACTGTAAATGACCTTTCCAACCCAATCTCTGCATAGTTTATCAGATTTGGGTGTCTAAATGAGTTTCTTGTAGCAAGGCCACGTCCACATGTTTGGACTGGAGATAAGAAAGCACTTTCTTCAGTTTAATGTAATGGGTGAGACCATGAACATTCCATGTGATTGTACATAAAGGGTGTGTGTTTGTCATATTAAAGTAGTATCAATATTAATAGGAGAAAATTAATAAAACAATATTCAATGTCCTTATCTAGGTGAGGAGAACAGAAAAATAAAAATATAAGGAGAAAGAAGAGATAGAAAAGAGGCACCCTGGCTCAGCGCAAAAACATCAGTATGTGGATAAATAAGAACAATCAAGAGTGAAGCAGATAAGCTAGACAGATAATATAGTGTAGACAATGTAATAAGATGTTTGTTGGGAATATAATAAGAAGAGGGAGGGAAGGAGTGAGGGTATAGTATGAGTAAAATGAGAGAAAAGGGTATAGATAAAAAAAAGTTGGGGGTCCTAAACTGTCATCCGCGGGCCTGGGCTCACTAGAGCACCATCGCAGGGGAGGACCCCTGGAGAAAAGAAAGAATTAGTAGGGCGGGTAATAGTATAAGGTAGAAAATCTATGGTAACATATTAGTAAAGATTCATGAATACGATAGAAGATGTTATAAGATTGAGTAAGAACAAAATGAGAATTTAGGAACCATAAAATAGGTCGCAATACGGAGAGAAAGATTAGCAATAAAAATTACATATACTAATCTAAAAGAGTATACATTATGTATATAAATAGGCATGAAACATTAATACAGAATCGAATAATTAAATATCAGAATAAATATAGTAGAGTATGGCCTATGGTAATATGCTATAACTTATACTATTGATAGTAACAGATGAAAAGCTTGTTAGAATAAAACAGTAAAAATATAAAGGAGAAAAATACAATATATAATGGCAGAGTGAAAAAGACTTCAAATATCATTGGCCTGTAATGGAATGTAATTTACTCGTAATGTAGGTACTAATAACGAAAAGAGCCTGAAAGTGTTGTGAAATACTAGTAACTAATATCAGAAGTTTTAAATAGAATAATATAGGTTAAAATAGCATACTGTGGTTTAAAGTAATATAATGCACTATGACATGTTGGAAAAAGCAAGCTACCATTATGAGGGAAAAAAACATCATAAATGTAGAATTGAATAAATAGAATGTAGAGTAATAAAACTGACTATAATTCATCTAAGTGTTTAAATATCATAACATGCAGGAGCAAACAAATTAATTCTAGTATTAATGAATGAAGCCCAGGAATAAATATGAGGTCTACTATTAACTACACCTAAGCATATGAATAACCAATTGAGTAACAGGAAGTTGTTCAGTCCGCATCTGAGGGAGTTTTAAGAGGGGACCTAGATTTGTCTCTATGCGGCTCCTGTGTAAAAGTAGAAAAAGATTGCAGAGCTGAGTTTTTAATCTTCTTGGGAGCGGTTGGGTCTTTCCAAGTCCCTACCACGATGCCTGGAGTTACTAAGGTTTCGTTGTCTGATCCGGCAGTTGCCAGGAGAAGGAAGAGGATGATTGAAATTGATCATGTTGTGATGGTTGTACTTCCATGTCTTGAAGTTTGATGCAGACTAGAAATTTCTGTAGATGTTCCGGATCATAGAAATCTTTAGAATCTCCGTATCTGGTGATATGATAGCGTGCAGGCTCGAACAGACCATATTTGATGTCTAGTTGTCGCAATTGAGGTCGCATGGAGAGATGTTTCTGTTGTTCATTTGTTTCCTTAGAAAAATCAGCTGCCATGTGGATGATATGACCCTCAAATGAAAAGGAGCCTTGTGAGCGAGCTGCAGCCAATAATTGTCTTGTTTGCTCATGACAAAGGAAACCGGCAATAATCGGTCTCAGACGCGCTGCAGGGTCTTTATGTGGGGGACCAATTCTGTGAGCTCGTTGGATTTCTAGAGGTGCAGTGAAAGAAATACCAGTCAAGTTTGGAAGGATACCACAAAGAAATGCTCTGGTATTTTGGCCTTCGATATGTTCCGGAAACCCAAAGAAGCGGATGTTGTCTCTTCTACTGCGGTCTTCTAAATCGATGATTTTACTATAGAGGAATAGAAGATCTTGGTCTTTGTTTTGAAATGAGTCAAGATGATTTTTCATTATCAGGATTCTAGAGTCAAGACCTTCAATTCTGGTATGAAAGCCTGCAATGTCTGCTCTAATTGACTTGGTCTCTTCAGCCAAAGATGTGATTGTGGCATCCATACCTTTTAGTTGGCGACTTACCCCAGATATTTCATGTAATATACGTTGCATGGTCTCCGCTGGTGCATGTTCAGTAGTAGGGGGTGAAACCTTAGGCAAGTTGGGTGAAGAGGATGTATTTCCCTTTGTTGGCATGGTGTTTGATTGCTTGAGAACTTCTGCGAAGAGAAGTTGTTTAGGGGTCTTGCTTCCGTGCTTATTAGTAGACATTAGAGTGTTACTTTTGATGGAAATTCTGAAGTAGCGTGGAGACGTCGTTTCGTGGTATAAGATAATTATATGTAGTCGATTTGAAGATCCTGAGATAAGGTTGATAAACTTGAGAGTGACGTCAATGTGGTAAGATGAGTGTATTAGCGATAGATGACTGAAGTATAAAAGCTTGTTGCTGATATGCTAACTTTTTTGTAAAAGACAACAGAAGAAATTAAGAAGATGCTTGTAATAATAGTACAGCTGGCAACTACTTAATCAATATATGCAGAGATTAGAAATATGTCTTTTACATTAATAGCCTGGACTCAGTTTGTTATGAAAAACATGTGTGGGGACAAAGAAAAGGTTCCATGAGAGATACCAACAATATACTAGAATCGCAAAGATAGATAGTGGCAGAGGAATTACGTGTATTTTGAGGAAGGAATGAAGAAATGGCCTGCCAGGCACTGATGTGTGGTAAAGACAACTCCGTTGGAAAAGTAATTGTTGCTTGTCTCCTCCTTAAATCACAAACTTAGTATAATGGCATGTAGAAGTACATTAGAAAAATACAGGAAGTCAAAAGGAGGGAGGCAAGTTCAAGGCTGGCATATGCTGGGGGATGTTGAAAGACTCGCCTTTATAATAGATGTGAGAAGAAAACAATGTGCTATGCTTTCAATTCCCAAGAAGGACACTATTGTGTAACAAGAAAGGCTCAGTCTTAGTTGAAGTAGAAGACACAGCCTCAGTTATTCACAAATATGCTACCATAGCAATGACAGGAGGCGCGGTCTCAATAAGGAGAAGAGAAGCCTCCTTAGCTGCAGGAGGAGGCGTGTTTGTGGCTGAGATGAGGAGGGATGGCCCTGTCAGATAAAAGAGCACGGCCTCAGAGATGCCGTTCAGTCCGCGACGGAAGGCGTGGTCTCCACTGCGGCTGGGCTTGAAGTTACCAGGAGGCGCGGCTTCATAAATGTAAGGAGGCGCGGTACAGGTGGGGGGTAACGCTCACAGCTCCTGCCAACATGAAGGGCGTGGCTTTGTGAGGGAGAGGAGGCGTGGCCTAGGGAGATGCATCAGGCCAGAAGCATGGTGCAGAACTGAGCCACACGAGCACCTCACCAACGCTCAATGCTGGAGAGCCACCACTGCCAGCCGCCAGGAAACAGCCAAATCTGCCCACATGCCTTTCAACTGCAGCTGGGCAAGAAGAAGCCCTGCGGACGCAGGTGAGTGAATTAATGCCGTCACGGGCCCATCCCGCGACGGAGCTCACTCTTCATGTGGCCATCTTCCTGCGTAGCTAGACCACGCCCCCCAAACTGGTTCTTCCTCAACCACAAGAACACCTTCGAGAGACAGGTACTGATCATCTCACCCTCACTCAGCTCCCTTGTCTCAGGTAAACAGGAGCTATGTCGTCCGCGTAAGAAATAATTTTAGCGCCACACACCTCTGCCAGTGGTGCCAAGGGGGACATATACATGTTGAAAAGAGTAGGGCTCAGTATAGAGCTCTGATGAACTCCCACATTCAGGCTGGGGATGGGGGCCATGAAGGAGGGGGGTACAGACGTCCTGGCTTCTGTCCTCAAGGAAGGAGGTAAATCATTTCATAACGGTGCAGCCAATTCCACAGTCCTGTAGCCTGCTCAGGAGTCTAGTGTGCGGAATGGTATCGAAAGCCGCAGAAAGGTCTATTAAAATCAGAATGGCTTTAACCCCTCGATCCAGCTTCTTCTTAATTACCTCAGAGACTTCTAATAGGGCAGTCTCTGTAGTATAGTTGGTTCTGAAACACCGACTGGCTCTGGTGTAGGAGATATTTTTTTTCAGCGTAGTCAGAGATCACTAAATTGACATTTCTCTAGGGCCTTGGAGAAAAATGGTAATAGTGAGATGGGTCTGTAATTTGCTGACACTAAGGGGTCTGCAGAGGCCTTCTTAAGCAACTGGAGAATTTGAGCACGTTTCCAAATACCAGGCATGTGGCTGGCCGTAAGGGAAGAATTAAGTACTTTATTTGCCACAGGGTTTACAGACGTGGCCACCGAGGCCAACAGTTTAGCTGTGCATGGGCCAGTAGGGGACCCTGACTTCAGACTCTTGATGACATCCAGGGATATCCAGTTCAAACCTTCAAAAGACTGCTAGGAAAAGGAAGGGATGGTATTTTTGGCAAAAGATGTTCTGCTAGACTTTTTGTTTTGATGATCCTTAAAGACCCATCACCATTCAGGTGAAAAATCTGCAAGTTTAGGAATCCATTGCAAAAGATAAGCTGCAGAATGAAGTGCCTCTTAACTGACAAAATGACTCTAAGCATGGTGGTTTAAAATTGAAGTGCAGTTATAAAGTATGTTTGTTTTTAAATTTCTCTTGTAAAATGTTCTTGGATCCCTCACATATTCAGACATATTCTGTGTCCATAAATCAGAATTTGCTCCCACTGTGGCAAAGTAAGGTAGCCTTTAAGTAGCCCTTCTTATGTACTTAATTAGTAGTTCATTATGTGAAGCCTTCCCACTGCGCATAGCAGATCTAAATCTGCAGCCACAGGTTCTGCCTTGACTTCTAGCAGCAGTATTCCAACTTTGAAGATGGTGAAACTGAAGCAGATGGGATAGAACAACACTGTGTAGGGCAAGGGTGGTCGCATGATGCAGTGAAGAAGACTAGATCAAGGGCCTGCAGCCTTAACATGAGATACTGTGCTTGTACGTGAAGAGAAAAGTAATCACGGTTTCTGATTTAATACCAGATATTCTTTAGACTTTCCAGATATTTTGAGAATTCTTCGTGGCACTGGAACATATTAAAGCTACATCATGACTTGAGGTACTCTAGCTTCACTTTTCCAACTTTTTCTGTCTACAGCCCCGGGACGCCCTTTGGGGCAGCCGTGCGCTTTACAAGCCATCTTAACATAACAAATGTTACATATAGGAAAGCCTCAACCATTGGGGGGATATAATCGCTTTGACAAGCAAGGGTTTTATAGTGGTAGGAAGTGCAAGATATGCTCATTTGGGATGAAGAGATGCAACAGGTTAGTGAATGTAATTGTTAAGAAATCCTGAAATGTCCTTAATTTCTTGGCAGAATAGGTGGCGCATGCACTGATGTGTACTTATGGACTCCTAGGATGGTAGCACAATTCGTCCTACAAAGGTGGCATTTTAGAGCTGGTATACTATTGAGGATGTAGATATGTGGTTGTTTTTCACTTTGCTGGAAAAAACATGAGCGCAAAATTGATTCTCTATTAATCT
This sequence comes from Triturus cristatus, assembly GCF_964204655.1. Taxonomy (NCBI): domain Eukaryota; kingdom Metazoa; phylum Chordata; class Amphibia; order Caudata; family Salamandridae; genus Triturus; species Triturus cristatus. The sequence goes on from NC_140581.1 coordinate 391,360,268, forward strand.
ACTATCAAAAGAATATAGATAACTGGGATAAAGCAGGATGGTGTCCTGGATAATTTTTCATTTAAAAGCTATTACCGCAGACGGGTTTAATGCCAAAGAAGGCTTATATACCTTTTGGACGCGCAGAGACATTGCTTTTCTATCCTGCTGGGGTGGGTCTTCATCCCCCAGCTGACACCTCGCCTTAAGGAGGGGCACGCTCCGGATTTGTGGCTACAGCGCTTAAAAAGCACTCGTCTACACCCAAAGAGGCTGGGCTGGGCCAACCGCCTTGCATCCACCTTGACCCTCCAGGAGTTCTGCGTGAGTGGACAGTGTATTCATTGTTGCTGCTAACTGACAATTTTCTTGCTGGTTGTGCGTTTTGTTTATGAAGGTTTTAACTTTTATGCGTTGGTTTATTAAGGTTTATTCCACACCAAACTGGCCGACAAGAGGCCGTGGACACATAATTCAATACTGACATTACTTAGTAATGAAGTGGGAGTAATATCTGGAGAAATCCTCAATGTGGAAGAGCAGTTGTCACTGAACTGTCCTGAGGTAAACTCTGTGGACACCCAACTAGAGGACCTGTCTAGTACTATCAATACTCGGGCTTCACTAAGTGACAATGGTTTGTTGACCGAAGAGAAAGGCGCAGGAGTGCAAAAACCTTTGATGATGCACCTACCATTATTTTGGATGGACTTCCTAAAGGAGAGCTAGGGTGAGGAAAAAGACTTCTGTGGCAACTAGCTGGCCCAATTTGGAGAGCAAGTCAGGGAAAGAAGGGGAACCGAACTCCGGCTGCAAACCTTGTAATTGCGCCGGGTTTATCGCAGCGTTTGGAAAGCAGCACTTGACACCCTTAACGTACTCTTGTCTAATTTTGAGGAGATGGTGAGGAAACTGGGGGGGGAGGACCTTGGTGCATATTTTTTGAACTGTAGAGAAAGTGGGAAATGGGTTATATACTTTAGGTACCAACTCCAACATTCCCCATGCTGTTTTGATTGCCCCCCCATAAGGTCTGTCCATGGCCCCCCTTTAGAGGATTGTTGTGCACCCTCCAAGAGATTTGGGATCATAAGAGGCATTCCCAAGATCCCCATGGTGGTTACTGTACAGGTAAATAATAAAATGCCAGATTTCTAGCTCGCGCTCACAGGCTGTCGGGTGGCTTTCCAGTTGCCCCCCTGCTTCAACACTCTATATCCTTGTGCTGACATATGTCCTGCCATTAAAAGGAAATGACACAGAAAACTTTGAGCAACTCAAAAACACGGTGACACGTTTCAAAACAGGCCACTCCAGAGCCCCCGCCCACCCACATGAGGAGATCATAATGTTACGAAGAGTCGGCTGGATACAAAACACCACTAAGTCATGTCCTTAAATTTCCAGAATTTAAAGCGGGTAAGGCAGATATTACTTAACCTTGGGTATGATTTGGGATCAGGAAGTAGTATTTCAGTCCTTCCCATGGGCTCATTCTATCCACCCCATATGATACGACCTGATCAGGAGGGAGGTTGCCTTTTAGAAAGCGGCACGGTCCCTTCTTTTTGCCCCCTTGGGGTTCGAACCCCCGCATTCAGCTTAGTAACAGATTTGAGCCCCTGACCCAGCTAGATGACCAAGATTGACTGCCGCCCTGCCTTGAGATGGCTAGTTTGTCTACGGAAGTGGATCTATCTTCAATTAGGGCCCTTAAGGTGGCTATCTGGAATTTAACGAGGGTGCGAGACATCGCTTCGGAAGAGGTTTGCCTAAAGTTGCCACGCAGCTTGACATCATTTGCCCACAAAGACCTGGAATGTTCAGGGGTGCTTTTATATGGATGGCTTTGCTTCTAATTTTGGTATTGAAACACCTGCCACTCGTGGAAGACCGATGGGGGGTGGGGGGGTGGGGGGGGGAGGGGGCTTTACGACACTGATAAATCTGGGCCTGCACTGTAAAGTGGCGAGGCTATTTTTGAATTCCCTTAATATATGAAGTGTCCTTTTAATCTTTTAATCTTGCTCATCAACTATAGGCTTTAAATAGTGAATGTTTATAATTCTGTTTCGATGAGAGAAGCTTGTGATGTTCTCCATCTTAAAATGTTTCTGATATTGTTTAAAGCCAAATATGTTCCTACAGTTAGTTATGGGTGTAAGATGTGGAGTTACCCTACTATTAACTACATTCAGATTGCAGAAAATATGTTCTTGAGAATTCATTTAAATATCCCACAGTGTATCCCTTCTGAGATTGCCCATGAAGATTTAGGTCTGGGATACATCTCAGATTTTATTTCTTGTGGCTTTCCATCTGGTTGAAAGAAGAGCTTAGATTTAATTAACCAATCTTAAGGGGCGCTCTGAGCCTGGAATATCGGATACCTAACCCCTGGCTGCAATATTCTATGAGCACTATGAGAGACCTCCGCAGACCCCATCTCTTTTCTGACCCACACTGCATCACTAAAACAGATATTGAGTAGGTCAATCTGGTCTTTGCCACCAAGGTGGCCTCAGAGAGGGAGGCTCTTGCACTGACCAAGCGCTAAATGACCCTTTATTATTTGGTTAAATCGATGAGTAGTCTGGAATTTTATCTGACCCTTTAAGTCTGACTACCATAGAAGGTTGTTGAGCCTATTCAGATTGAACATGACCCGCCAACTACGGTTTGCTGTTGGAGGGTGGCATAAAGCTCTGAGCTTCCCGCATGTGCCTGTGACCATGCTTGTACATCCAATACATTGCACCTTCGCTATAAATATATTCTGCCTCTTTTGTTACCATTGGACTTTAGACAAATGTGTCCAACTTTGTTACAATCTTCACCTACTCCCAGTGTATGTTTTCTTATTATATGGGTTTTAATCAAGTGTTTTAGGATAGAAACATGGAGTTGTAACTTTATTATATATTTTAATCGTTGTCAAATTTTGCCGAATTGGTATGTGATTATATGATGTATTTGTTTTTACACTTTTTTGAATTTCATTGTTCAATTTGAATAAAGTGCTCTGATGATGATGATATACTTTTTTAAAAAAATTATTTGATCTTTTACATTTCCATGCGTATGACTGATTTTTAGAATGTTTAGGAAACCTCAATTAGATCTGGGTTGTACTTAAAAAATTCAAAAGTTAATGTTTTAATAAAAATATTTTACCCACTTTGAAGCATTATGTATTTTAATGCTACTCCAGTGTAGGTTCAATTGTGTTCTGATGCCGTATTACGGGTATTTAGAGTGGTTAAAAACATAAAATTAAAAATGGGCACTGTTATATTTCTTTGAGAAAGGTAAGGAAGGTGACTGATGCACTTCAAGTGATATGTAGTATCTTTGCTCTTTTTTGCACTCTATTTTGTGTTTTTCAAGCAGGCATCAAATGGACTACTTGGGAGAAGAGGTTTTTTTCTTAAATGGTTTATTAATTTGACATCATCAAAGGTGGGTTATATCATACAACTTGCACCAATGTGCTAATATATTGTGAACAGGCAGTACCAATTCGTTCCCCCCCCTCACAGCTTCCACTCCCCCCCCCCCAGGTGGAATTCAGTTTTGGTAACATGTTAGCAACATTTTGATGTAGATGTAGGTCTGTGACAAGGTGGCATCACATTATACAATGAATCAGTCTGTAAAACAACACTTTTTCAGCCCCGAATGGGTCTCGGGGCTTCCCAGGATTGCAGTGCATATGCTGTGTATCTTTGCTATTTGCTAGTCAACAACTTCATCTTGAACCGGTGTTCCCTCCCCTCTATGCAAATCCAAGAGCATCTGTCTCCATGCCCCTAGCTGCTCGCCCCATCTGACATGCCTCATTCTGACCTCTTCTGCAGTTGCCCACTCCAACATGTCGCATACTTTCACCATGACTCGGGCATGCATTTAGCCATTTAATTGCAATTTTCCGCTTGACAAGCACCAGTCTTATTAGCATACCTAATTACAGTGTCACTTTTTCATTTTCTATATATATATATATATCCCCCCCCCCCTTTGCTGCCACTCCTTTCCCCCGGGCCGCGCCTTTTTTTGTGGCTATTTGGGGTAGTTCGCGCATAGGCCCCCATACATTTTTATCCATATAAGGTATCGATGCAAAATTTGCATCCTTTTCTTCCAATATCATGAGGATTCTAAAGGTGCCCCGGGTCTGTAGAGAAATTAGGCAAAATACAGCAAAATATTTTTATTTGGAGAAAAATGCAAAAAAAAGTGCTGCAGAAGACAGCTTCTGTTTTTTTTCTCCATGCAGATGGTATCCACGAAGGATTTGTGGTGCTAAAGTCACCATCTTCCCAGATTTCAGGAACAGGCAGCCTTTTGACAGAAAACCAACATTTTCTACACAGTTTTGGCATTTTACTGGGACATAGCCTATTTTTCGTGCTTTCAACCGCCGTCCAGTTAGTGGTAGAAATAGGTGTGAAACCAATAATTGATCCCGGAAAGCTATACATGTCTGTAAAGACAAAATTCTGAATTCAGCAAGGGTCATTTGTGGAGATCCTTCAAGGATTCCCTATAGAAACTAACAGTTGAAATAAAAGAATGTTGAAATTGTGATGAAAAAACAGCCCTTTGTGACTACATTTTCACCTGTAATGTTTCCCAACTGTGCTAGAGTTTTTTAAAGCAATATGCCGTTACATAGACAGGACCTTACTGGTTGCGGGTATATATATGGCTTGTAGGTTCATAAAGAACCCGAGGGACCTAGAGCCAATAACTGATCCACACCTTGCAATGTTTTTTCATTGTGTATCGGGTATACAGCAATTTATTTGGTAAAATATAAAGAGTGAAAAATAGGTATCAAGGAAACCTATGTATTTCTGAAATAGAAACAAGATAAGGAGTTTAGAAGCAGTGGTTATTTGCACATCTCTGAATATGTCGGTAGCCATACTAGCAGGTGAATTAGGGGGCATTTTTCAAAATGTCGTCTTTTTTGCCCACTGTCTTACATTTGGATGGCAGAAATGCATAAAAAGACAACTGGTAATTGCACTTTTCCTATTATCCTGTGTTCCCCTAAGTATCCTGACAAAAATGGTACCTCACATGTGTGGATAGGCCTAATGCCCGCAACAGGAAACGGGTTAAAATACAACATGGACAAATCAAATTTTTCCACAGAAAACGGACCCTTTTTGTCCAGTGTGTCTAGCTGTGCATTTTGGGCCCTAGCTCAGCCGACACCTAGAAAACGTGTACATTTTTAAAAACTAGACACCCAGGGTAATCTAGGATGGGGTGAATTGTGTGGCCCTCACCAGGTTTTGTTACCCAGAATCCCTTACAAAACTTAAACATTGTAAAAAAAAAAACACACATTTTCGTCACATTTCTGTGATGGAAAGTGCTGGAATCCGCACCGAGTCACAAACCTCCACCCACTCAGCATTCCCCCAAGTCTCTTGATAAAAATTGAACCTCAGTTGTGTGGCTCAGCCTAGTGCCAATGACAGGAAACAGCCCAAACTTGATGTGGACACGTGACATTTTCCATAGAAAACTGACCCTTTTATTGTAATGTGAGTAGCTGTTGCTTCTTGTGCTTCAGCTCACCTGGCATCTAGGGAAAAATTAAAAACCTGTACATCTTTGAAAACTAGACACCCAGGGAAATCCAGGGTGGTGACTTGTGTGACTCTAACCAGGTTCTGCTACCCAGAATCCCTTGCAAACCTCAAAATGTGTCTCAGAAAACACATTTTCCTCACATTTCTGTGTTGGAAAGTTCTGGGACCTGTGGAGAGCCACAAACTTCCACCCATCCAGCAATTCCCCAAGTCTCCTGATAAAAATGGTACCTCACTTGTGTGGGTAGGCCTAGTGCCTGTGACAAGAAATGGGCCAAAACATCCTGTGGAGACTTGTAAATTATCGATCACAAAAAGACCTGGTCTTGCGAGGGAGTCCCCTACATGTTTGGTCCTGGGCTTGGCAGCCAGGCAGGAAGACCTACCAAACCCAGACATTTCTCCGGGGGAGTCCAAGGATGTGTGGCTTGCATGGATTCCCAATGTTTCCCTACCCAAAATCCCCTGCTAACCTCAAATTTTGCTAAAAAATAAAATTCTCACATTTCTAAATGTGTATAAAAGCATGTATGCATGTAAACATGTATAAAAGCAAAAATATAGCGCTTAGAATGTGCTATCCCCTCAATCTCTATGTTTCCCAGTCGCAGGGCCTTGGTCTACCCACACAAGTGAGGTATCATTTTACTCGAGAGACCAAGGGGAACGCTAGGTGGTAGGAAATTTGTTCCGGCACAGCAATTTTCCCCACAGAATGTGAGAACAATGTGATTTTTTTAACAGAATTTGAGATTTGAAGGGGATTCTGGTTAGGTAAGCGTTGGGGGATACACAAAAGTCACACATCCTTGGACTCCTCCGGGTGTCTAGTTTTCAGAAATGTCTGGATTCAGTATGTTTTCCTACATGGCCGCCAAGCCCAGGAGCAAAAACACAGGTGCCCTCCTTGCAAAACCAGGTTTTGTGATTGATAATTTTTGATGCCTCCACAATACGTTTTGGGCCCTTCCCGGTAGTGGACACTTGGCCCACCCAAACAAGTGAGGTACTATTTCTATCGAGAGACCTGGGGGAACGCTGGGCGGTAGGTAATTTGCAAGGAAAATATGTGACTGTAGCCACATTTAGATGTTTGCAGGGCATTTTGGGTAAGAAAACTTGTTGGGATCCATGAGAGGGACACCACCCTGTACTCCCCTGGGTTTCTACTTTATAAAAATATCAAGAATTGGTAGATTTTCCCTAGAGACAATGTACACCCTGGCAGAGAAAGCCAGAAAATGCAAATATTACTTCACAACCAACTATTCCTTAAGTGTACACACATACTGGTTGGATTTGGCATGAGGGTGAGTGAAGGTTCAGCGCATAAAATTCTATTAACAAGATATTTCACAAAAGGGAAATGTACTGTTAATAGTTAAAAGATTAAAAACCTGATCCAATGACTCACAGCTCGTGAACTGTAAAGCCACGACAAGATACCAACCTCTTTACAGGCCATTCACACACCTTTCATACATTACGCATACAAGACCATTAACACTGCCAGTCACAGGCCCAGCAGATTACAACACTCACAACAGGCAGCGCCATTCAAGGGCCCATCACTTTCATACCCCCACTTGCCTGACACAGCAAACATACGGCTGACTGAATGTGTGGACAGGCGTTTAGCTAGCAGTGCGTGTAGTGACCAGTAGCAAGTCACTACAGACACACCACCAGCCAAGCGCCAGTCCATGCACACCACCAGCAATGTGCCAGTCCATGCACACCACCAGCCAAGCACCAGTCCACGCACACCACCAGCCAAGTGCCAGTCCACACACGCTGCCAGCCAAGCGCCAGTCCACACACACTGCCAGCCAAGTGCCAGTCCACACACCACCGGACAAGCGCCAGTCCACACACTCCACCAGCCAAGCACCAATCCACGCACACCGCAAGCCAAGCGCCAGTCCATGCACAAAGCCAGCCAAGCTCCAGTCCACACACACCGCCAACCGAACGCCAGTCCACGCACACCTCCAGCCAAGCACCAGTCCATGCACACGGCCATTCCATTTTGTATGCAAAAAAGAAAACAGAAACCAATACAAAACTATATCTACAAACACAACAGCTCAAACTAAATATATCACACTTATGGCAATCATGAATTCTGAACAAACAAAAAAAATAATACAGACCAGTCAGTTTACTTTTACGCTCATGGTTGCAATCAAAAACACCATTGTGTGTTGTACAATTTAAAACATGTGGGCCCACACAGACCAGGATTAGGACAATAGGGGCAGTACATACGACTCTCCTTCCACACACCTCTTCGGGGCACAGACTCTACATTTCTTAGCAGGAAAGTCTTTTTTGGCAGTGGAAGGAAGGTGATCAGGAAAATGGCGATCTTTTCTATCTATGAAACAGATGAGAAGTGAGGCACACGTGTGTCTATAAAGTTAAATACGAAAATCTCAATGATTTCAAAAAGGTTTTTGGGTGCAGCTGAGGTGAATCCCTCTGTCTGGAAGGGATCGTCCACAACTACTCAACAAACCAGCCATTTCGGATACAACTTCTAGACCGGTATTCGTTTTCAAATTTTCTACAAAATGTCAACAAATCAAACAAGTAATTCTTAAGTATTGGCCGATGATTAAGAATGAAAGTGATTTCAATGGCATTTTCAATTCCCAACCACTTTAAGCCTACCAAAGAACTAAAAATGTGAAAGAAATTCTATCTCACGCACCTAAACTTACCACAGTAACACCTAGAGGAACAGTCCCTTGTCTCAATTGTGGTCATTGCAACAACGTGATCAAAGGAACTCAGATTCCTCATCCTACCAAAGGAACCCCCATTCGACTACATACAACTGCTACATGCGACTCCAAGAACGTAGTTTACCTCCTGAAATGCCCTTGTGGCTTACCATATGTGGGTAAGACAGAACGAAAAATTAAAGTCAGATTAACCGAACATAAAAGTAACATCAGAACGAAATCCGAGAAGTCACTTGTCGCCATGCATTTCAATAAAGAGAGACATAACATCAGTCAACTACGCTTTCTGGTGCTAGAAGTGGTGAACGTATCACAAGGCATCGATAACACCAAAAGACTCCTACAAAAAGAACTGATTTGGATACAAAAACTTGATTCCTGCCATCCTAACGGCTCAATGATCGTTTGGAATACAGCTGTTTTCTGTGATCTGTGTATTTTTCCAATGTATTTTTATACCTTCCGAATTTCTTTTCTTGTCACCCCTAATCTCATGTTTTAGTTACTCTCATTCTCTTCAACCCTTCGCTTATTTTTTTCATCTTCATTTATTTTGGATTCTTCTGGTATTTTTTATGTGAAATTTGTGTTCGAGTTTTTTTTAAATTTCACCTTCACACCTAAGTTTCTTAATTCTCTTTCAGCGTTTTCGTATCAACCTGGCACTTCATATTTAAGTACTACATTCATTTCTATACTCCTTCACATTTTCGTGTTAACAATACCGGACTTCGTCACTTTTTGTATTTCCAGCTTATACTTCAGTCCTATCTTCATTGCTAACTTTTTAAACGCCTTTAAGCGATGAAAACACTCGCCCGTCGTTACTATCTGCACCTCATCGTGTACCGAAAACCGCTTCTTGTTAGGTGAGTGGGACTTCTGTTATGGTTCTAACAAATCCGTCCACGGATTGTGTTTGTGAATATTCACTTTATATGACCTTACTTCATTCCCGTTTCCCTTAGACTCGTCTTTTCCGAAACTCGATTACCGGATAAATACGAAACTCACGCGAGAATTAGGTAGCTAAATCAAACCTGCCATCACTCCTTTGGTCCTTATTTTCATGGTGTTCCACACCGTTTTCGCATGACCTTTATCACTTGACTTTACCTTCACTCGCACGACCTTAGTGTTCGACTCTCGTTTTTACCTGCACCCTTGAATTGTTGGACAGTGAAGTTTACTTTTGCTTTGATTTCCATGGCATAAACGTGCGTTCACACTACTAAATTTGTGGACTCAGTCTTCACAGCACGCATCTTGGTTATAAGGTTTCCTTCTCTTAAACGCTGACCGTTTACATAGGCATTCATGTGCGCCATTTATTTATTCATTTTTCCTTGTTTACCCTGCACTATTTTTCTTGGTTTTTTCTTAGACCGTTGTAATATTTAACCTAGTTGTCATTACTATGACGCATATATATTAATTGGATTTCAACTCAAAAGAAACGCAACGCATGTGTAATATTTTGCTTTATTTGTGGTCTCATGTCTTGGTAGTGATTACCTTTTTTATTTCTAGGACCTTATCCCCTGATGAAGAGTCTGAATGACTCGAAATGCGTTGGGATCATTATATTTGTTAATTCACTTAATTGATTATACACTTCGTTTCTACTAAAGATTGGAATTCACTTTGATGTTACAATTGAATAAAAAGTACTTTTGACCACGCATCAAGTAGCTTTGTGTAAAACATTTTGGGGAAACAACGCAACCAAATTGGATCACCTTATTTTACTCCTTCACGGATTCATTCAGGTGTGCACCAGAGGGACGCCAGGTGATCTTTCAATCTAGTTAAGCACTGACGTAAGCAGGAAGGGGTTCCAAACTTACAGGGGGGCTGAGAGGAAATATAGGGAGGAGTACACCCTCACAGGTTTATACACTGTTCTACCAGAAGTACTCCCCACCAGTAACTCAAAGATGAGATTGTGAGTTGTATTCGAACAGACCTAGAATTTTCAGATGTTAAGGTCCCTAAATGAAGATGGAACTAAACACCACTACTCAGTGGGAAAGGAGGCAACTCCTTTTGTTTTATATTCCCTCACACACCCTAGTGGTGTCATGCTTCATCATCGGGACACCTCGACGCCTATAAGTCGAGGTGGGCTCGACCATATCTCAGGGAGCTCTTATGAAGATGTTTTTGGCCAGGGGGATAAAGATTAAAAGCCACAGCAGTTCCCAGTATCCCTTTTATTCTTGGAACTGTCAGTGGTGATAATAAAATAAAGTTTAAGGGTCAAATTGGGATATTTTGGTCCTAAGACCCTATAGCCAACATGTTTCAGTCCTGCTGGGCCCCATAAAGGGTGCTGGACTTTCTTCAGGGTGGAAAAAATGCCCCCTGGATTGGGTTAGGCAGAAGAATTCCCTGCACTATTTGGGATGAGGGCGACTAACGCTCCTCATCAATTGTCGTGGACTAATTAGTCTTGTATGTCACTCCATCTAGGTAGAGAAACAAGGAGACAAAAGAAAAAAGTAAAGAAAGAGACACCACATATAATTATATATTGAGATCCAGGAATGTTCATGTCTACAGACGTGCGTCTCAACTCAATCAAGGTGAAGACAACAGACATTTCCGGGTGGCGGGTGAAAAAACATTGATTTTCTCACACGTTCTTATTTGTGTATTGCCCGGTTTTTGTGGCGGCTGTATGCCGCATCCTATCTCCTTTTATTCATAGGTGTAAGTCTATATATAATGTTCTGACACCCGTGTAATTCTCTTGTAAAAAAAAAACTATAAAATGTGGATAATCGCCGTGGTTTTTTATATATATATATACACCTGTACATGTAACATGATCGCGTGATAACATGCTCACCTTTCGCGCTCTTACATACGTCTATACTTTCTTTCTCTCTCATACATGCATTCTTACCCCGTTTTGAGAGGGGTATCAACTCCAAGTGGAAGACTACCGTTAGTGGGGCAGCCCTGTAGTCAAACACTTCATAATCGTAAGCGTAAGTATCATCAACCCCATGAGATGTGAGTATCCCGGTTTGTCATGAAGGGGGCCATCAAGTAAGCATACACATAAAGAGACACACAAAAACATAAACGAAGGACAAAGTCTGTTAGAGTTATGTTCGGTGCTGGATCCCGCGAGGGGACCAGCTCTCTCCTCGTACCTTAGAGTTGTAGTCACTCGGCAGCATTTACTCACGCCATCAAGGGTCCTGCCCCTCGTATCAACCTATTCGGTGGTGGTTCCACTGCTTGGGGTGCTGTTCCGTTTCCTTGTGACGCTTTAAACACACCATTCGCTATTGGTTACTGCCCCGCCTACTTCCTTATCCCGTCTCCGACTCTGTCGACTGACATCAAGAATCATGGGAATTGTAGTTTTGGGCTTAGTGCGTGTCTATTGATGCTTTCTTTAAGAGGTTTTTTTATTCCAACAAAGCTTTATCAATTTGCAGACGCATGTTTATGGATTCTAAATCTGTGTATATATGCCTATCTATCTCACGCTGGTCCATCAGAGATGACCAATATGATGCCGATACAACCAGCGCAATGACTGGTATAACTTCAGGCTGTCAGTATTGTTCCGTCGCCTATGGACGGTCTCTATGGCGAGAGTGTGTGATCTCTAATATGTCCTTAGCCACTCGGGTTTCAGGGTCTAGTCATTAAATAGAGAATGTATGTCATGGGACGTACCCACAGGGGAATGCAATTTGTTTCTCAGCCGCTCGGTTCTAGAGGTTGGTTGCTGAATGAATACTGTAATTTTTGGGACATACCCACTGCGGAACGCAACCTGTTTGCGTTGATGGAGGGTCAGAAGCTATTGGTGTTAGAATAAAAATCAAAGTGATCGAGCCATTGGTTACCATGAAGCAACATCACACCCAATCTCTAGTTTCAATAGTTTTCGGTTTTTAGTTTAGGTATGACCATATGTACGAGACTTGAATGTGGGGATATGTTTCAGTTGTATTACTCATAATGAGTGTTATCTCTGATTAAGTTGGTTCCATGGTATTGAATCGTTTAGTCCAATGATGTTGGTTTTGAGTCTGTATACCCATCGTTGTTCGCGTTCCAATAGGGTTTTAGACATATCGCCCTCCCCACTCACTTTCTCAATAATTGTCCACCACAAGTCTGAATCTGTGTTTTTTCTCAATGTAATGTGCTGTTAATTTAGTAGACGTAATAGCCCTTCTGATCGTACTTCTATGCTCACATATACGCACTTTGATTTTTCTTCCTGTCATTCCTACATACATCAGTTGACAGGGACATTTTATCAGATAGATGACCTTATCTGTATTGCAATTCGTGTGTGATCGCTGTTCCCACGGGTATCGCATTCCCAGATCTATTTCCTTAGTCTGTTCTGTAAAAGGGCAAACCACGCAAGTCCCGCATGGGTAATGTCCAGTGACCATTGGTAGATTCCATAGCTTGAAACACATCAAAAAGAAGAACCAGACGCTCTCATATGTGTTACCACCTATAACACATCATCCAATGTGATTAAGAAAATTATCAATAGAAAGTGGACAGTTCTCACGTCCAATCAACTGAAATATGAGAAACCAATGTTCTCTTTTAAATGGAACAGAAGTCTGAGGGATTCTCTCATTCATACTGATTTCATGAAACCGAAATTACAATCCAGAAAACAGACAACGCTATAGAATCTACCAATGGTCACTGGACATTACCCATGCGGGACTTGCGTGGTTTGCCCTTTTACAGAACAGACTAAGGAAATAGATCTGGGAATGCGATACCCGTGGGAACAGCAATCACACACGAATTGCAATACAGATAAGGTCATCTATCTGATAAAATGTCCCTGTCAACTGATGTATGTAGGAATGACAGGAAGAAAAATCAAAGTGCGTATATGTGAGCATAGAAGTACGATCAGAAGGGCTATTACGTCTACTAAATTAACAGCACATTACATTGAGCAAAAACACACAGATTCAGACTTGTGGTGGACAATTATTGAGAAAGTGAGTGGGGAGGGCGATATGTCTAAAACCCTATTGGAACGCGAACAACGATGGGTATACAGACTCAAAACCCACATCATTGGACTAAACGATTCAATACCATGGAACCAACTTAATCAGAGATAACACTCATTATGAGTAATACAACTGAAACATATCCCCACATTCAAGTCTCGTAGATATGGTCATACCTAAACTAAAAACCGAAAACTATTGAAACTAGAGATTGGGTGTGATGTTGCTTCATGGTAACCAATGGCTCGATCACTTTGATTTTTATTCTAACACCAATAGCTTCTGACCCTCCATCAACGCAAACAGGTTGCGTTCCGCAGTGGGTATGTCCCAAAAATTACAGTATTCATTCAGCAACCAACCTCTAGAACCGAGCGGCTGAGAAACAAATTGCATTCCCCTGTGGGTACGTCCCATGACATACATTCTCTATTTAATGACTAGACCCTGAAACCAGAGTGGCTAAGGACATATTAGAGATCACACACTCTCGCCATACAGACCGTCCATAGGCGACGGAACAATACTGACAGCCTGAAGTTATACCAGTCATTGCGCTGGTTGTATCGGCATCATATTGGTCATCTCTGATGGACCAGCGTGAGATAGATAGGCATATATACACAGATTTAGAATCCATAAACATGCGTCTGCAAATTGATAAAGCTTTGTTGGAATAAAAAAACCTCTTAAAGAAAGCATCAATAGACACGCACTAAGCCCAAAACTACAATTCCCATGATTCTTGATGTCAGTCGACAGAGTCGGAGACAGGATACGGAAGTAGGCGGGGCAGTAACCAATAGCGAATGGTGTGTTTAAAGCGTCACAAGGAAACAGAACAGCACCCCAAGCAGTGGAACCACCACCGAATAGGTTGATACGAGGGGCAGGACCCTTGATGGTGTGAGTAAATGCTGCCGAGTGTCTACAACTCTAAGGTATGAGGAGAGAGTTGGTCCCCTCGCGGGATCCAGCACCGAACATAACTCTAACAGACTTTGTCCTTCGTTTATGTTTTTGTGTGTCTCTTTATGTGTATGCTTACTTGATGGCCCCCTTCATGACAAACCGGGATACTCACATCTCATGGGGTTGATGATACTTACGCTTACGATTATGAAGTGTTTGACTACAGGGCTACCCCACTAACGGTAGTCTTCCACTTGGAGTTGATACCCCTCTCAAAACGGGATAAGAATGCATGTATGAGAGAGAGAGAAAGTATAGACGTATGTAAGAGCGCGAAAGGTGAGCATGTTATCACGCGATCATGTTACATGTACAGGTGTATATATATCTATAAAAAACCACGGCGAATATTCACATTTTATAGTGTTTTTTTACAAGAGAATTACACGGGTGTCAGAACATTATGTATAGACTTACACCTATGAATAAAAGGAGATAGGATGCGGCATACAGCCACCACAAAAACCGAGCAATACACAAATAAGAACGTGTGAGAAAATCAGTGTTTTTTCACCCGCCACCCGGAAATGTCTGTTGTCTTCACCTTGATTGAGTTGAGACGCACGTCTGTAGACATGAACATTCCTGGATCTCCATATATAATTATATGTGGTGTCTCTTTCTTTCCTTTTTTCTTTTGTCTCCTTGTTTCTCTACCTAGATGGAGTGACATACAAGACTAATTAGTCCACGACAATTGATGAGGAGCGTTAGTCGCCCTCATCCCAAATAGTGCAGGGAATTCTTCTGCCTAACCCAATCCAGGGGGCATTTTTTCCGCCCTGAAGAAAGTCCAGCACCCTTTATGGGGCCCAGCAGGACTGAAACATGTTGGCTATAGGGTCTTAGGACCATAATATCCCAATGTGACCCTTAAACTTTATTTTATTATCACCACTGACAGTTCCAAGAATAAAAGGGATACTGGGAACTGCTGTGGCTTTTAATCTTTATCTCCCTGGCCAAAAACATCTTCATAAGAGCTCCCTGAGATATGGTCGAGCCCACCTCGACTTATAGGCGTCGAGGTGTCCCGATGATGAATCATGACACCACTAGGGTGTGTGAGGGAATATAAAACAAAAGGAGTTGCCTCCTTTCCCACTGAGTAGTGGTGTTTAGTTCCATCTTCATTTAGGGACCTTAACATCTGAAAATTCTAGGTCTGTTCGAATACAACTCACAATCTCATCTTTGAGTTACTGGTGGGGAGTACTTCTGGTAGAACAGATCTCTCAATCTAGCCACATTCTCCACCACTGCTTCTCTAGGAACTCCTGCCTGTTTCACTAGAACAAGGCTGCTTATCAGACTGCTGATACTGAACAAATGTCATCTTTGACTCTGTAAAGCAGTCCTTAAATACAACAAAGGCATTGTAGCTTACTAAATGGAATAAATGGATAGCCAACTTCTAATACCAAACATACGCCTTACGAACAGCAGTGTAAGGTTCCAACCTCTGGTCTACTCGATCTACACCACCCATGTGCTTGTTGTAGTCTAAAATGCACACAGGTTTGCGCACTTCAGCAACCTGACCCCAGTCACAGGTGAAGTTCTTTCATCATGGATGGTAGTCAGCATATAGACATCTCTCTTGTCAGAAACTTGTACAGCTAGAAGCTTGTCACTATGCAACGTACTGCATTGTCACTTCACACGTTTTTTCCAAACCAGCTCTTTTGGGTAACCTTTACGGTTAGAGCGGATTGTGCCACAAGCAACAGTGTCTACTTTGAACAAACCCCTGAGCAATGGCACACCAGTGTAAAAGTTATCTGCATATAAATGGTGTAGGAGAGTAGGATCTGCACTTATGTTGCCCCCACTTTTTTTCTGATGTATACACTGGTTTCTGGCTATAGTCTGGTTGGGTCCCTGCTAATCAGGGCCCCAGTCTCTCTGTTCTCTCTAAACGACTTGGTGTGCATATTAGATGCACTAGTGATTGGATACTGTAGTACCTTATGAGCCCCTAGTATATGGTACCTTAGGTACCTAGGGCATTGGTACTTCACAGGCCTACCAGGGGCTGAAGCATGTATTATGCCACCCCTGGGAAGCAGACTCAATATGACACCACAGGCCTGCTACTGCAGCCTGTGTGAGGTAGTGTTAGCACTCCTCACAGAGGTATAGGTTCCTATATCTCACCATACACACACATATAAACCTATCAGCCACCCCTATGGCAGGCCCTATCAATCCTGAGGGCAGGGTGCTTGGTTTACTATGTGAGGGGATGCCTCTGCATGAGCAGGACCCCTCTGCAGCTACTAGAGTCTATTCTCTATGGCTGTTTGTGTATGCAGTTAAACCATATACTCTTAAGTGCATTATAACCTTGCAGTAAATGCTAACCACATGTCGTGTTTGGTGTCAAACAACTTGGAATCATACCCCCACACCAGTAACTGGTGTGGGAGTATGATCCCACCCTTCTAGAGGGGATGACATGTACCCACTGTACTAAACGACAGAAATCCTATAGAGCCCTGGCATCACAAAATGGATGCCACCAGCACAGACACTGGGCTGCCCTCCTGCTGCTGACTGAAACTCGCAGTGGAGGAGGCTCAACAAAAGGCATCCTGTCACAGGGAGGTGTCACCACCTTCCAGACAGGATTTAGTGTATTGGGTGCACTCCTAGAGTGCTTTGAAGTCCTGCACTGGGGGAGCAGTAGGCTCCTCTGTGCATATGCCAGCTCAAACCGGTTCAGGGGCTACCTGCCCCTGCTCTGGCACTGAACTGGACAAAGGGAAGTGGGTGTAACCACGTCCTCCCCTGACCCTCCTAGAGAAGTGGTCATAGAGCTAGTCCCGCCCCTATCTTCACTATAAGATAGCAAGCATTGCCATTGCAATTCAGATAACCCTGGACGACGCTCTACAAAGAAGAATCCTGGCCCTTCGACGTTCCACTACCTTTGGAAGACAGAAGAATCTCCCTTGGAGTCAAGGAGTGACTCTCCTGCTTG
Source organism: Triturus cristatus (assembly GCF_964204655.1). Classification (NCBI taxonomy): domain Eukaryota; kingdom Metazoa; phylum Chordata; class Amphibia; order Caudata; family Salamandridae; genus Triturus; species Triturus cristatus. The sequence continues at coordinate 391,377,576 of NC_140581.1, forward strand.
GGCACCAAAAACCTTACTCAACGGTTGCAAACTTTCCCGCCGGAGTTCGAAGTCCCTGCTGGCCCGGAAGTGGATTTCCTGACTTCTCAACGGCCATTGTGAGTCCCCAGCGAAGCTGTGGCGAGTGGACCCCTACGAGTGATGAGGAACAGCAATACCCGGGGACCGTGCACTATTGTCAAGTGCAAACCCTAAACAACGTTCTACAAACTTGTGCATTGGACCATTTGTGGCCCAAGCCTCCAGCAGGTCTTGCACCAAAAATCAGCGGCCTACCCCGTCCCGAGTGACCGTGGGCTCCTGTGAAGCATTTCCTGAAGAGGTGTCTTTGCGATCACTTGCCCGTTGGCTAGTGGGTCCTCTGAAGACTTGTCTATCGACTCAAAGGGCTCTCCTGATTGCTCCAGGCCTGCCCTCACTTACCCTTACTGGGTGAGTCCCCCAGACCTTGCTGGTCTGCACCATCGACTTTCTTCAGTCTACACGAGACTTGCAGTTGCCAAGGCTTGTTTGCTCTATTCCGGTTGCCAACACCGCCATCAGCTGCAGACGTCGTGGGACACTCCAAATACAGCTGCTGGTCATCATCGATCACTCCTGGACCTCGTGAACGAAGAGTCAAAACACCATTGATGACCTGAAATCACCCGACATCCGTGGTCATCCATCTTCCTCGCCACCAGTCACTGGCAAATGACTTTGAACACTGTCCCTTCAATTTTCAGGTCTTCTCCATCTTGAATCCAGGCTTGGATTCCACTGGACACTTCTTCAGGCGACGCAAGCAGCAAGTCTTCTTTGGTCTCCATAGAAAACAGCGACGCGACCTGACACCAAAAGACACCTATGCACCCGGCTTCCCTGGGTGAGGTAACTCATGCACTCCGGTGTCCTAGTGTGTGTTGGCCCTCGAAGTACTTACCTTGTAAGTGGCTTGCTTGTAGTCTTCCTCGAAGTACCCTAGAACTTTAAAAATCTAACCGCGACTTGCACCATTATAATCAATAGGGAACCCACGGCTGTGTTCACACTGCACGCGTCTCCCGTGGGCCTGTTACTTACCTGCTAACACTGCAGTAGTGAGGCCCCATCGATTCCCCAGGCCCTAGGCCTTGTTATTTTGCAAGTCCACATCCTTATACCACTTTCTTAGTATATGGTCTGGTACCCCCCTAGGGCTCCAGCCATGTTTGTGCTTAATTTATTGTGAAACGTTGACATTTGAATGTGTACCTGGTTTCTCATCTCATAAAGAGATTAGTAGAGTGTGTCTAGTAATAAATACATATATATTTGATATATACACCTGTGTGGTGTCCTTTCATTTGGTAATTCAAGAGATTATAAGGTAAAACAAGCTGCTTTACATTCCTCTGTGACTTAGCCTGAAGGCTGCTCTCCACAGCTACCACCACTAGGATAGCTTTCTTTAAAAGGTTGTCTTAAACCTATCTACCATAAGAGTCGAATTGGACTGGTGCAAGGTGGCCACTATAACTAGTGACCAGCATATGCCAGGCCAACTTCTCACATTTGGTGACCTTTGTTAAAAAGTCCTCTACCAAGTTCTCACACAATTTTCTCTGTAACTCCAAAAGTGGATGGACAACCAGTGGGGTTAATACTGGAATCCCTACCATTGTAGACCTGGAAATTATAGACCTATCCAGTACTACTCTCGGACAGCATGAACATCTTAATTCCATAACGTGCCCTCTTGCTAGGAATGTACTGCCTAAAAAACAATCGGCCCTTAAACAGGACCAAAGAATGATCCACAGCTATTTCTTTCCTAGGCACATAGATCTTTGAAAATCGATCTACAAAGTGATCAAGGATAGGCCGAACTTTAAAAAGACAGTCACAATCAGGTTGATCTCGGGGCAGCGCTAAAGCATTATCAACAAAATGCAACATCCGAAGAAGAAGCAAATACTAATTACGACTCCTGGTTGCAGGAAATATAACTGTTGCCATCAATGGATTAGTAGAACAATAGGATGACAGCGATGGCTTCCTAATCAGGCCCATCAAAAAAGTTAAACCCAAGAACAACTTCAGCTCATCCACATTTGTGGGAGTCCACCGGGTAGCTCTAGAGTGAGGCTTAAGTCTGGCACCATCCCCGGAGCCTGCCTTTCATATGGGTGGGAGCCCTGGTGCCTTTACAGGGCAACCACCATACACTTTTTGGGAGCAGCTGCGGGAGTCCCGCGGCCCCAACTGGTTCCCCCAAGCTACGGGACCCAGCATTGCAACTATTTATGCTGCTCCCTCCAGGCTGGAGAAATCTGTTGATCTTTTTCCTTGCCTGCATCAATGCGGGTAGGGAAACTGATCAAAAGTTTTGGCCCATGAAGGGGTCCCTGTGGGTCCCCTTAGGGGGTAGGGTATCTCTACCCTTACGTCTTATTTTTTTTTATCATTTACTTCAGGACAGAAGACTAAGGGGTCTTTCAGGATGGCAGTCAGAAAATCACTCCGACCTCCATGGTAGCGGGGAAACACTGCCTGCTAGGACTGCGGCATAACCGCCTGTCCAATTAGTATGCTGTGCAGTTGAAATCCGACCGCGGCGGTACATTCGCGGCATTTAGCATTATGGCGGTTGCTGCTGCCAGCAGCACTGCCGCGATGTCCAAAAAAGCATGTCCAGCATATCCCTGCACTGTGTGGCAGGCACTGCACAGTGCCTGCCACCTGGTACAGGGACATGAAGGGGGCCCCCAGTGCACCCACACACCCCCAAACACATTGGGGGCCCGCAATGGGCCCCCAGAGACATTCTCCGCATGCCTTTCCATGGCAGTTTCACCGCCGCGGAAAGGTTGGCTACCGTCAGCATCATAATCATTCCGGCGGAGCCTGAGCCTGCACCGGCCCCATTTTGGCAGTCCAGCTTCGACCGCCAGGCAAGTGTACTGACTGCTACCGGCGTAAAAGGGGCGGGCGGAAAATCTCACTGCCGCGGTCATCACCGCCATGCTAATGGGACCGGCGGCTTTCTGGGTTACGATTGCGGGCAGATGACTGCCGCCAGCCCGGCGGCGGCCATCCAACCGCCATCCTAATAGACCCCCTAAGTCCCTGAGTTCTGTAACGTCCACTTGCAAAAATGTTTTCATGTCGCTGGATTCTGTCTCCTGTAGGAGCGAGTTGGCCTGAGGAAAAAAAAGCTCCACGAGCCAATCCGAACACTCTATTTTTTAATATTGAGTTAGAAAAATCTGGTGAGAGTCCCTTGAACCCAACCAACCAGATATTCAAATATTTTTAAACCTTAATTTCTCAAAACAAAAACTACTAAAGAGGTTTACACCAAATCACAAAATACAACTGCATACCAAGATCTAGCTTCCTGCCAAATTTGGTGTAATTTTGTTCAGCAGTTTTTGCTGAAGCCCTGCCTAAAGAAGTCTACGGAAAATGCATAACATTTTGCGTTTTGTGAACCCCCCTTTTTTCTCAGCCTGCACTTGATGGAGCACCCCAAAGCTTTTCATGCACAAATTAGGCAAAAGTGAGCCCTTTTCTTAGAAAGTTTCATGGAGTTTCATCAAATACTGCCATAGTAATTAGCATCACATAAAATGCATTCCCTATGGAAACGCTGACCTGACTAGAACTACCCAGCGGCTACTGTAAGTGGGTAAAAAAATAAATAATAATATATATATCATGTGAACAAGACCGAATTGTATCGGTCGAAACGCGTCATGCTGAGGTACTGGCCAGGACTGACTGGTTGCTGGATTCATGAATTTTAAATAAAGCACAGCAGTTTTTCACGACGTCCCTTGAATGGTCGGTACCGAGGAGCTTTGGTGACAACCGGGATTTGCTTTGATATATGTATGTATATTACCTACTGGCAGTCGCCAGTAGGTAGTTCTAATTAGGACCTAGTTTCCATAGGAAAAACCTTTTTTGATTTGCCAATAAGTTTAGCGCCGTTTGACAAATCTTCCCGAAGTTTTGAAAACTAATAGAGTGGTCACGTCAGCTGCTGTCTTTAAAATTTCAGAGTGATCCGTCAAGTGAGGGCTGAGAAAAAGGGGGGGTCCCAAAATGCTTTTTTTCCTCTTATTTCCATAGGAAACTTTTGACACGGCTACAGCCTGAACTGCTGAACGGAATTACACCAAATTTTGCAAAAACTTAGCTCTTGGTCCATAAAGTACTCTTTTTTGCTGAATGGTGTAAATCCATTCAGTAGTTCCTGAGAAATTGAAAGATTTCTCAGATATACAACTGTGGCCAAAGTGAATCAGCGAGCCCTTACAGTCTTGTGCCTGAGATCTGATTGGCTGCCAACATTTCAAAACAGGAAGTATTGGCAGCCGTCTTGTGACTCGGTTGAACTGAGTCACCAGAAAAAACAAGAAAAGGGGGCAGGGTTGAAACACCCTGACCCCTAGGCCTGTTAAAGGGTGCAACAGGGACCCCAGGACCCAATTTTTTTTTTAAATAACAATTTTGGCAGGAATTTTGGTGGTTCCGCAAATCCAGCAGAATATTTTTTTTTTAAATGAGGCACGGGCTCCTGTGCTTTTCATTTTAGCACCCCGGGTGAGCCAGGTCCTGGGGTTAATAAATAAAGATGCAGGAGCCACCTGGCCCCACCTGCAACCCCGGGGATCGCCACCTCCCCGGGGCTACTTTTTTTTTAATGCGGGGGGCTGAGCAGCCCCCTTAAACCCGGGGACAACCACCTCCCCGGGGCAACTTTTTTTTAAATGCAGGGGGTCACATGCCCCCCGCAGCTCCGGGGTCCACCGCCTTCCCGGGGCTATACTGAAAAAGAATGTGTTGGGGGGGGCTCTGGCCTCCTCGGGGCTCCTATATGAAAATTCAGAGGGGCTACATGAATTTCTAAGGTTTTTAAAAAAAAATCTATTTGCTAATTATAATGTCCCTGTAACCTTTGGTTTCTTGTGTGAAGATATATATATATTTTTTACTGCAAAAAAACAAGGTTACAGGGACATTAGTTAGGTTCAGATTTTACACATGCAAAACCCTAGAAATTCAGCAGTTATAGTTATAATTATCTCAAGTAACTACAAGTCTTGCCCTAAGGCAACTATAACCCACACGCCCACCATACAGTTTTCTCATCAACAATTTCCCTGCAACTGTTGCTGTGATATTATCAATGATGTCATAAAAGATGTATTGAATGATGTAATATGTGGAGTAATTAGCAGTACATGGTGAGGGCGTGATTTATAGTTACCTTAGGGCACAAGTTGTAGTTATTTCAAATAACTCTTAACTATAACTGCTGACTTTGTATGGTGTTGTGTGTGTGAAATCTGAACCTAACTATAATGTCACTGTAAACATAGTGTTTTTCAGTGAATTTCTAACATTTTTTAAATTGTATTTCCTAGCGACAACCCCCGTTGTAACCGTTGTTTATTCAATGAATTTCTAAGGGGTTTTTAAATTTGATTTCCTAACAATATCATCCCTGTAACCTTTGTTGTTTTCAGTGAATTTCTGTGCTTTTTTAATGCTTCTTCCTAGCCATAACGTCCCTGTAACCTGGATGCGTGATGATGTGAGTGGGTCAGTGGTTGTGTGCATAGGTAAGTGTGTGTATGTGTGTGGTTGGTGTGTGATTGCATGGCTGTTCAGTAGTTTTGGAGAAATATAAAAATTTGCAGATATCGATATTTGGGAATTCTGCCATCTGATTGGCTGAGGCGTTACGAGCTTGCTGCTTATTGGCTGCGAGCTGTTGCAACTAGGAAGTGTTGGCAGCCATTTTGTGATTCCATTGAAACAAGTAAGGGGAAAAAAGGGCAAAAAGAGTAGGAAACAGGAGGATAGGAGTACTGTAACCTCTGTGGGGGAGTGCGAAGTGAAGTAGTCACTCCTACTGGTCTGAAAGTGCGGTGTTGTTCAGAGTGACATGGTGCTGAGATGAGATGCTGCTACACTCGGGTATGAAACCGAGAGCCTAAACCGTGAGCTCATTGCTGTAAAGTGATGTGCTCTGGTCTTTGTAGCATACCTGTGCAAGTAGTGTTAGTAGGCGTTTATACCATACAGGGAGTGGGAAGCGAACTACTGACCTCTACCGTGCATTTATACTATATGGGTAGTGGGAAGCGAAGTACTCACGCCTTCCGGTGTGAAGACTCGGGGATCAAACCGAGCTGATTGCTGTAAAGCGATGGGCTCTTGGCGCTGTAGCATACTGGCCGCTGTAGTATAACTGTGTAAGTAGTGTTAGTATGTGTTTATACTATACAAGGAGTGGGAAGCAAACTACTCACCCCTACTGGTCTGAAGACTCCGGGATTAAACCGTGAGCTCATTGCTGTAAAGTGATGTGCTCTGGGTGCTGTAGCATACCTGTGGAAGTAGTGTTAGTTTGCGTTTATACAATACAGGGAGTGGGAAGCGAACTACTCACCCCTACTGGTCTCAAGACTCGTGGATGAAACCATGAGCTCATTGCTGTAAAGTCATGTGTTCTGTGTAGTATTCCAATGTAAGTCATAGTAGAATGTTAGTATGTAATGCTACTGGAATGTAAGTATGTAATGTTAGAATGTAGGGCTGTCATGGGGGGAATCTTGGGGAGTTTGTACACGGTGCTGGAGAAGACGGTTGCCTTGCTGTCTGCTCCTGTTGGTGGCCGTTTAAGCTGTCTTCTTTTCCTGCAATAAATCCGGATCCACGGCTGTCTTTCTCTTCACTACATAAATTTGGCGACGAGCGGGAGAAGGTAAAAAGAAGGCAGCACTCACCAATATTTTGAGCTTCCTTGCGTTCTGCTGAAGACCCGTTTTCTTGGTGAAGCTGTTTCTACTCATCCCAGGGTCATCGGCTCATCGAGCTATGTCATCCGACCTCTGGTAGGATTTAAATTTTGGGATTTTGGGCTGCCTTTGCCTCTTCACTACACTCTGGTCGCTGTACAACACGCGTGCAAGTAGTGTTAGCCTGCGTTTATACTAATTCTGTAGTTATGCAATAACCAATGCATCATGACCCTATGGAGCGCCACCTCCCATCCGCGGGACATTTATGTTTGCTATTCCAGGGCGGGAGCATGGTTTGCACCCTGTGATAGCAAATCCTTGTTTGCCTCGTTGAAGCAAGAGGAGGAAAACCTCGTATCACTTCAATAAAGCGGATCCGGATGGTAAAAATGGAAGAAAAATAAATGAAGCGGGGTCTCACCCGTTCATTTAAATGAGCCCTGGTGGGTAATGTTCCGGGACCTATCCTTTTATTATATTGTGGGGTCTCTGCAGCACTGGGGACCTTAATCTTACATGTGAATTAGGCACGGGAGGGCACAGAGATGTTTCGCAGCCCAGGGGATCGTCACCTCCCCGGGTATTGTTTAGTAATTGTTAGGGGGCTTCGAGGCCAACTCAAGTACGGGGATCGCCACCCTCCGGGACTTCACTTAAATATGCAGGGTGGGCGTCGACAGTCCCTGAAGCCTCGGTGGCCCTAGGCAGAGCCTTATTGGTTCTGTAATCACACGGGGAGTACTCATGGTGTTATAAAGTGATACACTCATAGAACCCTTGCAGTTGTAGAATTACCTAGGCTTCATTTATGTAATAGTCTGTTGGTTTATATTTGGTAGGTGCACCGCAAAATTACAAATGTTTTCCCTCATAACCTCCTATCAACCTACGATTTTCACAATAAACTACAGACAAGTGTTGTCAGAAAAAGAAGACCCATACACTCATTTATTGGTAAAAAAAATTACTTTTATTAAAACAACACAAATAAATGGAAACACAACTTTATTCGAACAAACAGTAAAACATGAAATAAGTGGGTGGGACTCCTTTGGAAGCAGCGTACAAAACCTGCAAGACAAAAAAGAAACATAAGTATGTGTGCCATGTCCGAGAGAAAAAGAAAGATAGAATGAAAGGAAGAAAGTGAGAATGGGACAGAGAGCGAGTGGGTGGAAGGGAGAAGGGGAGGGAGAGTCAAAAGAATAGAGGGAGGAGGAGACAGAGCGTTGGCCTACTGCATCCAGCCCTCCCTGTTCACCTCCCTTCACCCATGTGTCTGGGATGCTGGGGTCCCTGAGAAAGAGTGCGGTCCAGCGAGTCTTTAAAATGAAACAGAGATATGAATGAGGCCAGAGATTACATTATTATCTATGGCAACATCGCTTGCCTGCACCTGTGAACCCAAGCTGCTGCACCCCAGACCTTTCCCAAGCACTGTGCTCAATTGCAGCTCCTGCGCACCGAGGCTTTACTGCTCACCTGCCACAACCGGTGTGTCCAACGATGTGCCGGTGCGAGCTCCAACTCCGGGCTGCCGCTCTCAGGGTGGCACAGCAGGTCTCTGGTCGGGGATGGTGTCTTGATACCACGATGGAAGGCGTCAGAATGCCCAGGGCCTCATCACGGGCTCAGCATCCGCTCCGCCGATTATGGTGCCACTAACTCAGTTTCTTTAAAGGGAGAAATATTATAATGCTAGAAACGTCTTGAGGTAAATGAAGGTTTGTTTCAAGCTTAATAGAGAACACCAGTTGAGTGCATCCTTCCTTCTTGAAGTATGATCTACCACTTGTTAGTAGTAATCGTGGTTCAAAGAGGAGTTGGAGTGCACGAGAATACACAAGGTTAAATAATATGTTATGCCAATGACCATAAAAACTAAAATACACATAAGCGGTGACCCAGTTTATACCGCCTTCGCACTTGTGTATAGTTATGAGGGTTCTTTTATGACGGAACCATGAGCAAAAAGACCCTGGCTACACAGGACAAGTGGTCCACTCTCTTTTGATTTTATGCCAATGACCATGTCATGAGTGATGTAATATGTGACGTCATCACCAGTGCATTGCGGGCGCGCGAGTTATAGTTAGCTCAACTAACTATAACGGGTGAATTTCCTCTTTTTTTATATGAGTCAAATGTCCAACTAACTATAACGTCCATGAAACCTATGGTTTTTTTAGTGAATTTCAAAGGTTTTTTAAATGCTAATTCCTAACTATAACTTCTGTAAAACCTATGGTTTTTTTCAGTAAATATATATATATATATATGTATGTATATTTATTTTGGCAAGAACAAGAAAATGCTCCACTCAAAATTTCCAAATGTTCCAGATTTATTCTCCCAGAACATATAATGTTTCAGCCTCGCAGGGCCTTTTTCACGTGAAAAAGGCTCTGTGAGGCTGAAACGCATTGGTGAAACGTTACATGTTCTGAGAGAATAAATCTGGAACATTTGAAAATTTTGAGTGCAGCATTTTATTGTTCTTCAAAATTAAATTGGCTTGGATTTGGCCCCACGCTTGCACCCGCTGTTGTGCGCGCCACAATCAGAATCACATTGTTTGGAGGAAAATATATATATGTATGTATAATGTGTGTGTGTATTACCTACTGGCAGTCGCCAGTAGGTGGTTATAGTTAGGACCTAGTTGCCATAGGAAAAGCGTTTTTTCTTTTCCCAATAACTTTTTGTAAATTTTTTTATGAGGTTTCCGTGGTTTATAATTAAAAAAAAGAAAAAAATTCAAAACCTTTTATTGACAAATACAGTATAATCAAAGTACACTTTTGCATCAGATCAGAGCATCGTACACAGTAGGTTATGAGCCGAATATCATAGACGTAATGACAATATCATCATGCAGAAGCCTAATTCTGTGCAGCACTGCTATGGCACCATAATCAACACATTGCTAAAAGAGGCAGTGACACCACTGTAGAGGCAGAGGCAGGCACAGTCGGAGGGGAAAGTAGGGGCATGGAGGGAGGCAGTTACTGACCAGCACCGGCGGCCGCCGCGGGCGTAGTGCCGGCCGGGAGCGCGGGGGAGGCAGCATGGCTCGAATGAGGTCAGGAATGAAGGTATGTCACTAGGGGGCCCCATATGTTAATTGGGCGGGATCTAGCAGGTAGTAAGTCCCAGAATTCAGATAGAAAGGTCTAGCATATTCAAGCCAGTGAGCGAACTGAGGTGCCGGTCTACGACCCCAGCACATGGGCACCCTACGCCTAGCCAGGACGAGCTGCATTGCAATCAGGCGGCGAGAAGAATCCGGGCAAAATTGAACAAAGCCCAGCAGGCACAATGGCGGGTCGGCTGGCTGTACCAGTGCAGAGGTAATCTCAGAGATGGCCGTGCATACCGCCAGCCAGTAATCTGACACCTTAGGGCACAACCACGCTTGATGAGTAAAATCCGCGGCAGGGCCAGCACAACGCATACAACTATCGTTAGGTTTGAGTCCCAGTTTATGGAGCTGAGCAGGAGTACGATATAGTCTATGCAAATATTTGAAATGTATAAGATGAAGCCGATAATTGGGTGACAGTTTCTTCATCTGGTTGCAGCAATAAAGCCAGTCAGCTTGAGCAATATCCATGCCCAAATCCTCGCCCCATGCCACACGTGCGCAGTCCGTGGAGATGGAGGTGAACGATAACGTGAGGGCATATATTTTAGTAACTAACTTACGAGGAGTGGGGGATGTATATATAAAGTCAAGAGCAGGCATCGAAGGTGGAGGCTGGGGAAAGTTGGATGCAACTTCCTACATATAGCTCGCAGCTGGTTAAAGAGTAATGTGTCCATCGGACCAGAAGAAGTAGGAAGAGAATAGAATGTGTCACCGGGGTAAAGATCCGCCAATGTCGTCAGCCCCAAGCGAGAGGCATGTTTAGACATGCTGGTTGGTTGGAGAGGAGGGAAAGCGTGATGCCGTACAATTTGCATGGCGTTAGCCGATAACATCGGGGCATTGGAGAGACGGCGCAGTCCGGACAAGGCCCAGCGCAGGGTCTCGACCATGTCTACTTCAGCACGCGGGCGACTTGCCGGGGCAAACAGGGTGGTGGTCAGCGGCCAGGGAGTTGCGATGTCAGCCTCCACCGCCACATGTGGTTGATAGGGAGAAGGGTAAATCAAGAAATGCAAAAAAACTGGCTTGGGCACTTAAGGCATAGAGCTTAAAATTAGGCGCGCCCTTACCGCCTACTGACATGGGAAGAGTGTGGATATCGTACGCAATCCTGGGCTGTTTACCAGCCCAGACAAGAGAAATGATCAAGGAGCGAATTGTACGAAAGAAATGGGCCGTGAGGAGAATGGGGATATTCAAAAAAAGGTAAAGGAATTTCGTGAGGACCATCATCTTGGCAATGGTTATGCGGTCAGCAAGGGACAGTGGGAGTCGGTTCCAGTGTGGTATTTTAGACTCTAGCCAGTTTATCACATGCCCAAAGTTGGCCAGCCAGAGATCATCCAAGTCCCTGCTCAGCCAGATGCCTAGATAGCGGGTGGGGCCTGAGGCCCAAACAAAGGGGAAGTCCGGCGTGAATGGTTTGGTGGCATCTGTAAGAGGGAACAACACAGACTTGCTCCAGTTCACTTGTATGCCGGACAGTCCACCGAATCGTATTATCTCACGCACAAGAGGGCTGAGGTTGTCTTGGGGGTGGCGAACATACAATGTAATGTTGTCAGCATACATGGAGACCAGAAGGGAGCGGGCTGAAAAGCCTATACCCTTCTGAGTATGGTGTTGCCGGAGTCTGGCCACAAGAGGCTCCATTGCAATGGCGAAGAGCATAGGTGATAGCGGGCATCCCTGCCGAGGGCCGCGTTCAATCAAAATGGGATCCGATACCTTACCATTGATTCGCAAGTGTAGAGGAGAGATATCTTTCGTATGAACATTTTGCTAAATCCAAGGCGCGGTTGAAGTAAAAATAGAAAAGGCCATTCAAGTGTATCGAACGCCTTGGTGGCATCGAGAAGAGCGGCCACAGCGGGGAGGTTGGAGTTAATTTGATGAAGAACCGAGAAAATAGTCCTGAGGTTGTGCGAGGTGGCCCGGCCAGGGATGAAACCAGACTGATCAGGGAGAGCAATGAGGGGCATGAGGAGGAGAAGGCGGGAGGCCACTAAATTTGCAAAAATGTTATTGTCTATATTAATGAGAGAGAGAGGGCGGTAAGAATCGCGGCAGTCAGCTGGTTTGTCTGGCTTGAGTAGTAGCGTTATCATTGCCTCGCGGAGGGACTGCGGGAAGAGGCCATTAGCAAAGGAATCGTTATACATGGCAGCCAGATGTGGCTCTAAGAGCGATGCGAAAGTCTTATAAAAAGAGGCTGGAAGGCCATCCAGACCAGGAGCCTTATCACTAGGTAAGCTGTTTATGGCAGCAAGTATCTCTTCCTTGGTGAAGGGCTCGTCTAAGAATTTATGATGATAGTCGTCCAACCAAACCAACGCGATGGTATCGAAATATTGTTCAAAGGCCTCACGCGAGTGAGGGGGCCGGCGGTGTAAAGTTGCAAATAGTAGTCCATAAAATGAGCCTTGATTTCCTCCAGGGAGGGGATTCTAGTGGTGCCACCATCTCGGAGAGCCGCAGCATACGACGAAGCGTGAGGGGGCGTAGAAGGTTTGCCAAGGTCTTTTCAGGCCTATCGCCCTCCCGAAGCGACGGGCTTGGGCCTCTCTACCCAGAAAGGCGAGTTCCCTGTCGGCCTCTTTAGTAAATTTCATATGCTTTTACCGTAAAAGCACGAGGGTCTCAGGCCTGGGGTGGGCCACATGAGCGGAATCCAAAGCCTTGATTTCCGGTTCCAGCTTATCCAATGTGGTGCGGATGGAATGAAGGACACCTGCTTGTTTGGAGATACACTCGCCATGTATTGCTGTTTTAAAGCCTTCCCAGAGGGTGGACGCAGAATCCACCGAACCAACATTTAAATCAAAATAGTTGGTACTCGCTGTTTGGATCTCATCACAAAAGACGGAATCGCGGAGAGCGTTCGGAGGAAGCCGTCATGTGAAAGCTCGCTGTGGGGAGAGAGGGAGACGGAGACAGATTTGAACCGGCGTGTGATCCGAGAAGGTGCGTGCTATATGAGTAGCGGAGGTGAGCCAAGTAAGGACATCCGGTGAGGTGATCCATAAATCAATACGGGACCAGCAGCCCTGAGCACCAGTGACGCAAGTGCCCTCACGGGCCTCGGGCCACATATGACACCAGGCATCATATAACGAGTTGTCCGTTAGTATGGACTGAAGTAGAGCAGTGGCGCGAGGATGGAAGGAGTGGGGGCCAGAGCGGTCCAAGGCTGCAGAAAGGGTGACATTAAAATCCCTCCGCCCCCAGAGAAGGGCCGCCGGGCCCAGGGAAGGAATGAGGTGCCATATATGAGTGAAAAGGTCGGGATCGTCCGAGTTAGGGCCGTATACTGCAGCAATCATCATGGGTTGGGACAAAAGGAGCCATGTAGAATCACATAATGTCCATCAGGGTCCGTAAGTACCTGAATAGTTTGCCAGGGGAGACCCTTTCGTATCAGAATGGACACCCCCCTAGCGTAAGAGGAATAAAAAGAAGAATGTGATTCACCCCAGTGGTGTTATTGGAGTCTAGGGGAGGTCTCAGGCAGCAGGTGGGTCTCCTGCAAGAAACAAATGTCTACCTTGTGCCGCTGCAAGTGAGAGTGGATGAGCCTGGCTTTACAGTGATCATTAAGACCGCGGATGTTCCAGGTCCAACAGATGGTGTCAATCATGTCACGCTGTAACTAGGTGAAATGGGCCGCAAAGCAAGAGGTCAAACATCGGAGAAAGCCAGTTGGTGCGCTGCAACAGTAAGGATCTGACCAAAGGGAGAGCAGGACTATTGCCCTTAGCAGATAATGGAACTGGGAGGAAGCCTGCAACGCTAGAAGGCCCAGGCATGGGGGAAACCTCTAATGCGCAAATAGCAAAGAAAAAAGGGGGGGAAGCAGTGCCAATCGGAAAGAGGAGAATGTCATGCACAATCCTGCTGCAATAGACATGATCAGCGATAAAGTGATGCAATCTGATTACAAGAGGAAGATAAAGACAAAACAACAACTCCAAAAACCCCATAAAATGATGGCCAAACCCGTATATTCCCCCAACCCCACCCATTCCGCCGCACCGGGAGTGATCTGGAATCCAAGATCTGCCAGGTGAAGAACAGACATAGTGCAGGCAACAGCATTTCCAAAACCCCTCCGCCTAACCGAACCCCCCACTTTCGCAACCCAAAAAACATTTCCAGAAAACCCACCTCCCCCACACCCACTCCAACCCCCCAATCAGGCTGAGATACCTCCCCAACCCACCCCAGGAACCCACAACTTGGAAGAAGGAAAACATCGACAAGAAGGGGACTTATCCCGTGAGAGCATGGCAGGGCTCAGCGTACACCCCCGCAAAAAAGCAGGGTGGTCAAGCTGTTGAGTCACAACATATCAGTCATTGTCACTGAGGTGGTCGGGTGTAGCGGGCTGAGAGCCGGAGGGTGACTGGCGGGATGATTTATCAAGTTTCTTGGCAAATGCAAGGGCGTCTCTAGGATCAGGAAATATGAGCGTCTTGGCGCCCTGCCGGACTCTCAGCTTTTCCGGGTAGGCCAATGAGTAAGCAATATCATGTTTTTGGAGGATCCGCTTTGCTGGGTGGAATTCAAGGTGAGCGGCCTGGACTGCCAGAGTATAGTCCGGATAGAATGAGAGCGAGTTTCCTTGATGGTTGATCTTTCCCATGTCACGTGCTGCACAAAGGATCGCGTCTCGGGCTCTAAAATTTAATATTTTAGCAATAATGGGGCGAGGAGGGAGACCAGGGTGCGGGCCAAGAGAGCGGTGGGCGCGGTCAACAATGAAGACTGAGGAAAGAATGTCCCCAAATAACTCCCGGACCAGCTGTTCCACTAAATCCTCCATGCGGGAGATATTGGTTGATTCCGGCATGCCCGTGATGCGGAGGTTGCTCTGGCTGGAGCGCGCCTCCAAATCCTCATTTTTATTTTGGATGACGTCCAGTATTTTGTCCATTTCAAGCAGCTTCTGCCGATCCTGAGTGGCGGCATCATCCATGTCCGAGATCCGGTATTCTACGTGAAGTAGGCGATTGTCGTGGGAGTCCACCCGGGCCTTAACCGAGTCCAAGTGTGCGGAGAGTTGGTCAAGTTGGGCCGCGATACCGGTGACCGTTGATTTAACGTCTAGCATAATCGCCTTCAGGTCGTCGTCACGTGCTGGAGGGGCCTCCATGTTAGCCTCAGAGTCACCCCCGTCCGGCCCCGTACCGTCCTGGCGGGTCGATCTGCGCTGGTCAAAGGCGATTTTGGGCTGTTTATGGTCAGTCCTCCCCATGGCGAACGGTCACTGGCAGAAGGCGTCTTCAAGGGGCAGAAGAGCTGAACTGCGGTCAGGAGGGGCAGCAGCGCAGGGCACAGCGGGCGGGGCACTACTCCTCAGCTAGTACAAGCAAAGTAGAAGAGCTGACAGATATCCCAGCACCAAGCAGCAGCAGCGGCTAATCACAACTGGCAGTAAGCACAGAAGGGCGCCAAAGGGCAGTGACAGGAGGCACAGGTACCCGGGGATCATATAAACGCCGCAGCGTGACTCTGCAGTAGCAAATTCCTAGCATGTAGTGGGTATGTCCAGGGATCACACTATGGCACAGTCTGCTGGTATCAGGCAGGCTCCGGGTCCAGAGTAGTACCGGATGATGGGGTGAGATGAGCGCAATGAGCAACTGGTAGGAGCAACTGCGACCCAAAGCAGGGTGAGTTCAGGCAGCAGGGGTAGCACCGGGCACCTAAAGCAGAGGCAATGCAGCGGATGCGGGACCTCACACGAGGAAAGGCAGCAGGGAGTGGGTGCAGGTTCAGGGCGTCACGCCAGATGAAATCGCCTTATATAGAGCAGCATGAGCGGAGTCGGGCCGATCGGAGGATTTATGCTGCCCGCCCAATGCGTGTAATGTTCGCCGCCTGGGCCCAGGGCCCTGCACCGTAGAGGAGAAGGGCGGGCGACCGACCCCAATCGCCGAGGAGTGGCAAGGTACAGGCGCGTCAGGCCGTAGATGAAGGTGGCCGGAGCGCGGCCACTCACCGGTCGCCCCACACGGGTCCACCAATTAACTGCCGGCAGCGAGCACCAAACTGAGGCAGCCGCGGCGGGGAGGCACGGGGGGTCCACTACACCTGCCACTGGGGCCGGACTCCAGCAGCCGCAAGGGAAAGCTCCAGCCGGGAAGCAAAGTGGCATTAGTGTCATGGCAGGGCCGGGCCGTACAGCTCGCGGACCCCCAACCCCGCTGCGGGCGACCACAGCAGCAGCAGCACTCACCGGAGCAGGAAGCGGAGAGCCCCGGGCGTCCTCTGGGTAGTGCGGACCTCACATGCCGCAAGCAGGGATTCAGGCAGCGGAGGGCCGGGCCAGGCCCACCGCGAGGAGTAGGCCCTGTGTAGCGGGCGGGCCGCAGATCTCGGTCCACACAGGTCACCCGGGAGCCAGAGCGGCGCCAATCGACTCCCGGGGTATTGCCGCTTCGGAAAAGGCAGGTTAGTGGCAGAGTTAGTGCTGTCTGCTTACGGATGATGCCGGATTGTTAGCTTGGCCGGCAGAGGCCACTCAGAGTGCAGCCATCTTGCAGCCGGCCAACCCACGCCCCCCCTTTTCCCAATAACTTTAGTGTCGGTTGATGAATCTTAGCGAAATGTTCTAAAAAAGTGGCCAGCCCAGGTCATCTTCTGTCTTGAAATTTCGGGGTGATTCGTCAAGCGGGGGCTGAGAAAAAAGGGGGTCCCAAAACGCATTTTTCCCATGTTAATTTCCATAGGGAAAGTTAGACAAAGCTATAGCCTGAACTGCTGAACGGAATTACACCAAATTTGGCAACAAGGTAGCCCTTGTTTCAGAAAGAGCCCTTTTAGTTAAATGGTGTAAATCCGTTCAGTAGTTGCTGAGAAATTAGAAAAAGAAAAATATAGATATCTATGCACCGAGGAGGGTTCGCGCACCCTCCTGGGCACGAGCTACACTGTCATTGGCTGCCAACACTCCAAACTAGGAAGTGTTGGCAGCCATTTTGTGACTCGGTTACCGAGTCAGAAGATAACTGTGGAAAAAAGGATGAAAAACAAGAATAGGGGGCAGGGTAAGAACATCCTGACCCCCTAGTCCTACTCGGGGGGTTCCACATGGACCCCAATGGCCCCCCCTATTTTTTTTATTAAAAAAATTCTAAGTTGCGCTGGGTGTGCACCTCCTGCCGTGAAAATTAAAAAACAAGCACAATTTAATTTGATAACTGGCTCCCACAGGAGGTGGGGAGCCGGCGGGGCAGTGGGGGCATTGGGGCTCTCCCCACGGTCCCCAACGAGTGGCCATGCCCCGGGGGATGGACTGGGAGGGGGACCACGCGGCTCCCCTGGTTTAAATTAATATATAAAAGGATTGGCCATGCCGCTGGGGATGGGGTTCCCAGGGTGAATATAAATTAATGGAAGTAGACAATATTTTTTGGCCAAAGTTTGAAGTCGCGACTCGAGCGCGGTGCTCAGCGTGGCCCCTAGTGTGAACGAAATGGGTGCGCGGCTCTAAGCAAAAGTAATTCAATTCGTTTTTTTAAAGCTTGGTTATATGTTGGGTTATTGAGTGGCCCTAAAAAGGGCCCTTGTTTTCATTGGGAGGTTGTTGTAGCTACATGTAAGTGCGGATGCAGAGCTTCAGGTTATTGAGAAACACATTGTTCCCTTGATCAGGGAAGTGTACTCCATCATTTCTGTAGATGCCATCCATATGGAAGCGTAGATTGTTGTTATAGATGGAGCCCATCCTATGGTCTCTGTGGAAAGCAGAAACAGCTTTATTGACATTTTTTCTAGCTTTCTCAAAATTGATTGGACCATTTCCATTTCTGTCTTTGGCATAGAGTATACAAACACAGTTTGGGGGGAAAGCAACATCAATTCTGCAAAGGTGTCCTTCATTAGCATTTCCAGACCTTCCCCAGTCAGTGTGCCTAGGTCATTGCCACCACAGTGCACAATCATGAGGTCAGGGAGTTGGAGATGCAAAAAGATTTTAACCAAAGGCATCAATTGATGCCACTTTAATCCTCTCTGTCTAATCCATTTAATGTCTACATTTTGCAAAGCTAGGTCTTTATCAATACCTCTGCATTCAGCATACCTTTTACACCAGAAAACATAGCTGTGCCCAACAATCCACACTGAAAGCATCTTGAAGGGATGACTGGAAGTAATGAAAAGATGTCTGTAGCTGAAGTAGTCAGTTGGTAGAATGAGAGGTATCTAAAATGGTGGACAAGATGCTGTTTTTAAGAAAGTAGAGAATTGATTGGCTGTTTAAAAACTTTGTACGTTCAAAATTAGGGTGCATTTAACTTTCTTTAAAAAACAGGCTTCTTATTGGTTAGTAAAACATGTTTGAAAGGTACAGTAGAAAGGATAAGGTCATATTTTGCAAAGCCAACTACACCTGCTGTTTGCATTTGCAACATTGTGTGGTGAACTTTAAAATATGGTGAACTTGTGACCCGTCAGTTAAGTTGAATGTTCAATGAACTGTTACTATGGAAACTGGCATTAAGCAGAAAGGGTGAAGAAGTCATTTGCTAAGGGTTATTATGTGGAACCAATAGAAATGTGTTTTACAATAATAAAAACTCTGGGAAACAATGTAATTTGTTGCTTATGTGTATTTGTATGGAGAGAGGGAAACCTTGCCTTTACTGGTTTTACCTTGCTGAGTCTGGTGTACTATAGTGATTGTGTGTAAAAGAAAACCTTGTCAGAGTTTGAGAGATTTTTCATTCAACACACTTATTTGCAAGGTGAGTTATAAATTTGTGAGGTTTATTTAAAAAATGTAACGTTATTCTAAAACTGTGTTTGAAATATATTATTAAATGTAGAGATGTATATTGGAGTTTGTTTCATTGTACTTCAATGTTCTTTAAAAAAGAGTCTGTACAGTAATATGTGTATTTATTAAGATGATGATTGATGTTATTAATTAGGCTTTTTTAAGTCTATACAAAGGTATAGTTGAATGATGCCGCATATTTTAGATAGTTGGTTGAAGTTACAGCACAAATGTGTAGTTTGAAAGATGTTCATTTAAGGCGTAGTTTATTACGCTTCATTTTGTGTTGTCTCTACAAAGGTATAATCGAATGATACTGCACGATTATAGTTTAGTAAAGATGCAGCACAAGTGTGCTGTTTCAAACATGATCATATAAGTTGTTGATAATTGGGTTTCTTTTATTAGTTTGGACAAAGGTAAAGTTAAATGATGCCACATATTTTAAGATTGAATGGTGAAATAAGGTGCTGTTAATTAGGCTTCTTTTTGTAGTCTGAACAAAGGTGAGTGTAGGTCTCTGGTAAGGATAGGGCGGACAAAGATGTAGAGTTCATGGCTGGCTGAAGTTGTGCTGTGAGCAGGACTAGGCATGTGGCTCATGGTGCGGCAATACAGATACACACAACACTTGGAATGTATGAGACAAGACCTGTGCAGTCTTGTGCTCCTTCATGTCTCCGTTCGTGTGAGCGCGCCCTCCGGGTGTATGCTACATTGCAACACTCCGTCTCTGCCCACTCCGCTTACACTTGCAGGGGGAAACGACAAAGCTACATAACATGAATTGTGAGCCCTGCTGTTTGCAGTGCAGGCCAGAGGCAGCAGTCAGCAAGGGCCGACAGCCACGTGGCGTTGACTTGAGCTGCACAGAGTTAGTGTCGGTATCAACACAGCGGACAACCAACATCGTTCCGCAGACAAAGATGTTGGGTGTGCTGCACCTGTTGGCCTCTGGTACCTTCCAACCAACAACTGCCAGAGTCGTAGGACTCTCACAGCCAGCTCTATTAAACTTCCTTACACTTGTCTTGGATGCATGTCAACAAAAGGAATGGCGGGCCCCTGTATCCGCACCGCACGCTCGTCCCAATTCATAGTTTTCCTGAGCAACTAACCCCAACCCCAGCCGTTGCCTTGTGCCTCTGTTCTCCAGATCCAAGAATGTGGTTTCTGAAATGGGTGTGCGCCAGGTCATGAAGTCCAGTAGTCAACATGAGTGGAAAAACAGTACTTTATTAAAAAAACATAAATTAGCAACACGAAAACATCAAACAACGAGTGACATTTCCAACGGGGAACATCTTCAGGGCAACTTGTGGATCCAAAAAACTGCAGATTGTCCTGGAAATCCCAATACAATTCAATATTCAAAAAGTCCATATTCAGAAACCTGTTGGATAAATGGTGACAATGGTCAAGCGCAAGTATGGTCACAAACGTAATCAGGTACAATTTATAGCACTTGGACAAACCGGAATGATTACAGGTATGATTAATCCTGAACAAAAAGACTGTAACAGAAGTTCTTTTGGGCCTAGCCTTCGTAGGAAAGAAACGGAAGGTTAGGACCACAGGAACTTCTGTTGCGGTCTCATTATGCAGGATTTATCATACCTGTAAGCATCACGGTTCCTTACAGCTTGATACACCTGCAGCTTCACTTCACCTACACTGCGTAGGAACAGCTGGATACCAAGCAAGGTAACTACGCTAAAGGAGGCTTCCCGCACGTGTTGGGAGTAATTAACTGCACACATGTACTACTTGTGCCCCCTGCTGATACTGCACACAATCACCACAACAGAAACTACTTGCATTCTTACAATGTGCAGGCAAAACTGGATCGCCCGGGCCTGTACGCGAATGCCGTCGCAAACTTCAAAGGCAGTGTGCATGATTCCTATATCTTCCGCAAGCACCCCAGCCCAGGTCCCCAGACCGGTCTGCCACCCAGCGATGACTGCCTGACCCTGCGCACCCAGGCGTCAATGCTCACCTGCTGCCACCGGCATGTCTCTAAGAGAGCCCACCACATGCTGGAGTAACCTCCTCAGCCGTTGCTGAATTCCGCGGCATAGGCCCCCAGCGCATCCTGCTGCACCGCGCTGAGGAGTCATGTCTGTACAGCCTACAGCCTTTGGCGTACACGTGGTCCAGCTGAGCTCACAATTCAAATCCGGTCTTGATTGCCAGGATGACTTATCGAGACCTACGCATCATCGCAGGCTGCACACCCGCTCAGCTCTGGTGCCACTAACTCAGTGCAACTCAAGTCATCGCCACGTGGCAGGAGGCCTGTGTCGGCCAAAATGCCTCAGCTGCCACCAACTCTGTACACCTCAAGTCATTGCCACTTGGCGGGAGGCCCGTGTCGGCCAAAGTGCCTCGGCTGCCACCAACTCTGTGCACCTCAAGTCATCGCCACGTGGTGGGAGGCCCCTGTCGGCTAAAGTGCCTCGGCTGCCACCAACTCTGTGTACCTCAAGTCATCACCACATGGCGGGAGGCCCGTGTCGGCCAAAGTGTCTCAGCTGCCATCAACTCGCTGCACTTCAAGTCATAGGCCCTTTATGATTGAATATCGTGGTGCGGACACCATCATGTCACCTCCGGTAGTGGGGAATGTGATGTAGTAGGTCCGTAGGCCCTCATGCATAAATAATAAACACACAGACACACCCAGATAGAGAGTGGAAATGACGTCAAGCATGTGCGCCTGGCCCTTTTTATTAGCAGGGTCACATGTACCGTGACGCCTGTGCTGGATGGGTGTGGTGTGGCTGTAATCCAGCCCTCAGGGAGTAGCTGTGGCATGCTGACAACTAGACCTGTGATCAGGGGATGACTGCAGGGAAGACCTGGGACATGTAGCGTTGTCGTCCCCCCCTCTGTAAGCGTAAGCAGAGTGGGCTGGCCTGGCATATGCCAGTCCAGTGTAGGGGTGTGAACAATGACCTCAGGGCTCTGGGTGTGGTTCCGTCCTGGGGTGGACAAGGAAGTAACTAATGGGTGTGTCTCTGTTGTAGTGTCGGCGCCACCCGGAGCACAATCGATAATGTTGCACCCTGTGACTCAAGTCCCACAACATGAGCAACATGGACGTAAGGGGGAATCACTGATGCTACATTCATCCATACTTCTACACTTGAATGATCATAGACATCTGTGTAAATTTGAATGTTTAATGCACATTCAGTGGAGTGTTGTCTTAAGGTATTTTCTTCTCTTGTTTTTGGTATAGCCAGTACTATGTACTCATCCAATCACTCCGCCAATTCCCAAACACTTATAAATTCACCATGCTCTCTCCTTGCAGTACTCTAATCAGTCAAGTCAGTACCCATGTACTCATGTAATGACCCAGGCACTAATACATGCCCTGCTACAATCCTCTGTACACTACCCATGCAGTCCTCTAACCAACTACACACTACTGATTCACTCCCTCCATTCCCCAGGTAGTACTCGTGCAGTCCAGCAATCACCCTGTCACTCCCCATGCACTCCCCAATCACCCAGCCGGTACGATGTACTTATCTAATGATTCTGCCAATACCCAAGCACTTATAAATTTACCACGCACTCTCCTTACAGTACTCTAATTATCCAGTCAGTACCCATGTACTCAAGCAATGACCCAGGCACTAACACATGCACTGCTACAATCCCCTGTGCACTAACTATGCAGTCCTCTAACCACCTACACACTACTCATTTGCTCCTTCAATTACCCAGGTAGTACCCATGCAATCAAGCAATCATCCTGTCGCTCCCCATTCACTCCTCAAATTATGCAGGCATTATCCAGGTACTCATACAAGCACCTATGTAGTCCTATAGTATACAGTGTATAGTTAAATAATATTAATTTATTTCTCATATTTTATTGTTCAGATATTCTTCATTATGATAAGGAAAGACTTACCATGACAAAAAAACGGAAAAGAAAAAACAAGAAAATAAACTGTACTATTTAAAGAAAAGATAACAGCAGCAATTAGATCAAGGACAACATGTGGGCAAAAAGAAAGTCTTGTGGTAAGAGAACAACATAATTTATTAAAAGACTTTCAAGGACTAGAAAAGGTTTTGACAATGTAGAAAATAGAAAGAATACATCTAGAACAAAGAAGAATGAAATGAAAAATGGGCAAATTAATGGCAAAACACGTTCTGATAAAACAATCTATGCTAAAAGAAGAAAGAATCAATTTGATGAAATAAGTATGTTTAAAAGTAGAGTACTACACAATTTATTGAATGATGGCAAGAAATATAAAAAAATCTGCTTTTTATGAAAACAGATTGAAACTATAGTTGAAAAGGCTTTTGAAATAAAAAGAAAAATTTTCATTTTAGCTTTAAAGAGAATGCGCGCAGTAGATAAACCAATGCATTCTATGAAGGACAAAAGTAAAAAGAAGAGAGTAATTAACAGAACTAACTTTTGTGATATTTTTTGGGGTGAATGGAAGCACACTTCAAGTACAGACCCCTTTTGTTAAAGAGAGCTAATTTCAAAGCAATACATTAGTTCACACAGTTGATACCAATGGCCGTGCTTATGAAGCGAAGAATGGTTGTGCAACTGAAAAAGAAAAGATGGTTCCTAGAAATGTAGA
The DNA here is from genome assembly GCF_964204655.1 of Triturus cristatus. Taxonomy (NCBI): domain Eukaryota; kingdom Metazoa; phylum Chordata; class Amphibia; order Caudata; family Salamandridae; genus Triturus; species Triturus cristatus. Next base: position 391,400,907 of record NC_140581.1, read on the forward strand.
AGAAGTGATAGCTGATGACGTTCTAGGGAGACGTACTAAAGCCCCAGTGTATACTTGGGATTGTATTAGTATTTATAGTATACGACAGGAGTCTATTGATATTTTATGAAATTTCTTACGAGAGTATAGTAAAAAAAAGTTTTAAACAAAAAATTAAGATGCTGCAAGGACTAGATCCTTGCAAAGTGAGAAAAAATACTGCTTTGCAAGGTCATTCTCTGGCTTGTCTTTCTAGAAAAGTATGTTGAAGTGTTTTTCATCATTTGAGAATGTTAGCAGTACATTACTCTCAAATGAGAAAGTTAGTAAGAAGATTGTACTATGTAGAAAGTCCGGCAAAATATTTAAGTGACTTAAACAGTACCCTTTTGCATGGATCAGTATCAGATGTAAAAAAAGTTTGTGATGAAATAGAGTTTCATTACTTTGGTCCTGAACAAGAGTGTAGAGAAAGTGAGAGTTTGATAGGTGTAGGTGCTGAAGAAGACGTGGAAGACAGTAGTACTGAGAAGTTTGAAGAAGAAATTACGAAGTTTAAGGTAATTTGTTGTGAAAGACCAAACTATGTTTGTATTTGTTGTCGACGAACTCACTATAAAAATCAAACTAGGAATGTTGATCTGTATTTAAAAAGTGAAAAAGAAAATAATGATAAGTGGAAGGAATTTGGAGCTTATTTGTTGGTGGAAGATTGCTTTGAGTTGGGTAGTGATCAACGTATTCGTAAATATTGTTATACCAAATTAGACGAGAACAAAATGCCAGCTAGAGCTGTACATAATAACCTAGAGTTGGTTGCTATTCCCCCAGAACTGGTAGATCTAAACACGTAAGTCCATTCTGATTCAATCTGTGCACCTGTTTCAAGCTATTGTTCGTATGGAGCCTAAAATAGGTATCCATCAGATTTACAAAGAGGCTTAAAAGGAAGAGTTGTGTATTTACCTTTAGATTTAAAAAAACATCTTGAAACTATTGGTGTAGAGAAAGAGGAAACTGAACTTGTAGTTATTCTAGTTTTTTTTTTTGTTGAAACATTTTTTATTGTTTTCATAGCAACAACTCAATACAAACCCCGCTTCCTCCCCGGTCAAAGAATGTATTGCACATACAGAGTTACCAGCCAATATCCGGGAGAATAAGCTTCCAGCCCATACGGGCCCTCCCCCCTCCCTCCCCACCCCATGTCAGTGTGCCTCCTGTCTTTCGCCTCGCTCCTGATGTGCCCCCTCCCTGCTATAAATCAGACATGGGTGCCCAACCTCCACTAGAGAACCATGGCTTTCCCTCGTGCCTAGCCACACCCTTGTTTCCAGTGCTCACTACTCCTCCCCTTCTACTCCCCGTTCACCGCCTCCTCCTGCGCGCCAGATGTGTCCCCCTCTGTCCCGTTGTTAGACATCAGCCCCTGAAGTTCCACCACCAGCGCCTCCCACGCACGGGCCGTCGCCAGCGCCTTTTCGTCATCCCTCCGAAGAGCTAGTTGCAACCGGAGCGCACCCTCAGCCCCCGCCCAACGCGCAAAGGCCGCCCTCCACCGCAAGAAGCTAGGCCCCGTCCTGGACTTCCAGTGCATAGTCAGTTCCCTCTTGGCCATTATCAATCCTAAGTCATAAAACTTGCTAGTGACCTTCGTCCGGCGGGTGTGTGGGAACCAAAGCAGTAAACAGGCCCCCAGGTCCGGGTCAATAACACGGTCCGTCACCTGATTTAGGCAATCCATAACCTCTGCCCAATAATCACCCAACTGAACGCAGGACCAAAACATGTGGCGAAAATCAGCACCCTCTCTTCCGCACCGCGGGCATTGCGAGTGCGCACCCCCAAAATATTGCAAAATTTTAACCGGCGTCAAATATGCCCTGTGCAACGTAAAAAATTGAACCAACTGGAACCGGGCATTGCGCGTTCGCTTCCAGGCCCGCCGCACCAGCGTGGTCCAGGTAGTCTCGGTACAATTCCCACTTGCCCCTCAAGGCGGCAAGGGGCGGTAGGCCTTCCGACGACAGTCTGCGGTAGAGACAAGTAATGGCCTTGGACGTCCCCGCCGCCATCACTACATATTGGCAACCTGCAGCGACCGGTGGCTCCGAGAGCCCCGCATTCCAGTGCCGCTGAAGGCTCGCTACCAGGGCCGCGTGAAGTAAAAAGTCCCCACGTGGGAGCCCATAGGAGTCCTGCAACTCCTGGAAAGGCAGCAGCACCCCCTCCCGGAATAAGTCGCCCACCATCTGCACGCCCAACTCCTCCCAAACAGCCAGCCCAGACCAGTCGCCTCCATGCGGGAACGCCGTACACATTCCCAAAGGAATCTCCGGGGCATAGGGGCGAGTTATCGCCGCCCTCCTCTGGCACCGGTTCCAACACAGCCGGAGTGTACGCTCCTCCATCGTAAGCAGGGCAAGGTCCAGCCTCTGCTGCAAGACTATGAAGGCTAGCACATGCCGCGGAACCAACCTGCCCTGTGGGCCCTCCGGGCCCCTGTATTCCCTGGCAACCGCCTGTGTAAGCCACTGGAGTTGGGCCGCCAGATAGTACCACTCGAAGTCCGGGACTGCCAGGCCCCCTTCTGCTCTCGGCCGCCGCAGGGTGGTCAAGGCCACCCGCCTTCTCCCGGAGCCCCAAATGAAGCCCGTGGACATTGCCCTGAGCCGTTGGAAGTACGACGCAGGTACCCATATGGATAGGGTGCGAAAGAAATAGAGGAGTCGTGGCAACGCCACCATCTTCAACAGCGCCACCCTCCCGGCACACGAAAGTGGGAGCGTACTCCAGAAACTCATGCTACCCCGCAAGCCGCGAATGGCTCTGCCAATATTCCCCTCCAGCAGGTCCGGCTGGGTGTGGTAGATATTAACCCCCAAATATCGCAGGCAGCCCCCCTCCCATCGGACCAGCCCCAGTGACTGGGGGGCCCGGCCGCCCGGCCCCAGCGGGAACAGGCACGTCTTGCCCCAGTTGACCTTGAGCCCAGATAGGCGTCCAAAGGCCTCCAACAAGGCAGTCGCCCCACGCAGTGCCCCCTTGGCATCCGCCAAAAACATCAGCAGATCATCAGCATACAGAGAGATATAGTGGGCATCTCCCCGCAAGTGAACGCCTGCATAAGAACGCCCCAGTCGGGCATGCGCCGCCAGTGGTTCAATAGCCAGGGCGAACAACAAGGGGGAGAGCGAGCAACCCTATGTCTGTATGTCCCGGTCCAGCTCCATCACCCGCAACAAACGTCGCACCGACGTGGCCGTGTTACGCCGAGGGATAAAGCCCGCCTAATCCGGGTGGATCAAGGCGGTCATATGAGTCAACAGGCGCGACGCCAAGATTTTACTCAGGATTTTGTAGTCCACCGTCAGCATGGAGAGCGGGCGGTACGCCGTGCGTGCGCCAGCCTCCCCTCCCGGCTTCAACAGGGGCACCACAACTTGTAGTTATTCTAGTTAATGGTGTTCCTATGAAGAGTCGGAAAATATGGCAAAAATTTGTAGATGTCAGCAAAGTGCAAAAGGCTACTTTATATCTCACAAAAAACAATGTTTACTACAAAACTGTGTATGTAGAAGAAGAAGAAATAGTTTTAGAAGATGATAGCGAAATTTCAAGTGGCCAAATTGAAAAAGTGGACATCTCCAAAAGTGAAGAAATTTATGAACATTATAGTGTACATCCTTTACATTCAAATGAAGTGATTGGAAATACTATTGGATTAATCCAAATGAAGAAAATGAAGGGAACTCCCATGAGTGTTTGGGAAAGAAGTTTGGAAGCTCGTTGTTTTCCACAGCTCTTCCCCACTGGAAAAGGTGGACAATATGACAAACGACCAGTGCAGAATCCAGCATCAAAATATCGTACAACAACATTGTACTCAGAAGATCCAAGATTTCGACAATGTATTCCATACATATTTCATCTTTTGTTAGAAAGTGACTTGTCTGGACTTTCATATGCAGTGAAGCACATATTAAAAACAGGAGTTCATTTTCAACATGTTTCTGCAAAGGAGTTTATGGACAAAGTAGAACAGAGATATGATCATTTAGAATCTCAATTGATTATTTGATGGCGTGTCAACGTGTTACTAATGAGTATTGGTATCGTCGTCATGGAGAACATAAATGTATGTTAAGGAATTTAGGAACCCCTACATGGTTTGTTATGCTAAGCTGTGCTGAATACGCATGGGACGATTTACTTGAATTTCTTCAAGAAGCAAATTAAAATATTAAAAACATTGAATTCAAAACAGCTGGAGAGCTGTGTTCCTTGGATCCAGTAAATGTGTGCAGATATTTTAATCATAGGTTTCAAACTTTGATGTCTTGTATCTGCAATAAAAACAACCCACCTCTTGGAGAAGTTATTGATTTCTTTTGGAGAAAGGAGTACCAAGCTAGAGGTGCTCCTCATATACATATGCTTTTATGGATCAAAGATGCACCTAAGTTTGGAACTGATTCGGATGAGACTGTTTTATCCTTTATTGAAGACTGTTACATGTGCTATACCAAAAACAAGAGAAGAAAATACCTTAAGACAACAAGTTTTACAGTTTCAAACTCATCGATGTGGCAAATACTGTCGACGGAATTACAAGTCAAAGGAAAAGTTTTATACTAAATGTCGTTTTGGATTTCCACGTCCAATAATATCTAAAGGAAGAGTCAACAATGTCATGTCTGCAGTGAGGCATACTATCACTAGAAAATCTCCCAAAAATACTTACAATTTAAAAGGACGTGAACAGTCAAAGTATATTAATGATTATAATCCAGTGATTTTGTCGACGTGGAATGCAAATATGGATATCCAGTATGTTGCGGATAATTCCATTGCTGTTGCTCGGTATGTCACGTCATACATAACAAAATCTGAAAAGACGAAGTTGAAAGAAATGTGGATAGAAATTTTCCAAGAGAAGACTCTCAGTAACGAATTACAAAGCTTTAGTTTGAAGATGCTGTCCCATCGAGAGATTGGATCCTCCGAATGTTCGGATCGGTTGACCTCTGTAAGTTTATATTCAAAGTCAAGATGAATCATTTGGGTTAGTCTAGGTCTTGCTGCAACACGAAATCGAGTACTTAAATCTAACAAGAAATCGAATATTTAGTATTAAATGAACCGGACAGCACAGATATTGTTAAAACAAACATGTTGGATACGTACTATGATAAAAGAAGTCCCTATCTTGAAATCATATGTCTCTATGAAGTCCTTCAATACTACAGCTTTAAAATAAATATTACAGAGAATATAAATGATCAGAAATACACAGTGATTGGTTGTGATGGATGTTTGGTGAGACATAGTAAAGGAAATCTCATGAATCACAGGAAACTGAGTTGCGATACTCCAGATAAAAGGGAATTTTACTATTTAGCCCTTTTGGAACTCTTCAAGCCTTGGCGTACTGAAATGGAATTACTTGGAGATTTTCAGTCGTATGAAGATTCTATTAATGCATGTAAAGATAGCATTGAATGCACAGTTTTTCAAAATTATCTACAGATCCACTAGGAGAACCAATTCTTGAAAATGAAGCAGCAATTGCTATGAGTGAAGTAGAAACGTCAATGGATCAAGATCAATAAGATATTATGGAGTTGGGAAACTTGGAAGAGCAACTAAATATTGAACAGAAAGAAATAGATCAGCAAGTTACACAACAGATCGACCATGGTTTACTTCATGAAAATAAAAAATGCAACTGCACATCATTGCAACCTATCCAAATGTATATCAGTGGTCAAGCTGGTACAGGAAAATGTTTATTAATAAAAGTTTTAACCAGTTATTTACAGAAAACCACTGAATCACATATATCTTGTGTTGTAACCGCTCCAACTAGGTTAGCAGCGCACAACATTAAAGGGATTAAATTACATCGTTTTCTAATGCTACCTGTTGAACATGAAAACAAGTTGGAATATCACAAGCTTTCTGGAGAAGCTTGTTTTGAAGTTTCAAGAGTACTAAAGAAAATGAAACTTTTGATAATTGATGAGGTGAACATGGTCTCAAACTTAACGCTTGCCTTTGTACATTTACGAATGCAGCAAATTTTAAAAACAGATTATGATGTGTTATTTGGAGGAAAACATGTGATTGTTTTTTGCGATCTATTGCAACTTACTCCTGTAAAAGGGGAACAATTTTTTGAAACACTTCTGCATGAAGACACCAGGAAATCTTTGGCAAGTATTGGAAATGTCAACATTTGGTCATATTTTAAATACAAAAAACGTATAAAAAATATGCGACAGGCAAGGGATGAAGATTATGGAAGCATCCTTCAAGATATAAGAACTGGTGTTTTGACAGAACATGGAAAAGAAGCTTTGCATAGTCTGCTACTTACAAACTTGTTTCCAAATGAAAATGTTGCTCCGGAAATATTATACAAAACAATTGGAGAAAAGAAATCTATAATCTGCCTAATGCCAACACTGCGAGAGTGTTCTACATTCAATGAAGAACTTTTAAAGCTGGAAAACAACAAATAATTTAAATGGAAGCTATTGATAAAATAGAACACATAGGAATTACTATTATTTTGACAGAAAAATTTAAAACAAAATTGGATTCTTTGGAAAAATCTGTATCTAAAACTGCTGGTTTAGAAAATAATTTATATGTATGTGAAAACTGTTGGGTAATTTTATGGCGTAATTTGGATGTGAAAAAATGTTTAGTAAATGGAGCAATGGGAAATGTTGATTTTGTTAATTATCAAAGTAGAGATGGAATATATTTTTGAAGATTAAATTTGATTAGATTGAAGAAGTAAAGCAAATTGGATGTAGTGTTGTTCGTTTATTTCTTGTTAAAGACTTGTATGTTCGTAGAAAACAGTTTCCTCTTTCTTTGGCATATGCGGTGACTATTCATAAATCTCAAGGTTTAAGTGTAGATAGTGCTTTGGTATACATTGGAAGTACCGTGTTTAAAGAGGGTATGGCATTTGTAGCATTGTCCCGAGTCAGAACTTTATCTGGATTGTATTTGATTGATTTTGATGAGAGAAAGGTTAGTGCAGATGCAAATTGTGTAAGAGAGTATAATCAGTTAAGAAGACTGTATGCTCCCAACTTAGGTGAATATCCTGTATATGAAAAGTGTGTACTATGTCGAAAACGAACATATGAGAAATTGTGTAGTGAGGTTGAAATGAAGAAAAAAAATCAAGAGAATGTTGAGGTTCCAAACAAAAAGAAAAAGGACACTATTGAAGATATTGTAGGATATCAGTTAGAAAATAGTTCAGGTATCAACTGCTATGCTAATGTAGTTGTGAAAGTCATATTTTTTTATAGAAAATCTTCAACAACAAAGCTTTTGTTTTTTATTACATTCTATTTATAAAAAGTTGTCAACCGATAAAACTAAAATACGACGTGCTTCTTGCATTCGGCATCTTCTAGATATATGTTCTGGTTGTTCACAATTTACACTGAATATACAGCAAGATGCTTAGGAATTTCTAATGTTTATGCTTGCAGTATTAGAAGATGAAGGAATAAAAATTGAAAATCTGTTTGGACTACGTTACAGATGGGACCATAAATGTGATAGCTGTTCATTTTCTTCCAGCACTGAAATTGACACTGAAAGATTCATATATTTGACAATACCAGATTGCAAAACAGTGTCTTTTAACAAATTAATAAAGTCAACTAATCAAAATATGGAATGTAGTCACTGTAAATCTGAAATGTTTTCAACATTATTTATAAAAAGATTTGGACAATATATAACTTTAATGATACAACGTTGTAGAGCAGATAATAGAAAATTGGAAACTGAAATAAAAAAAATTGTGGCAAGTCAACTGTCAATATCAGGAAGAACTTTCAAAGCAGTGTCAATTATTTTCCACGATGGACCTTCTACAACATCTGGACACCATACTGTGTATTTAAGGTGCAATAAAGGATGGACACATTGTAATGATACCCATTTGGAATTCAAAAGTCGGTTGCCTTATGAATTACCAAATTCATATCTAATATTTTTGATGCCAAAGTTCTAAAAACACCATTTGGCCTATTGGAAAGGTGTGAACATGAATGAATGAGTTTATTTTCGTAATTTTCAATCCAAACGATTTCAGAAATATCATTCGGCCTAGTGGGAAGATATCGATATGGATTATGACGTTTATTTTGGATATTCTCAATGCAAATGATTTTGCAAACATCATTCGGCTATAGGGAAATGTTAAGAATTACTGTTTCAATTATCGTTTTTATTCTTTGAAATTGTATTTAGAAAATTGTTTTTGAAAGAAGCAGTTCATATATTTGATCTTTGTAGTATGTGCAATGTAAATGAGTGTTTATTTATGAAAATGTAAACAGATAGTTGAATTTGTTGTAAATATTTTGAACAATGATTTGCTTTTTTTTAACAATCTTATTGATTGTATTTTTTTGCCCGCTGTTACATGATGATCAAGATTGAAATCACTGTGTATGGAGAAATTCAATAGAATCTGAAAGCAGCAAAAAAGGCAAACTGAATATGTTATGTAATTGTAAAATTATGTTGTGTTCTTAAAACTATAATTTTATCTGTAATAACAATATTTTTTCTTTTCTTTTACAGAAACTAATTATAAAGTTTGAAAATATTTTAAATTTAAATTATAATAAAACAACTGAAAAAATGTTTCATTCAGTTTCATATCTACTTGAAAAAAGATAAGATTAAGTCACCCAAGCACTACCCATGCACTGCTACAATCACCTGTGCACTACCCATACAATCTTCTAACAGCCTTGACACTGCTCATTTACACCTTCAGTTACCCAGGTAGTACCCATGCAGTCCAGCAGTCCCCCTGTCACTCCCCGTACACTCCTCCAATCACCCAGCCAGTACTATGTACTTATCCAGTCACTGCGCCAATACCCAAACACTTATACATTCACCATGCACTCTCCTTGCAGTTCTCTAATCATTCAGTCAGTATCCACGTACTTATGCAATGACCCAGGCACTAACCATGCACTGCTACAATCACCTGTGCACTACCCATGCAGTCCTCTAAGCACCTAGACACTAGTGATTCACTCCATCAATTACCCAGGTAGTACCCATGCAGTCCAGCCATCACCCTGTCACTACTCATGCACTCCTCGTATCACCCACCCAGTATTATGTACTTTCCAATCACTCCGTCAATACCCAAGCACTTGTAAACTCACCATGCACTCTCCTTGCAGTACTCTAATCATCCAGTCAGTACCCATGTACTTATGCAATGACCCAGGCACTAACACATGCACTGCTACAATCGCCTTTGCACTACCCATGCAGTCCTCTAAACCCCTAGACACTAATCATTCACTCCTACAATTACCCAGGTAGTACCCATATACTCATGAAATCATGCAGGCACTACTTACACACTACTCTATTCACCCATGCACTACTGATACACACCTGCAATTATCCAGCCACTACCTATACACTATGGGGCCCATTAGGATGTTGGGCAGTGGCACCACCGCGGCGGTGGCGGTGCGGAAAAATGCCTTTTTCCACCCGCGAGCAGCGGTCCTCACAGCTGCCATATTAGTATGGCCAAACATAGGCGATTTCCCAACCGCCGCGGTGCGATGTGCACCGCCATCAAAGTACGCCTGCCACCGTGGCAATGGGAGCCGATGGAGACTCACCGACGTGCGGAATGATGTCCACCCCGCTCCACAAATTAGGATGACTCAAGCAAGCAGGCGCACCGCAGCGGAGACACCGCCCAACCAGAGATGGTGGAAGCTCAACAGCGGAGCTCGAAACCAGAGTCCCGGTCACGACCGCCATGGACCCAGCTCTACACGTCTTTCCGGTGCTGTACCTTCTACATCACTAGGAACTTATGGATCGCCGTGGACGCCGCCACAGGTACGCAACAACACAATACACAACACACGGTCTGACACAGGGTCTAAATCCACATCAGACACCCTAGGGGGGAGAGGGACACATCTACAAGGGCACCCACACATCACCCACCTGCCACAGTCACCCCGCTGTATCCTTGACACACAGCTACTGCCACCATGCAGCAATGTCCCAGTCACATCACCGCAGCGGCGAACACAAGCAAATACATGCGCACAATGCAGAAGGCAGGGCCAGTGCCAGGCATGGGCAGGAGGCATGGGCAGGGCACAAAGAGCACAGGGACACACCCCCTCCCACCACACACTAGCACACCCCATTTAAGCACATGCCATATGCCCCTCCTGTCCACCCCATGCACACCAACAAGCCAGGTCAATACACACCCTGCACCACACAACAAACAATCATGGAGACACACACTGCAGGAGTGGCTGCACAGGAACACACAGCACAGTAGCACAGGGCCAGGGAAACACACACACCACCACACTCAGGGAAATAGAAATGAGGACAAGCAACAAATGAACACATACAAGGAATTAACATCCAAATGGACACAAAGCCTGCACAGTCACATACCACAGACTGACACCCACATACACACACCAAATGGCAACAGCAATGAGGCACAACAAATATGGAAACCAAGGTGGGCTGAAAATAAATGGAAGGCCATGGAGAGACACAACAAGCATGTGTACATCACATCAACACAAGGAACAGAGCACAACACCCTCACACCATCAAAGCACACATGACTGACACAGTCAGTGAACTTAAACCACAGACAGCTCAGTGCAACAACACAGGGAGACAGCAGGGCAAACCACGTATAGGCACAAGGATAAAAGGAAGGCCCTGAAGTCAAACTGTGAACAGCCACACATCCATACAACTACTTCACAGGAGTACACCAGCAGCACTACACACAGGGCCCATCTACACACCTCAGGACTGACAAACACCAGTAAGAAACTACACACATACCCCCCCTCACACCAGCAGCACACAACACCAGTGCCAAACACACTGAAGGCCGGCAATACACACACAAACAATCACACACCCTGGGCTCAGCCACAAACATCACACACACACACACACACACACACACACACACGCACACACACACACACACACACACACACACACACACACACACACACACAGAAACACACACACACACACACACACAGTGATGCCACCACAAATGTGTAATCAAATACAACAGACAAACACAGAACCCAACAGAAACACACACAGAGCCACAACAACAGACATGCCCTGTGCAGCTAAACTGGGGAAAGACAATGGGAGCACAGACACAACAGGAGTGCAGAACCTCATCACTCAGAAACAATGCACAGACACCATATCACAACACACGCAAGAGGTGCACCATCACAGAACAGCACAGCCACAGCACACAAACAACAGATGCACAGGCAGAACAATCACAGCGCAAACACAGCAGGACATCAGGGGATGCACACCAGGCAATCACAAGGCAACATACACACACAGCACTGCAGGCACAACAAGCTGTGTGTGCACACCAAGCATACCAGACACACACAGACATCAGCTACAGAACAGCAACCCACACAACACCATACAGCACAGCACAAAGACAACAGCACAGTCAGGAAGGGAAGCAAAAACCCAAACAACACACATACATCCAACACAACACCCACTAGATGCACAAGTCTGGGACACAAAGGTGGAAACAACTTGACCAGAGGACTGGGCAGCACACACAGTTGAACTGCATAGGAGCAACCATGACTGACAAACAGCACCAGAACATCACACGTGACCCATTGGGGAAATTTCCTGAGTGACACATTGACCCTGGCTAAAGAACTGCACCACAAAGCACAGTGTCACAAATGAAGTCATGGGGAGGCACACACACATACAAACCAAGGGGACAGCTCACACCAAAGTGAAGTGTACTGCATATCAGTAGGGGACATGGCAGGAGTGTACCATACACAAAGAGAGGGAGTGCAGACCCACAATTGGTAGGCAGCTGAAGCACAGAGGGATGGCATGACAACACACACAACATGCCACACTGGAGGCAAGAAGGCAACATGTGACAGCAATGCATGAGAAAACACTACGACAATGGCAGTGTGGCGCAGCAGATCTGCACAGTCCCCACAAACAGCCACCAGACACATGGACGTGCAACAAAAAACAACATTGACTTGCCAGTAACACTCTCTGCATACTCACAAGTGACAAAAACAGCAAGTAGGAGTCAGACAGAACTGCAAGGACACACCATCACACTGCACAGTGCACAACATACAACTCACACATGGGCATCCAACCATATCCACAGGGATGAACAATCAAAACAACAGGCACACAACTCCTGGGTGACACATGTGTAGTTGTGCGCAGAGGCATGTACACATCAACACTCCCCACAAACTCACCCCCTTCACACTGCACACTACCTGGCCATCCAAGAGCACAAATGGAAAACCACACGCATACACCACTGGGCACACATAAAGGAAGAACACACATACATGATGACCCTGGACAGCCTGCCTGCAATACTGTGTGCAGAAACCCACTCTGTGCTTGCAGTGCCCCCCAACCTAACATGTGTACAATACAGCCAACATGAACTAATTAAGTAAATGACTACTGCTAACCATTCGAAATTGACACAATTGCCCACTCAAGTATCTGGGTCAAGAAGAACTGAAGACCCTGTCACCCCTGGAAAAAAGAGAGTAAGTGAACCCAAACATTGACTATGTTGAAGTGCCACACAGCCGATGTGGCACAGTAAACCATTTACACACAGCAAAAGAACTTTATTCAGTAAGGAAACTGACAAAATAGACAACAGGAGCAACTCTCTTTATTGACATATTGCACAGATAGGTATCATGAGAAGAGACGAGCAAGGCACAAGAAGCAGAGCATGTCCATGAGAAGCTGCACAGGCAGGGGGCACACAGCAGTGAATGACAAGGCCAGTGGGCAGGGCAAAGTGCAGACTGAGTCCATGAGAAGCTGCAGAGGCAGGGGGCACACAGCAGTGAACGACCAGGCCAGTGGGCAGGACAAAGTGCAGACTGAGTCCATGAGATGCTGCACATGCAGGGGGCACACAGCAGTGAACGACCAGGCCAGTGGGCAGGACAAAGTGCAGACTGTGTCCATGAGAAGCTGTACAGGCAGGGGGCACACAACAGTGAACGACAAGGCCAGTGGACAGGACAAAGTGCAGAAAGAGTCCATGAGAAGCTGCACAGGGAATGTGTGCAACTGTACTTTTCCATGGTCAGCAACACAGTCAGGGGGCAACAATGTGCAGTACAGGCCCACCTGTGTGAGAGACAGGTGTGTGAGGGTGACTACCACTCAGACTTGGCTGTCAGGCAGACTGGGAGCTGGCTGTGTCTTGGGGACTGTCGGGGCACTTGACGGGGGAGAGAGTGGAAGAGCTGAGGTAGAGCTATCAGTGGCTTGGCAAGCCGGAGGGCTGCTTCGACCAGGTGGTGTAGTGGCACGTGGAGGTGGATGCATGCAGATGGGAGACACGGTGTGGCTGGGAGATTGTGGAGGGGTGCCCTTCCACTTCTTGGGGATCCTAAATGGCTTGATTGACTGTGGATCAATGGGAAGTGGTGTGGGCACAACAGGCACTCTCACCACCACAGCTGCTGCAGGTGCAGGCGCTGGCAGCCCCTCTGGTGATGTGCTGGACCCAGCGGAACGCTTTCCCTGGCTTCGCCTCTGCCCACCCCTTCCCCTGTTTACTAGGTGCAACCCCTACAGTGCCCTCCGGCCCCTGCTTCACTGGGCTTGGAATGGGAGTCAAGGGGGTTGGTGATTCTGCCTTGGAGCCCTTCCTAGGTGTACCCTTGGCATGCACCACCTCCTTGGTGGGCACAGACACCGTATGCTTCTCTTTGCGAGATGCTTTAGGGGCAGGAGAGTCCTTGCATGGGGATGCCACTGAGGCATGTGTGCCTGAGGTCTGCTGCTTTGCTTTTTGTCCACTGGTGTCGCCTAATGGACTTTTCTCCCTGTGATCTGGGGTGCCTTTGGTCTTCTGTGGGGATCGGGTCTGCGCCCGGGACTGCTGCTGTATCGTGACTTGGACGTATGTGGACCATGGTCACTATCGTCAGACGTGCCCACTGCCAGGGGGGTAGACAAAGGGACCGGAGCTGGACTGTGAGTATGTGCCTGTTGCAGGGCAGACGTCACTGTTGATGACAAAGCCTGGACTGTCCGGTGCAGCCCACCCACGTCGGAATGTACGCCCTCTATGAAAGCAACCACCTAGGCCAATTTCTTGTTGTGGTCAATGAAGGCATTGAGGAGAGCTGTCTGGCCTACACAGAGCTGGCGCAAAAGGTCCACAGACTCAGCACTGATGGCAGCAGGGGGGACAGGGGCAGGGGCAGCGGTGCCAGGGGTGAAGGACACTCTTCCCCTCTTACTGAGGCGGACACGGGCAGCACCAGAGGAAGTGGCTGGAAGGGTGGGCAATGGCCGCTGTGTGGTGGAAGTCGATGCAGAGGCCCCGTTCCCTGTGCCCTCCAACATGAATGCATCCCCGCTAGGCATCGGATGATGTTGCGCTTTGCGTCTCAGGCTGGGATTCCTCCAGCAGACTCCTGTCACATTCTAAGGCACTCGTGACATCTGTCTCAGTGGGTTCCTGGGCAGCTGTTGTGCTAGTTTCACCCCCACTGGTGTCCGTCTCCTGTCCCTCCGTGACCAGAGGTGATGCTGCATGAGAGAGAGAGATGTAGGGTCAGGTCAGTGGCAGCAGCAGAACAAACATATGCAAGCAATGCATGACAAAAGTTGACCAAATCTATATTTTGCACACCACCCTGTGCAATCACATCGTGCCAACTCACTATATAGACTCAAGCAGGCATGAGTGAGCCATGTGATGACCACACAGCACAACACCCTGCTTGTGGCTCTTTTCAAACAGACACACAACTAGCTCGGAGCACACCTAGGGACATGATGGGGGCACAGTACTTGTTGCCAATGACAGATCTGAATGGAACAGGAGGGAACAACACAGACCCAGACTACAACATGACAGTCCACAATGGATGTAAGCCCATGCGACCCACCATGTCGTACCCTAGGGACAATATGATGCTACACATTGCTGTAAGATGTGTAGGCCTCTCCAATCTGGGTGCATGCAATGTACGCATTGATGTACGCACAGTCAGATCTGGCACACTGCTGTTCCCTCCCACGGGATTCCCAAGACTACCCCAATGCAGTAGAAACCTGAAGAGCACAACGCAGAATGTAATGTGAAGGCACAGCATCCAAATCACCTTTGTAAGTACAGGTAGGGCAAATGCATGCCATTGGCACCCAGGCCAGCAGCCACTTACGTGCCACAGGATCACACTACCAACATCACATAGACCAGCACTGGCACAGGCTCTGTACACATGCAGCCACTCCCAGCCAAAGTCAGACTCCCCAAATGCTCACCCCTGGCTTGCTGCTGATGCTCCTTCAAACGTGCATCCATCTCAGGCTGTGTCACCGCCAAGATGCGGCCCATTAGTGGTGTCATGCTGCGCCGTGCCGGACGTGCAAGGAAGCAGCCCCAAGGTCATCTCCGCCACATTCTTTGTCAGCCGGCTGATGTCGTCCCATCTCTTGTGGCAGTGGGTGCGCTGTCGGTTTGACACCCCCAGAGCTCGCACCTCCGCTGCAATGACCCTCCACACGGCCGTACGCTGGTGTACCTTGAGCTGCAGGCATGGGAGACAAGAGGGGAAAGGATCAGTGACACAGTGTCATGTACTGACATCTATCAGTATAGCAGCAAGATACAAAATCATCACATATCCAATGATAGGTGAATCAGAGACTATAGCTCACATGGGACACTTGCATGGGAAAAGCTGATGTCAAAGCATGGAGGTGTGAGGGAGAACACAGTACCTGCACATCTCACACACATGCAGGATGCCAGCACTGAAACACACATGTAGCCTGCCCACATCTCCAGTCCATTGTTGGCTTGAGCAACACATACATCACATGTCAACCTGTGTTTGGGGGTGGACTCACTGTGTCCAAGACTGCACAGCCATCAATGTCCCTGTCCTGTGAATAGATGAATGTGTCATCGTGGTCACATAATCTATCTCACAAATACAAGATGCCATTCACAAGGGCAGTTGTGTGCAAACTACAGTGCTGAGATGGACCATAGCTGGAGTGCAATGTGAAAAGACTGATGTCATACTCTGTAAGTTAAGTGAGTTGTCCTTCTCTCTGTAGGCGGGGAGGGAAAGCTGCGGCATTGGGTACACATACCCTCCCACTGGAGACAGCATGTTAGGCAGTGCATGACACTACCCCACACTCCCAGGCGCATACTGCATCAGTCCAACTACATATGTGGCTCCCTGCCCTACCCCACCACTGTTGAAGACTTACCACGACATTTGGGGCACCATATAGCCTTGGGTACTGTGTGAGCACCTCGTCCACCAGGACCTCCAGTTCCTCGCTCGTGAAAGGACTGGCACGGATCTTCTCTGTTCTTGCCATCACTATGGACTTGAGACAACAGCAGTGGATTTGGGTGGTGAGGGGTCTCAGGCAGCAGTCCCTGGAGGCAGCAGCAGGTGAGGGGTCTCAGGCAGCAGTCCCTGGAGGCAGCAGCAGGAGAGGGGTCTCAGGCAGCAGTCCCTGGAGGCAGCAGCAGGAGAGGGGTCTCAGGCAGCAGTCTCTGGAGGCAGCAGCAGGTGAGGGGTCTCAGGCAGCAGGCGCTGGGAGCAGTGGCAATGTGAGGCTCACTCCCACACATATATAGCCCCCTGGGGTCGTTTCAAAGGTGCCAAGCTGCAGCAATTGGTGGTCCAGGTCTCCCTCTTTCAAATGCATCCAATGACCGCCTCCACGGTGGCGGAGCACACCTACCGCGATCTTCAAAATTGCATCATGCCACTGCTATCCAGCTTCGCATTGGCTCTAGGGCAAGCTCCATGGTGGTGACACACCACAGGGGCCCGGGGTGCGCTACCGCGATGGTGCATCTTTCAAATGCAGCCAATGTCCACCTCCACGGTGGTGGAGCACGCCTACCGCGATCTTCAAAATTGCATCATGCCACCGCTATCGAGCCTCGCATTGGCTCTAGGGCAAGCTCCATGGCTGTGACACACCGCAGGGGCCCGGGGTGCACTACCGCGATAATGCATCTTTCAAATGCAGCCAATGTCCACCTCCGTGGTGGCGGAGCACGCCTAACGCGATCTTCAAAATTGCATCATGCCACCGCTTTCGAGATTCGCATTGGCTCTAGGGCAAGCTCCATAGCGGTGACACACCGCAGGGGCCCTGTGTGTGCTACCGCGATTTTAGAAGCGGAGCATGCCAACCGCCATTTCCAGATGTCTCCATGCCAATGACTACCGCACTTGTGTGAATGGGGGTGCTGGTGACACACCGCCGGGGCTAGGCGGTAGCTACCACGATATGGGTGCCATGCATTGACACGAGGCACCGCGATTTGGGTGGCGGAGCATGCCCACTGCCATATGTGCATGTCTCCATGCCTATGACTACCGCACTTGTGTGAACGGGGGTGCTGGTGACACACCACCGGGGCTAGGCGGTAGCTACCACGATATGGGTGCCATGCATTGACACGAGGCACCGCGATTTGGGTGGCGGAGCAGGCCCACTGCCATATGAGCATGTCTCCATGCCTATCACTACCGCACTTGTGTGAATGGAGGTGCTGGTGACACACCGCCGGGGTTGGGCAGTAGCTTCCGCGATTTGGGTGCCATACAATTGCAATGGCCATCTGTCAAACATCAACAGGGCACAGTGCCAAGAGGGTCATAGGAACATCACCGTGCACACGAGGCCAATCTCCCTTCTACTCCACTGATGGCTACACATGCCATGTTTGTGTGTGTGTGTTTCGTAGATTGGCCTGTACCCACTCACATGTCACTTATGGATTTGATGTTGGTGTAGACAGGACAGTGCTGTTCTGGACTCTACAATGTGTACACATGTCAATGTGTAGAGGTGCAGTGCCAATCACAGCGATGATCGTCTCAATGAATGATGAACTATGTTGCATTGCCTCTCATGTCTGCTCATGCACACATTCGTCATTCCAGCGCCGACTGTAGTCATTGTGTGGTGGATGTGTGGCAGGTTGTAATGACGCATTGAGGTGTGACAGGTACAGCAGCTAGGTATGAGACAGTGGGTTAGATTAGTTACACATTTGATGGATGCTATACTCCCAGGTGTGCCCATTTGAACTGTGGCCATATCCCTATGTGCATTCACATTGACCAAAGTGGTGTTTGAGGTACTTGTCTTGTGTAAGCTGACAGGTGTGGCCTTTGTGTACATGAATGTGTCCCTACATGAGAGCTGGTCTGTTAGTCAAGGTTGATGTCAGTCATTGTTGTTGTTGTGTCATCCAGAACGTGATGTGCTGTGCACATCTCATGATGTATTGCATTGACGTGTTCACTATCATCTCCACTAGGAGGAGGCCAAATTTGATTCGTCACTTGACGGTGCTGGAGGACATGGAGGATGTTGCGATCATACGGAAATGATGCCTGGACAGAGCCATACCTGAAAACCCTTTGTGATCTGTTGGAGCCCCACCTGCAGCACGCAGGACATATCCAACAGCTTTCACCCCTACTTATAAGGTGATGGCAGCCTTGCATTTTTTTGCCACTGGATCGTTCCAAGAGACAGTGGCCAGCGCTGGTGGGATGCCACAACCGATGTGCAGCATGGTGCTGCGTGATGTACTGTCCGCCATGATGCTATACAAGGACAGATACATCAATTTCCCCAGGGGTGCTGAATTGCCAGCTGTTAAGGGAGACTTCTATTCCCTTGGACTCATCCCCAATGTTGTTGGGGCCATAGATTGCACCCATGTCGGGCTTGTTCCACCACAGGCAAGTGAGCACATTTACCGCAATCGCAAGCATTACCACTCCACTGGTGTGCCTGGCAGATATGACCATCTCGCATGTGTGTGCCAAATTCCCAGGCTCGGCCTAAGACTCCTACATCCTGCGGAACAGCATTGTGCTCCAGCTGATGGCTAATCTTCTGCCCGAGCGTGCATGGATTGTGGGTGAGTATGCCTAGTTGCGTGGCAGCTGGGTGTGTGACCTGCTGCCCTCAGCCTCTGCGACATTGCAATGTCTATTTGTGTTTGTCATACCTAGGTGACTCTGCATATCCCAACCGTCCCTGGTTGCTGAGCCCACTGCAGAATCCCAGGGCCCTGGCTGAAGTCCGCTACAATGAGGCCCGTGGGAGGACACGTCGTGTGGTGGAGCGTACTTTTGGTCTGCTCAAGTCACGTTTCCGCTGCCTGGACAAGACCGGAGGTGCACTGGCATACTCGCCCAGGAAGGTGTGTCAGATTGTGGTGGCATGCTGCATGCTCCACAACCTAGCCATTCGCAAGGAGATTCCCCTGCTCCTGGATGATGGTGAGGACCCAAGGCCCCATTCTGCAAACCAAGCCATGTCCAGTGATGAGGACAGTGGAGAGGAAGAAGGTATTGACCTTCGTGAACAGCTCATCACCCGCTACTTCACTTGAAGGTGGGTGTCAATGTGCAACATACCCATTGTCTGCTGATATTGCTGTTGTCCTGAAGGGGCATGTGAGAATTGTAGCAGCAGCCAGTTGTAGACTCAGTGGTGGTTGGCAATGTTTCTGGGACAGGTCATTTGGGAACATCAACAGGACGTGTATGTTGACACTTGTTGCCCATTGTGACATGTGCATGTTGGGTTATCCTGATGGTAGGAGTTGTGTGATGTCTGTGATGCCACACCCAGACCAGTGAAAGTAGTTCTGTTGTGTTTCCCTAGGTGCCTTCAACTTCTCCTTGCCTACATACATCCATGGTCTTGGTACATTGTGATCATGTTGAAGACTGTATATCGTGCAATAAAGACGGAGCAGACACAACAACATGTGTGTAAGGTTATTTTATTTTCAATGGTGAGATGCGAGGGGGGGTGTACATTTCCATCGGGGGTGGGTGGAGCAGTGAGTTGACAGTTGTGGTAGATGAGATAATCGAGTAGTCACCACATTGCTGTGGTGACCCAGTCCAACAGACAGATACCATTCACAAGGCAGTGTGCGGAAGAACAGTCCAAAAAGTCAATGCAGTGGTGGAGAGGGTTGCCATCATGGCTGGCTCTGTGACCTCCAGATACTTCCAGGGTCTTCTTGGGACGGCCCCTTCGTCGTTTGGCTGTGGGGGGCTCACCCTTCGCTGTGGGCGCAGGGGAGGATGGTAAACTGTCATTGTGCGGCCCACCAGAGGGAGGTGGAGGTGTTGTCTGTGGCACATGCCTGTCCCTCAGTACCACCACTTGCTGGCCCAAGAGGTCCACGATTTGTCCCATGTGGGTGTTGATGGACCTCATCAGCAGGAGGAGCTTGTGCAACAGTTCGTCCGACCGGCCCGTTCGTCCCTGGGCCTGTTTGTATGCGCCCAGGACTCTGGTAATGTGTTCCAGGGATTGGGTCCCAGCCTCCTGGTGTCTGTGGGGGACCCTGCCCCTCCCACCTGCCCTGCTGCCACAGACCTGTTGCCTCACCACTGTGGGCACCCGCATCCTCTCCCTGCTCTCCTCTGTCGGTGGTGTGTGCTGGTCATCCTCTGGGACAGGAAGGGTGTTGCAGGCAGCACTGGTGATGGTTGTGGTGGTGGCCGCACAGGCCATGACAGTAGGGGTCTGATGTGAAGTTGTTGTTGGTGCAGATGTGGTGGGGGGACGATGGGGTCCTGGCACCTGTTGCTCCCTGGCACACCAAATGACCTGGCCTCGAATTCATCGTCCATGGAATCCTGGGAGTCAACATCCAAGAGTCCATGTACCAGGGGGGGAGACTGGCTCTGCAGGTTGCTGGTGTTGTCCTTTGCAGTGAGTTCTTGGTCACCTGTGGGTCAGATGGGAAATGGTCATTGTAGTGCACCCGGCAAGCTTTGTGTTAGTTGTGTGTCATTCACTTTTTGTACACTGCACAATTTACAGATCATCACATTGTTGACTATGTGCACTACTGTGCATCCTGACATGATGCAGTGGTACTTGTCCATAGTGTGAGGTGTCAAGGCATACCATGCGACCCGTGCACAATTAAGGATTATACGGACTTGCTGCCATCTAGGGCCTGGCACAACATGTATTTAATTGAAAACTCATTGTTGATTTGTCTTACCTGGCAGACGTCACATCTGGCCATGGACTGGCCATTGTCATCTCCTGCATACCTTTGTCCTGTCATGTGCATATCTTGATTTGTACCTCCTCACATGCTTTCATATTTTTCGAATGGTCCTTGTTGCACTTGCCCTATGGCGATGCATATGTAACTAGGTGCTGTGCATGATTGTGCCCTGACTTTCTTCTACTTATACATTGGTGTATCACACTTTGGTAGCTGTGACAGTTTCCTTAGCTTACCTGTGTGCACACTGTGCTTGGCAATGGGGTAGGTATTCCTCTTTGTGCAATGAGAGGGCTGGTGTTGTCATATGGCACCATTTAATTTGTGACAAATGGGTGGGTGCACGTACTGGCTACTTACCTGTAAGTTTGTTTGGTGTACTGCAATGGCTTCCAACTGCTTCTGGGGGGGAGGGCTCCATCCTGCTGAGGTGTGGGACAGGGGGCATGGTGGGAGTAGTGGTGCAGGCCTCCCACCCCCAAACACCCTCACTGTGATGATGGTTACCTACCTGTAAGTTTGTTTGGTGTACTGCAATGGCTTCCAACTGCTTCTGGGTGGGGGAGTGCTCCATCCTGCTCAGGTGTGGGACAGAGGGAATGTTGGGAGTAGTAGTGCAGGCCTCCTACCCCCAAACACCCTCACTGTGAAGATGGTTTGATGAGGGTGATGTAATGGCTTCCAAATGCTGGGGGGGGAGGGCTCCATCCTGCTGAGGTGTGGGACAGGGGGCATGGTGGGAGTAGTGGTTCAGGCCTCCCATCCCCAAACACCCTCCCTGTGAAGATGGCCACCTACCTGTGAGTTTGATGTGGGTTGTGTAATGGCTGACACATGCTTCTGGGTGGGGTGGGGTGGGGAGAGGGATCCATTTTGCTAGGCTGTGGGACAGGGGGCATGGTGGTAGTAGTGGTGCAGGCCCCCACCCCCAGACACCCTCCCAGGGAAGATGGCTACCTACCTGTGAGTTTGATGTGGGTTGTGTAATGGCTGACACATGCTTCTGGGTGGGGTGGGGAGAGGGATTCATTTTGCTAGGCTGTGGGACAGTGGGCATGGTGGGAGTAGTGGTGCAGGCCCCCCCCCCAGACACCCTCCCAGGGAAGATGGCTACCTACCTGTGAGTTTGATGTGGGTTGTGTAATGGCTGACACATGCTTCGGGGTGGGGGAGGGATCCATCTTGCTGATGCTGTGGGACAGGGGGCCTGGTAGGAGTTGTAGTGCTGTCTGCCTGTACACATGCCCCCATGGTTATGTTGGTAGCTATGTTTGGGGTGAATGGGAGTGGGTGAATGTTAGATCTGTGAGCCATGTTTTTGTGGGTGTGTGGTGCAGATGGATGGTATGTGTCCTAGGTGGTGTAGCTTTGTAGTTGTGCAAGACAGTACATAGCAGAGTGGCGGTAGTCATTTGTTTGCACTTATCAGCCTCCACTCTCCGGCTACTCCTGTGAGACTCTCTGGATGCAGTATGGCAAGCACCTTCTCCTCCCATTGTGTGAATCGTTTTGGTGGAATGGGAGGGCCACCGCCAGTCCTCAGAGCCAGCTCACGGTTCTTGCTCCTCCTCTCCTTGACCACCCTCTTCAGATCATGCCACCGCTTCATGATCTCCTTTTTTGATCTTGGGGTGGTCCCTACTGCATTGACCCTTTGGACTATCCTTGCCCACATTTGTGTCCTTGTGGCTAGTGGTGACTGTTAGACCAGGGTACCAAAAAGCTGTGGTTCCACTCTGACTATCTCATCTACCATAAACTTCAACTGACTCTCAGCGAATTTGGGCATTGCTGTGTGGCCATGGTGTGTGGTGTGCAAAGTGGTTGTGGGTGCAGGAGTGTGAGTGGTGGTTGTGGTTGTGCTGTGTATGGTGTGTGTTGTGCAGGGGGGCTAGTTGTGCAGGTGTGGAGGTGGTGGTGGTGCTGTGTGTGGTGTGGCTAGTGATGTTGTGTCCTTTGCCTCTCCTGTTTGCTGGGGTATGTGTCCCTTCTCTCCTGGAGTATTGCAAAGGATTGTGGTCAGGGAAGGGGCTGGTTTTATACTCAGCTATGTGGGTGTCTCCAATTGGGACGTTGCTGTCAGGTGTGTTGTCCTGGGATTTGTATTTTTCTTTTTGCCATGTGGTTGTGTCATTGGGGTGTGTTTTGCGTATTTGGGGGGCATGGCTAGTTTTCTGTGTGCACTTTTTGGCCTTCTTCTGGCTTTTTTGCTTCGCCCGCCATATTTTTTATGGATTGTCCTCTGCGGTGGCTGTGCTTCAGCTCTTCCTCTGGCTCTCCTATTCATCCCATTGTGCGACTGCGGCGGTCGGATACAGCGGTACGTACCGCGGGACCGTCATGGATATCCTAATTTCCGGTGCGGTGTCTCCGCTATACTTGCGGCGGGTTGTTGTTTTTCCGCCGCAAATCTGACCGCCGCGGAAGGATTTTGGCCATCTCTGCCCGCTACAGACGGTTTTTCTTGGCCTCGTTCTGCCGCAGTCGTTTTTTTTGGGCGGTTGATCCTAATTTGGCCGCCGGTTTTCCCACAGTGCCGGCGGTCGGTTGTTTCCCGCTTCTATGGCGGTCGGGGTGCTTTTCCGCCCGCCATCCTAATGGACCTCTAAGCTTTTACTCCTCCCATCATCTAGGCACTACCCATACAGACCTTCGATCACCCAGGTACTATCCTTGCAGTTATACAATCACCCACACATTAATAAAGCACTTACAAAATCACTCAGATTCTATCCATGTACTCCTTCAATCACTCACACAAAAATTCATACAACACTCAAAATATTTTCTTCTTTAAACCAAATAGGCGGTTCTAAAAAGAACCATTTTTTCTTCTTTTGTTGTTTTCTTCTTTTTTTGTATTTTTTAAACAATTTTTAAAAATGTTTTGGTGTCTATTTTATTCAAAAACTGAAAAAAACAGAGCCAATAACAAAAACATGGCAAAAAATAGTCAATTTAACAGCATTGCATAAAAGAACATCATTTTTTTTTACAGTGGTGACTGGATTGCAATGAGGATTGCATCCATCGACGGCTCCCCTACGCAAAGAGTTTTTCTGTATTTAATGCAGACCTGCTCTACACAAGCTAAATCACGATGAATGGTTGCAGGTGTTGTGCCACTTGAAGAAGTACTGGGCCCATCATGTCCTTCTTTCTCCTGTTGCCGCCTTAGTTGTTCTTGGGCAAGTCTTCTTGGATGTATAGTTTGAAGATGTTTTAGCATCGTTGATGTGCCACATGAATACTTTTTATCTGATCCACGTGAAAGCACTTGCTCACAAATTTAGAAATTGACTTTCCTTGCATTAACCTTCTTTTCTCCTGGTGGTATAGTAAACAATGCCCATACCACACTTTCACATGTCTTTTTGCGAGGTTCCTCCAAATCTTCTTCTTCCTCTGGTGGAAGTTGCTGTGATAATGATGCAGCAACCATTTTCAGAAGAAGGAAAATAAACACCAAAAAGATGTAAAACACACCTAGTAGAGAACAGCTCTGTCTCTATAGATGGTCCTGGAAGAATGAAAGAAAAATGGGTGGGGTCCTAGAACTTATAGAATAAAAAGCCTGTAAACCAATCATAAACTTTCTTTTCAAGTCACATGGAATTCGCGTAGGGTGCGCGCAGTGGCGCGGAACGTAAGTGCACCCGAAGTGGTTCCACAAAAATACATTTAAAAATAATGAGGGGCATTAGGATGACGGGCGGACTTAGTCCGCCCGCCATCCTCTCGGAGAATGGGACCGCCCGCCATCAGTGCGGGGGTCCCATTGCAGACATTAGGATGCGCCCGCCACACTGGGGCTCTCAGCACCATCCGCCACAATGCCAAGAAGGCATGTCATGCACTTCCATGCACAACATGGCAGGCACTGTGCGGTGCCTGCCATTTTGTGCATGGAACTGCAGGGGGGTACCATAGGTACCTCCCATATGCACCCCCTACCCCCCAGGATCCCTAGGGGCCCGCTATGGGCCCCCAATGGCAAAAACCGCCTGCCTGCATAATAATATGGATGGCGGTGTCTACCAGACACCGCCACCATACAAAATGCTTTTCTGCCCGGTAGGCAATCGGGCGGATTGCCTACCGGCGGAAAACCGGCGGACGATCTTCCCGTCCGCTGGGGTACCCCCCGCCATGAAATACATATGCGGTGACGTTGCAGCACCAACAACCAATGAAAAATACCTACAACTAAAATAACCCAATAAGATTGAAAGCACAACTAAACAAACACTATGGGGCTGATTCCAATCCTGGAAAAAGGCTGTACAAATCGTTGTATGGAGCGTTTTTCCCGTACAACTCGTACCCGGTAAACTTTTCTTACAACCTAGGAAGTACGATTCGTACAGAAAGCCTCTTTCCATACAAATCGTACAAAAGACCATACAGCTAAAATTAACCAACGATTCTGATCCGGAACATCTTGTACGCGATGTCTGTATGTATTTAAGCAGCGGTTTCCAGCCCAGCAAGTACGATTCGTCCCTACGGCACTCCGTACGACTCTTTTCTTACGGGAGCCAAAAACAGCTGTAAAAGCAGAGTCCCCAGGGGTACGAGTCATACAGGCATACACCCCATGCATTGTGTATGCACTGTGCGTACCCCCAACATCACGTTTGTACTGTGCGTACCCCCAACATCATGTACCCCAACATGACGTACCCCAACATCGCGTACCCCAACATCGCGTATGTTCTGTGCGTATCCCCAACATCGCGTACCCCAACATCGCGTACCCCAACATCCCATACCCCAAAATCGCGTATGTACACACGTACATATGCGATGTTGGGGTACGCGATGTTGGGGTACGTGATGGGGTACGCGATGTTGGGGATACGCACAGTACATACGCGATGTTGGGGTATGCGATGTTGGGGGTACGTACAGTACATACGCGATGTTGGGGTACACGAAGTTGGGGGTACCCACAGTGCATATGTGATGTTGGGGTACGCACCGTACATACACAACGCAAGGGGTGTATGCCTGTACGACTCACACTCCTGTATGACACCCAGGGAACAACTTTTCCCGGGATACGAGTCGTACAAAGTTCGCTTCGTAGCGGGTAATGGCATTCCCCGTGTACAGGACGTTTTCCTTTCAAATCGGAAAGCCGGTCCTGATC
Organism: Triturus cristatus; assembly: GCF_964204655.1. Lineage (NCBI taxonomy): Eukaryota > Metazoa > Chordata > Amphibia > Caudata > Salamandridae > Triturus > Triturus cristatus. The sequence goes on from NC_140581.1 coordinate 391,427,264, forward strand.
GTACTAGTACGGTTGGACTGCATTTTTACAATTTGTACGGAAAAGTGTCCAGGTCCGTCTAGTACAACTTTTCCCGATCCGATTTGTAAGGATCGGGCAGATCCGTACAAATCGGATCGGGAAAAGCTGTAGTTTTTCCCGTATGAATTGTACTTCACGGGTCGGACGGGACTTGTACAATTTGTATGGAAAAATTTACCGATACGAGTCGGACGGGAAAAAAAATACAGGATCGGAATCGGCCCCTTTATGAACAAAAGAAAATGTAACATTGCATGCACCAACAACAAAACCAAGAACAAGGGGAACCTCTGCCGGATTGCTGCTGCGACACTGGACTTCTTCATTGAAAGCTCTGAATACAAATTCAAAAAGTAAGTAAAATATCTATTTATTGTTACAACTGCATAAAATAATCGTAAAGCACTTTCTGTAATAATTAAATAATGAATCTATATTTTTTCTTAATTATATCTCCTCTACAGAAACTTCAACACATACTCAACTACCTTCAAACATCATCCAAAAACCACCTTGCCAAAAAGTAAGTATAAATCTCAATTGAACTATTAAAACAAGTAAAATTCCCAACCCAAATAGCCCACTAACCACACAAACCCCAAAATGAAATAAATGCTGTTAAATACATTTATTAAAATTAACATTTTTCTTCTGCAGGAAATCAAAATAAACACTTAAGGCAAGCACTAACAGAAACACCTCAGCATCAAAAAAGGTCAACATATTCAAACATGTAAGTATGATGTATATAAAAACCTATATTAAAATTAAAAAAAATACAATCCATTTAACATTTTTTATATACATTTCTCATAGAATTTGAATCATCAGAATGACTGAAGATGCCAAATTCATAACTTCCCAGAAAGGAAAATTGTTATTATGTTATATGAGATATATCTACACACAGGAGAAACAGACAGACTACAAAGGTAATTGGAAATGCTGCAAATATTATTCAAATGCATTTTATGGCCGGGCTACAACTAAAGAAACTACCATGTTACATGTTAAGGAACATAACCACCCCCCTAACATAGCTGAAATAGAAGTGAGAGACGATTTAGACACTCTGAAAGAAGCTAGCACTAGCTCTCAAAGACCTATTACCGAAATAGTAAAAGATGTACTCCCCAGAGTTCCAGACCATGTAACTGGCCTATTACCCTCTGTCTCAACGATGAAAAGGCTAATAGCTAGAACAAAAAAAGCCACTGCAGCCACCCCACCTACCCCCAAACCTTTCAGTGAAATACAAATACCACCTGAACTCACTGTAAGTCATAATGAACACCAATTTCTACTTTATGACAATAAATCTAATGCCAAAATAATTATTATAACTCCGAAAAACTTACTAAGCTACAGAATTGTGAAACATGGATGATGGATGGAACATTTAAAATATGTCCCAAACCATTTTACCAATTATATACAATCCATGGACTGTATCCCAATACCAACATCCCATTTACATATGCCCTGTTACCAAACAAACAAACCACAACCTATGTAGAATTCTTAACAAAATTATAGCAAGAAACTAATAATTACTACCCTCAAAAAATTATCATAGACTTTGAACAGTCAATGAAACAAGCCATCCTGAAAAACTACCCTCACACAGCAATCCAAGGTTGCTATTACCACTTTAACCAATGTATTTAGAGACACCTTTAAAAATTCACGCTGAGTGTGGAATATGTTACTAATAGCAATTTGTATATGAAATAAAAAAACTAATTGCACAATCGTACGTCCCAATAACTGATGTAGCAGAACACTACATTCTCTTAATAGATAACTAAGTCCCCTACTCGACTATTTCGAAGACACTTGGGTGGGAAGACCACACAGATCTGGACACAGAAGATAGCCTAAATACCTCATACCATGGTGGAATGTATATAACAGTACCCTAAACAAAGAAGCAAAAACTAATAATGCTGTGGAAGGATGGCATAATGCTTTCCAAGCCACAACAGGCAGAACCCAACCAACACTACGTAAATGACTACAATCCTTCCAAAACGAACAAAGCTACCAACAACTAAGACTTGAACAGTCTGTAACACAACTAGTTCCAAAACTAACTAAACCGACTAAAACAATGTTCAAGCACTTACAATACAAAGTAAGACTCTACCCAAACACTAAAGGGCTTGAATACCTAGAAACAATAACTAAATCCCTACTTTAGAACAGTACTACAAAAACATAGCAATATCGTAATTGTTCATTAAATTCCTAAATAAACATTTCTCTGCAAACATATAAAATATTAAAATTCTTTCAATTAACTTTAACTAACTTTGAAAAATTATTTGACATAATAAATATATTTTACATGTTTACAAACATCAATAAAAAGGACAAAAATTACATTTCCCTCCCATTATAAATAATTTAAAATTACTTACTTTTTTGTCGCTGAAGAATTGAATCCAAATTGCCATTAATAAATCCAAATATGTAAAGATCCCAAAACTTAATTAAAACTCCCCCAAAATACAACTGTAAAAAATATAATCCAGCGACAACATATCTGTAGACTCCAATCCATTAAAACCCCCAAACAATAGAATTAAGAAAAGAAGCACTCCAGGAAAACCCAAAAAATAAAGGATCTGTAATATAATTATTAGCTTACTAGAAACTACTACACAGTTTCTTTAAAAAGAAAGCATGCTTCTTCCAACGGCAACCCCCAAATGACAAAAACGTGTAAAAAAACAACACAATCCCTCCCGCAAAAATACACAAAATCAATATAAAACACACATAAACACACTAATAACACCATATTCTAAACATATTCAAACATGTAATACATATTCTAACACCTACCTAACAACGAACTAACTGCATTTCACAAACGCAAAACAATTAACTAAACCGCACCAACAACACAAAATTCAAACTGCACATACACTATACATTACTTAACTACCTTCAAACTACACTTAAATTAAGCCTATAAATAATTAAATTAAACTTACATTGACCAATGCGACGCAGCTTCCAACCGCGAGCTTTTCCCCTCAGAAATGACCTAAAACAACAGATAACCCACAAAATACAACTAAGGGGCTGATTCTGATGTCGGACGGTAAGGCTCCAACCGATGGTCGGAGCCCTTCCGCCCGCATCGGAACATGCCGTTCGGATTCCTTTCCGACCAAGCCCTTCCGATGGGCTCGGTCGGAAATGAATCAGACTCGGATTTCCGGATGGCTTACGACGGGCTCGGAGAGCCCGTCCACCATCCGGAAACCCTTCAGTACTCCCCCGGCCGGCTCTTTCCGACCGAGGGAGTACGATGGCAGTTTCCCACTGTCTTTTCATGCTGGTCCAGTAGGCCAGCATGAAGCATGCGAGGCCACCGAATGGCAGCCTGTGGGGCACCTATGGTGCCCCCCTGTTGATCCCTGCACCCAGCGGCAGGCACCTTTGGGTGCCTGCCACAGGGTGCAGGGATGAACTGCATCCCTGCATTTCACTATGCGAGCATGCATTCCGTTCGGAATGCATGCTCCCATTGTGAAGTATATGAGTGTGACCAAACAGGGTTCGGCCGCATCGTACTTGCAGGTCTGTACCCGACGACAGTAGGTTGGTCAGTTACGGTCCCTGACCGATGTCAGGTAGACTCCAGTCCGTCCGACATCGGAATCGGGCCCCTTAGTTTAGAAAATGGCTACCTAATTGAAATAACAAAAATACTTTTTTACATTAAAATCAATGTACATTACAAATGCAATACTAATTTATTTTTTTAAAACCTTGTAATTAATATTACTAATGTACTATATGTTTTTTCTTTACTGTTAATTCTTTTAAACTATAATAAATATTCGAAAATGTATAATATTTATTATTATACATTAAAATAAAGTATGTTAACTTACCAATGTGATTAAAAACAATTGTAATGTTTGCTAAAAATATGAAAAAAGAATTGTTACAAAATATTTTTCTTTATCAAAATGTTTTCTTACCTTAATAATTTTATTTACAACTTAAATATTATTATACAAAATATAATATTTCTTAAAAACAATGCAGAAAATATAAAAAAGTCATACACTGAAAAAATTGTTAAAAAATGAATGTTATTAAAAATTTACACTGTATCTAATTATGTAATTCATATTTACAATGCAAATAAATATTCTATAACTGTTACCAAAAAACTTATAGAAAAATGTATAAGAACCAGTGAACAACTACATCTTAATTTACATATTTACGAAGTTCTACATTATACAAAAGTTAGCTTTGTTTCATGTGTACTATACTTAAAAATTATATGTTTAAATATGTACTAAATATGTAATGTATCCAAAAATAACAAATATATTATTTCTTCTCTTTATGTCAATATATATATATTAACAAAGGATATTATTTATTTGCTTGACTCTTTGAATGAAAATGAAAACTTTAATAAAATATAAATATTGTGTTGTATTTAAATTCTATATTAATTGTTGTTTTCTGTATTTACAATAAAATATTTATTCTTTTAACACATAGATAAAATACTATTATCACTTAAACATAGATTTGTATCATTAATATTAATACAAATTAAAGAACCATTATTTTACTATTGCCACTCTACACTATATCAACTCAGGGTAACAGCAGGACACCAAACATATATAATTTACTATTCCTGCTCCAAACTGTACCAACTCAGGGTGGGTGCTGGACACTAAACACATATAATTTACTATTACCACTCCAAACTACATTAACTCAGGGAAGGTGCTAGACACTAAACATATATAATTTACTATTCCCACTCGAAACTACATTAACTCAGGGAAGGTGCTGGGCACTAAACATATATCATTTACTATCCCCAGTCCAATCTGTATCAACTCAGGGTGTGTGCTGGACACTATGGAGCCCATTAGGATGGCAGGTGGACTTTAGTCCGCCCGCCACCCTAGCAGTGCTGGGACCGGCCGCCAGTGGTATGGCGGTCCCGCACCTGCAATTAGGATGCCACCGCCACCGTGGCGGTGGCATCCTCCATTTCCAGCATTGTGGTGGGTGGTGCTCAAAGCACCACCCGCCACAATGCTGGGAATGCACTGTGTGCATTGTTATGCACAAGGTGACAGGCACTGCGAGGTGCCTGCCACCATGTCCATGACAATGCAGAGGGGTACCATAGGTGCCCCCCTGTGCACTGCCCACACCCCGTAAACCCTGGGGGCCCGCAGCAGGCCCCCAAAGACAAAACCGCCTGCCTTTCCATGGCGGAGTCTCCGCCATGGAAAGGCAGTTCGCCGCCACAATGATAATATGGATGGCGGTGCCTGCAAGGCACCCCCACCATATTCCTGGGCTTTTTTGCCCGGTAGGCAATTGGGGGGATTGCCTACCGGCAGAAAAACGGCAGATGGTCTTCCCGTCCGCCGGGGTCCCCCCCGCCATCATAATGTGTTGGGGGAAAAAGTCATAAGGGCGGTGGATTTTAGCGGGCCGATTGCCACCGCCATACGGGCGGTGGCGATCCACCCGCTATCGTAATGACCCCCTAAACATATATAATTTACTATTCCCACTCCAAACTACATTAACTCAGGGAAGGTGCTGAACACTATACATATATAATTGACTATTCCCGCTCCAAACTGTACCAACTCAGGGTGGGTGCTGGACACTAAACACATATAATTTACTATTCCCACTCGAAACTACATTAACTCAGGGAATGTGCTGGACACTAAACATATATCATTTACTATCCCCAGTCCAATCTGTATCAACTCAGGGTGTGTGCTGGACACTATGGAGCCCATTAGGATGGCAGGTGGACTTTAGTCAATCAGCACATCTATCAACACGGATATAGAGGCCTGTAACAACTGCCCACGGTTGTCCACTTTCAGAGCACTTTCCCTTACCGAGGTATCGTCCACGCTGGATAAAATGAAAAGCGGATCTCCCCTTGACCCAGCCCCGGTTAGATTCCTGAAAACCGTGTCGACCAACATAGCCCCTACCATCAGGGATCTTATCAACATCTCTTTCTCCCAAGGAACGGTGCCCTCTAACTGGAAGAATGCGGTTGTCAGGGCCTTGTTGAAAAAGTCCCATCTTAACCCGGACGACATGGCAAACTACAGACCCATTTCGCTGCTCCCAATTTCTTGAGACAAACTCTCTTCTGCGTCAATCCCAAACAGGATTCCGGCCCGGCCATGGCACGGACACTGCCCTCCTCGCCGTCATCGAGGAGGCAAGGTGTATCCTGGATTCAGGAGGATCAGTGGCAGTGATCCTCCTGGACCTCAGTGCCGCCTTTGATACGGTGGATCACCGTGTCCTTCTACATCGCCTGGCCAGGGCAGGAATTGTGGGAACTGCACTAGCATGGATTGAATCCTTCTTATCCGACCGCTCCTTCCAGGTGTGGGACGGTAACTCACGTTCAGACTTACTATCACTTAAGAACGGAGTTCCCCAGGGATCATCGCTCAGTCCCACCCTGTTTAATGTATACATGGCCCTGCTAGAAGATGTCGTGACCCCGTACGGGATAAAAATAATAAATTATGCTGACGATACTCAACTCGTCGTTTCCTTGTCCCACCTGGATAACCACCCAGATAGCCTGCTGAACTGTCTCCAGGACATTCACATCTGGATGTGTGAATCCTCCCTGAGGCTGAATGGTGAAAAAACTGAAATTATGCTGCTAGGCAATAAATGGACGTCCATCCCTCCATCAGTATGGCCGGACGCCTTCGGTGAAATTCCAACACCAAAAAAAGAGATCAAAACACTAGGAGTATGGTTGGAACCTGACCTCACCATGAGGACCCAGGCTGTCAAAACAGCTGGCACCTGTTTTGGTCTCTTGCGATCGGTTCGCAAGATCCTCCCTCTTCTCCCCCTCTCATCCAGGAAACTTCTGGTCCAGGGGCTCATATTAGCCAGGCTCGACTACAGCAACGCCATCTATCTTGGGGCACCGGAATTCACTCTGGCCAAACTCCAACGCACCCAAAATGCGGCGGCCAGGCTCATTATGAACCTTCCACCCAGAGCTTCAGCCAAACCGGCTATTAAGGCCCTACATTGGCTCCCCGTTCGCCAGAGAGTAGAGTTCAAAGCCTTGTGCACCACCCATAAGCTCATCAACGGGGTTGGTCCGGCTGCTCTGAAAGATATGGTCATCCCCTACAAAGCCCCCAGATCCCTTCGCTCCGACGCCGAACACCTGGCCACTGTTCCAAAATTCAAGAAGGCCCGCACAGGTGGTCGCCGCTTCTCGGTCAAAGCGTCCACAGGATGGAATTCTCTTCCACGCAGTCTACGTTTGGAATCCTGTCACGCTCTATTCCGAAAAAAACTTAAAACCTTCCTGTTTCGCAAATAGTCCATCCCCTCCTCCCCCTCTCCTGGTCCACTTGATTTATAGCGCGGGGATGCCTTCGGGTCACCAGGCGCTTTAGAAATCAATAAATAAATAAATAAAATAATAATATAATTTACTATTACCACTCCAAACTACATTAACTCAGGGAAGGTGCTAGACACTAAACATATATAATTTACTAATCCCATTTGAAACTACATTAACTCAGGGAAGGTGCTGGACACTAAACATATATCATTTTCTATCCCCAGTCCAAACTGTATCAACTCAGGGTGTGTGCTGGACACTATGGGGCCCATTAGGAGTGCTGGGACCGGCCACCAGTGGTGCGGCGGTCCCGCACCTGTAATTAGGATGCCACCGTGGCGGTGGCATCCTCCATTTCCAGCATTGTGGTGGGTGGTGCTCACAGCACCACCCGCCACAATGCTGGAAATGCACTGTTTGCATTGTTATGCACAAGGTGACAGGCACAGCGAGGTGCCTGCCACCATTTCCATGACAATGCAGGGGGGTACCATAGGTGCCCCCCTGTGCACTCCCCACACCCCGTAAACCCTGGGGGCCCGCAGCGGGCCCCCAAAGACAAAACCGCCTGCCTTTCCATGGCGGAGTCTCTGCCATGGAAAGGCAGTTCACCGCCACGATGATAATATGGATGGCGGTGCCTGCAAGGCACCGCCACCATATTCCTGGGCTTTTCTGCCCCGTAGGCAATTGGGGGGATTGCCTACTGGCAGAAAAACGGCAGATGATATTCCTGTCCGCCGGGGTCCCCCCGCCATCATAGGTGCCGATTACGATCCGGTAAAAACCGGGTACGAACCGTCGGTCGGAGCGTTTTCTCCGTCCGACTCGTACCCGGTCGTAAAACTTTACAAACATGGAATTACGATTCGCACGGAAACACCATTTCCGTACGAATCGTAAAAAACACCGACCGACGAAAATATACATACGAATGTGATCCGGGAATGCTGCGACGTGACGTCGGGACGCTTTCAGGCAGCGTTTCACGACCCAGGAACCACGATTCGAACCGACAGCAGTCCGGACGGCAATAATTTCACGGCACCCAAAAAGTGCTGGAAAAGCGAAGTACGGCGCGAAATGACCAGAGTAGGTGGCCCGTACACCCCCGCCCCCATACGTACACACCGACCCCCCCAGCCCCCGTATGTATGCGCCGACCCCCCCAGCCCCCGTACGTTCGAGTCGTACCCCCACCGTGTATGTACACCCGTGTACGTGTCGAACCCCCCGTGTATGTACACCCGTGTACGTTCGAGTCATACCCCCACCCGTGTATGTACACCCGTGTACATGTCGAACCCCCCCGTGTATGTACACCCTTGTACGTGTCGAACCCCCCGTGTATGTACACCCGTGTACGTGTCGAACCCCCCCGTGTATGTACACCTGTGTACGTGTCGAACCCCCCGTGTATGTACACCCGTGTATGTACACCCGTGTACGTGTCGAACCCCCCGTGTATGTACACCCGTGTACGTGTCGAACCCCCCGTGTATGTACACCCTTGTACGTGTCAAACCCCCCGTGTATGTACACCCTTGTACGTGTCGAACCCCCCGTGTATGTACACCCGTGTACGTGTCGAACCCCCCCGTGTATGTACACCCGTGTACGTTCGAGTCGTACCCCCGTGTACATACACGGGGGGTTCGACACGTACACGGGTGTACATACACGGGGGGTTCGACACGTACAAGGGTGTACATACACGGGGGGTTCGACACGTACACGGGTGTACATACACGGGGAGGTTTGACACGTACACGGGTGTACATACACGGGGGGGTTCGACACGTACACGGGTGTACATACACGGGGGGTTCGACACGTACAGGGGTGTACATACACGGGGGGTTCCACACATACACAGGTGTACATACACGGGGGGTTCGACACGTACACGGGTGTACATACACGGGGGGTTCGACACGTACACGGGTGTACATACACGGGGGGTTCGACACGTACACAGGTGTACATACATGGGGGGTTCGACACGTACACGGGTGTACATACACGGGGGGTTCGACATGTACAAGGGTGTACATACACGGGTGGGGGTGCGACTCGAACGTATGGGGGCTGGGGGGGTACGACTCGAACGTACGGGGGCTGGGGGGGGTACGACTCGAACGTACGGGGGCTGGGGGGGTACGACTCGAACGTACGGGGGCTGGGGGGGTTGGCGCGTATGCGGGCACATGTCTCCATGGTTGCTATGGGAGTTCGGTGCGGACGGTGTTTTTTCCATACGGTTGTAAAATCGGACGCACGGGATGGATCGTAATTCCGCGGTCGGACTTCACTTTTCACATTTGTACGGTAAATCGTCCATGGACGTGTCGGACACATTTTCCGACCCGAGGACGTGTGGGGAATAATTCCCAATGCGATTCGTATGGACTTTTTACCATGCGAATCGTAACTGCCAGTTTGTACGGCACTTGTACGATTCGTACGGTAAAAAGACCGGATACGAGTCGTACGGGGAAATTTTTTACCGGATCGTAATCGGCACCATAATGTGTCGGGGGGGAAAAGTCATACAGGCGGTGGATTTTTGCGGGTGGATTGCCACCGCCATACGGGCGGTGGCGATCCACCCGCTATCGTAATAACCCCCTAAACATATATAATTTACTATTCCCACTCCAAACTACATTAACTCAGGGAAGGTGCTGAACACTAAACATATATAATTGACTATTCCCACTCCAAACTACATTAACTCAGGGAAGGTGCTGGACACTAAACATATATAATTTACTATTCCCACTCCAAACTAAAAAAAGTCAGAGAAGGTGCTGAACACTAAACCTATATAATTTACTATTCCCACTCCAAACTACATTAACTCCGGGAAGGTGCTGGACACTAAACATATATAATTCACTATTCCAACTCCAAACTACATTAACTCAGGGAAGGTGCTGGACACTAAACATATATAATTTACTATTCGCACTCCAAACTACATTAACTCGGGAAAGGTACTAGACACTAAACATATATCATTTTCTATTCCCACACCAAACTGTATTAACTCAAGAAAAGTATTCAAAAATATAATTTTTAAATATAATGTCACCAAACAAATACATAAAAACATATAAAATAATACACATTAAACATATATTTACACATTCCCATTAATAATACATTTTCCCAAAAATATGTTATTTTTAAATCATTTTATATCATAATCCAAATTTTCATTTTATTTTTTTGCATTATTCTCAAAATTCATAATTTGTGTATTTAAACTCAACAAAATTATTTGCAAAAATGTCACAAAATATCAAAACATTGTTCAATTTAAAAAAAATATTTTAAATTATTTTAAAAATATTGTATTTTTTAATACTCTAGATTTTTTTAGATTGAAACACTCCCCACCCTTATCACCTATAACCACAACATCCCACTCCTAATGAAAAATAATATATTTTAAAATATTTTTGTGAATTTGTTAGAAAATGTAAAATTATGTTTTTAAAACACGCCCCACCCTTATCCCCTACAAACCCAACATCCTGCTCCTAAAACAACATTTAAAATGTCATCAATATTTTGTAAAAAAAAAAAATGTTAACACTCCCCACCCTTAAACCCAACATCCCACTCCTAAAACACAATTTAAAATGACATTAATATTTAAAAAAGTTTTAATATTTTTAAAAAACATTATAAACACTCCCCAAATTTGTCCCCTATAAACCCAACATCCCACTCCTAAACCATAATTCAAAATTTCATTATTATTTAAAATAATATATATATATATTTTTTAAAACACTCCCCACCCTATCTCCTAAAACACAATATAAAATGTCATTAATGTTTTTTTAATTTTGTAAAACAAATTTTAAAAAAACACTTCCCACCCGTATCCCCTATAAACCCAACATCCCGCGCCTAAAACACAAATTTAAATTTCATTTATATTAATACATTTTATAAATTTAAATCATTTTTTTAAAACATTCCCTACCCTTATCCCCTATAAACCCAACATCCGACTCCTAAAACATATTTTTATATAAAGCATGTATAATTTATTACAAATTATTAATACATTTAAAATTATAGACTATATAAAAAAATTCACATTTACAAAATCGATATTTTTTAACAACAATATTTTTAAAATTGATATTTTTAACGATAGTTTATACAACACAACAAATCGATATTCTTGACATCGATATTATATACAACGATATTTTTGACTTTCGACATTTAAAACTCGATATTATTGCACAACGATATTTAAAACTCAATATTTTGTCTACTTACCGAGTAAATGCAACCCCTGACACAGTTTTGCTCTACTTAGAGCTCTTCAGAGAGGTATAGCTTTGTCCAGGCACAAGGGAGCACCCAGTATAAGTCAAAACAATACCCTTTCAGGCATAGAGTGATGCATAAATTATGCAAAAAAGAAGCAGAGAACTCTAGGTAGTTCTCAAATTGAGGTGGGAAGCAGCTCCTGTATAGATCACTCTCAACACCAGCGACACTCAAGATCTGCTCACCTCAAATGTCTGCTTTGCTATCAAAGTCTTTAAGCATAGGATTAGCACAGTGCCATCCACCCCGAGATAGAAAGGGACAAAGTCGTTTGCCATTTCTACAGCAAAGTCTTTAAGTATAAAACTAGCATAGTGCTGTCCGTGCTGAGTTGTAAAATGACAAAAGCCAATTACCACTCCAGGCACAGTATTACATTTTTGAATTGGTAAAATAAAAACAAAGCCAACCTGAAATGAGTAAAAGCAACCCATGACACAGTGTTTCGCTCTACTTTGAGCTCTTCAGAGATGTATAGCTTTGTCCAGACACAAGGAAGCACCTTTATATATATATCAATATCCTACTGGTGACTGCCGCTAGGTAGTTATAGTTGGGACCTAGTTTCCCATAGGAAAATCATTTTTTGTTTTGATAATAACTTTGGCGCTGTTTGATGAATCCTCATAATTTTTTTTAAACTAGTTTGCCACTCACTCCAGCTGCTATCTTGAAAAAATCAGGGTCATTCGACAAATGTGAGCAGAGAAAAAGGGGGAGTCCCAAAATGCATTATCCCCATGCAATTTTTCCCATAATGATTTTAGACCGGGCTATAGCCCGATCCGGTGAACAGAATTACACCATTTTTGGCAGAAAGCTAGATCTTGGTCCAGAAAGTGGTTTTTGTTATTTGGTGTGAATCCATTCATAGTTTTTGAGATATTAAAGGAAAAACAAATCTGTATATCTAGGGATGCAAATATTTTGCTGATTGACCATGGCACTTTGCAAATCTGAGTGCCAATGGCAATGCTGTGATTGGCATGCTGCAACCTAAGTGGAAAGTTGTGGCTGCCATTTTAGGAATCAGGGAACGGCCCCCTGCTGGGAATAATGACATGACATGAAATGTAGTAGAAGGGAGCAGGGTAGAAGTAACCTGACCCCCTGGGTGCAATAAGAGGTATGTGATGGACCCCTGATGGGCAAGAAAATGTCCTGTAACAATTTTGTTCTCACATGCGAGAATTTGTGAATCTGATGTGACGTTCAGCGCGGACCCCCATGGAACAATGAGGTAGATTCACGAATTTGGCCGAAAATGTAAAAAATATGTATATACTTAGATTCTCACTCAGACACTAATGCATCCACTCAGAAACCCACATAGACACTCACATACCCACTTAGAGACCCGCTCAGGCACTCTCACACCCACTGGAAGACCCACTCAGGCACTCTCACAGCCACTCAGAGACCTCCTCAGACACTCTCCCAGCAAATCAGATGCCCAGTCAGACACCCACTGAGATACTCTCACAGCTACTCACAGATCCACTCAGACACTCATGCATCCACTCAGTCACTCACTGGCAGACCTGCTGAGACACTCATGCACCCACTGACTGATCCACTCAGACACTCTCACACCCACTAATATACCCAGTCAGAAACTCATGAACCCACTGAAACACTAATGCGCCCACTCACAACACCCACTCGGAGAGCCAGTGACTCACTTTGAACCCTACCCTGGTACTCTCACACCTCTGAGACCCACTTAGACATTCTTACACCTGCTCAGAGACCCACTCAGATAATCTCATACCCACTCACAGAGCCACTCAGACACACACACCCACTGGCAGACCCACTCAGACACGAATGCACCCACTCACAGACCCACTAAGACTCTCTAACACCCACCAAGTGGCCCACTCAGCCAAACTCCCACCCACTCAGAGACCCATTGAGACACTTGCACCCACTCAGATCCTCACTCAGATACTTTCACACCCACTTAGAGATCCATTGAGATACTCACACCCCAACTCATAGATCCATTGAGACACTTATGCTCCCACTCACCCTCACAGGTATCTTACACCCACTCAGATCTCTCACACCCACTCAGATACTCTCACACCCACTCAGACACTCTCACACCCACTCAGACACTCTCAAACCCACTCAGACACTCTCACACCCACTCACAGACCCACTCAGACACTCTCACACCCACTCACATACCCACTCAGGCATCTCACAACTATCCACAGACCCACTCAGGCATCTCACACCCTCCCACAGACCTACTCAGACTCACTCACACACCTACTCCAAAACTCACACACCTACTCAGTCACACACCTACTCAGACACCCTCACACCCACTCAGTCTCACACCTATTCACAGACCTACTCAGATACTCACACACCCACTCGCAGACCCATTGAGACATTCACACAACTCCTATTACACCCACACACAGACCCACTCAAACACTCACACACCTACTGATAGACTCACTCAGATAATCGTATACCCACTCACAGACCAGCTCATTCACATACCCAACTCAGACCCATTGAGTCATTCACACACCCACTCACAGAGCCATTCAGACAATGACACACCTACTTACATACCCGTACAGACACTCCCATACCCACTTACAGACCCATAGAGCCACTTATAAACTCGTTTACACTCTCCAACAGATCCACATACAGACCCACTCATACACCCTCCAAACCCCTACACAACCATTCACAGACCCACACAGCCAATCACACACACCTACTCACAGACTCATATAGCCTCTTACACCCATTCTACAATACATACAACTACTCACTCTCACCGTCTAAGGTTACAAGTTGCAAGTACAAACATTTTTTTAAAAAACCCTTTGAAATACACTGCAAAAAACAAAGATTGCAGGGACTTTATAGTTAGGGAATAACATTAAAAAAATAGACATTTACTGTAAAAAGCAAAGGCTATAGGAATGTTAAAGTTAGCAAATAGAATTAAAAAACATAGACATTTACCAAAAAACAAATATTACAGGGGTTATACATAGGACATAACATTAAAAAACACAGAAGTTCATTGAAAAAACAGAGGTTACAGGGATGTTATATTTAGGCTCGGATTATACACGTACAAAACCATAGAAATTCAGCAGTTATAGTTACCTGACTATAATTTACAATCCCACAATGTACTACTTATGACCTCCTTTTACATCAATCTTTTAATGTGGTCAGTGACATCACTGACAATATCTCAAATTACATCACTGATGACATCAATCATAGAACCACTCACACACCCAATCACACACCCTCACAACTTGTCATACACCCACTCACATGCCCATTGAACCACTCACACTGCCACTCACTCATCTGTAGAGCAACTCACACCCCTACCCACCCACTCAAAAAGCCATTCACACATATACCTACTCACACAGCCATTCACCCATGCAGTCACTCACAAAGCCACTCATTCACCAACATAGCTCCTCATACATCGTTATTTATCTATTCAGCCATTCACCCATGCACCCACCCATACAGACTCTCAACAGACCACTCACACAACCACTTATAAACCCATTCACACAAGCACTCTCAATTCTACTGACTCATCCATACAGCCACTCATACATATACTCTACAATGCAGCCACTTACATACCCACTCAGTAAACCAAATATCCATTCAAACTGGCACTTACTCACCCATACAGTCACTTACACACTCACCCATACAACCACTCACACAGCCACTCAGTCACTAATACAGATAAAATATATAACATAACGTGTATTTGTAAAGCACACGTTCACCCAGAGGTCTTTTGGCACTGAATAACAGATGTTAATTGTTACCCAACTCAATGGTACTCATTTTATCAACCTCAGATGGATGAAAGGCTGAGTGGACCCGCCGGGATTTGAACCTGTGACCATGAGGTAGAACACAGGCCCCTGCAATGGACGCATTAGTCCACTGAGCCACCAGACCCGACTCAAACAGCTACTCACTCACCCCTACTGCCACTCATACATCCACTCACTCACCAATACAGCTACTCTCAGCCACTCACTCACCAATACAGCTACTCTCACACCCACTTATTTGCCCATAAAACCACTCACACACCCAGTCACTCAAACACCCATTCACACAGAGATGCATCGTCACACCACCACTCACATATGTTAAGAAAATGGAATCACTCATTAGTAGTACACACAGTATACTAATTTAAGTTTTGTTGTACCTTAGTATATATGTTTAACACTCAAACATTAAGAAAACACTCACAATCACTAGATGATGTCATCAGTGATGTTCTTTGGGGATGTCATCAGTGATGTCACAGACCATGTCATGAGTGATGCAATATGTGAGGTCATAAGCAGTGCATTGCTGGGGCATTCGTTATAGTTGGCTCAGGTAACAGCTGAAATCTATGGTTGTGTACATGTACAATCTGAGCCTAACTACAACATCCCTGTAACATTTTTTTTTAAATTGAATTTCCAAGGTTTTTTTAATTCTGTTTCCAAATTATAACGCCCCTGCAACCTTTTGTTTTTATAGTGAATATATCTATACATTATAACCATATGTCTCTATCAGAAGAAACTTCCCACACACCAAATTGCAGTATCAACAGGTGCTTTATTTGCCATATGCACACAGTGGCAACATACCTTAACAGTCCTCCTGATTCTTTTTGGCTCGCGTACTGCGCCTTGTTCACAGGTGTGTACAACCTCTGACTTTAAGCAAGACCACGTGTTATAATTAAAATATCACAGACTGCTTTGTTGTTATGCAATCTGATGGTCATCCACTCAGAGTGCGCATTGGACATTCAAATAGCTTTTCATTTCCAAATGGCTTGTATGGTTAACATCAAAGGTCTCTTTTTAAAAAAAAAAACAGCAGTCATATTATAGTTCATGCCAAACCCATGTGCTATTGTATTTTATAACTCTCTTTTTAGGCACATTGCCACTGCCGTTAAATGTCTCATGCTGTGTCTAGAAAGTTCGCAAATGAGAACAAACTTCTCATTTCATCCCATTCCTACTTATTCTGAAAGTAATGGTTGGATTCTTCTGTATCTACTTGATTCGGTAGGGGTGGGTGGGTTGGCTCCAATCCATTAATATCCAAACACCTTTTCTCTGCCAAAATCAATCAGGGTGGCCTCAGAAAAAAAAAATGAAAAAAAAAATATATATATAGATAGATAGATAGATAGATAGATAGATCGATCTATATAGATAGATCTCTCTATATAGATAGATAGATAGATAGATAGATATCTATACCTATATAGATAGATAGATATTTGGGAGTTGGGAATTATGTATATACACACACACACACACACACACACACACACACACACACACACACACACACACACACACACACACACACACACACACACACACACACACACACTTAAAAAACAATGGGGTCCATTAGTATGTCAGGCGGATTGTCACCGCCCACATGGCAGTGGCGATCCGCCTGACATAATCCCCCGCCCGCCTCCCATTTCCCCCCACCATATCAGTATGGCGGGGGTACCGCGGCGGACGGGAAGACCATCTGCCGCTTTTCTGCCCGGTCGACGAGTCGATCGGGCAGAAAAGTGTTTAATATGGTGGCGGTGTCTGCTAAACACCGCCATACATATTTGTATGCAGGTGGGGAGCAGCCTTTCCGTGGTGGAGTTGCTGCCACGGAGAGGCATGCGGGATTCACATTTGGGGGCCCATTGCGGGCCCCCAGGAAGTTGGGGGGGTAGAGGGTGCACATGGGGGTACCTATGGTACCCCCTGCATTTGCATGCACAATGCCTCAGGCACCACGCGGTGTCTGCCACGTTGTGCATGCAAATGCACAACATGCATTTTTTGCATTGCGGTAAGGTGATGCTGAAAGCACCGCCTGCCGCAATGTTAAAAATTAAGGATGCACCCACCAGTGTGGCGGGCGCATCCTAATCACCCCCACAGGACCGCCGCACTTATGGTGGGCGGTCTCTTTTTACGTCAGGATGGCGGACGGATCCTAATGATGCCCTAAATGTTACAGGGTCATTATAGTTGGGAAATAAAAATTTTAAAACCTTAGAAGTTCACTGAAAAAAACAAATATTACTGGGACATTCTAGTTAGGCTCAGATTTCACGATTACAAAAACATAGAAATTCAGAAGTTATAGTTACCTGAGTTAACTATAACTTATGCCCCTGCTATGCACTGCTTATGACTTCACACATTACATCACTCATGACATGGTCAGTGACATCCCTGATGATATCAGCAACTGAGTGTTTTTAAGTGTTTGTGGGTGTTAAACATATATACTAACCTACTACAAAAATTAAATTAGTATACTAGGTGCACAAATCCTGAGTGATGTTACTTCTAACATATAGGGGCCGATTCCGATCCTGTAAAAAGGCCCTACGAATTGTCGTACGGAGCGTTTTCTCCGTACGACTAGCACCCGGTAAACTGTCCCTACAACCGAGGAAGTACGATTCATACAGAAAGCCTATTTCCGTACGAATCGTACAAAAGACCGTACGTGGAAAAAACACCTACGATTCTGATCTGG
Source organism: Triturus cristatus (assembly GCF_964204655.1). Lineage (NCBI taxonomy): Eukaryota > Metazoa > Chordata > Amphibia > Caudata > Salamandridae > Triturus > Triturus cristatus. The sequence goes on from NC_140581.1 coordinate 391,445,673, forward strand.
AACAGCTTGTATGCGACGTCCGGACGTATTCAGGCAGCGGTTTCCGGCCCAGCAAGTACGATTCGTCCCTACGTCACTCCGTACGGCTCTTTTTCTACGGGAGTCAAACACAGCCGGAAAAGCAGAGTTCAACGCGAACCGCTACGCAACGGAGCCCCGGTACGTGACGTACACGCCAGGAACCCCATCGTTCGTGTCATCCCGGTCCTCTTGGCCTACGACCTGGTGCACCACACCCGACGCACACGCCGCAGAAGGTGAGAACAACACCCAGGGGTCGGGGGGGGGGGTGAGGGGCACAAATCATACCCCATAACCAAACCCAAACCTATAATATGGAGGCCATACATTACCACCAGGGTCTGGTCACTTTGGGGGACGTGTCCAGCAACCCCTGCGTACCGAAACAACGGAAGTGGACGTGTACGGTGCGTACCACACGTACCCCTATGGCACCATTACAACAGTGGCACGGACCGTACCCACGCATGAATGCGTGGGTACGGTGCGTACCACACGTACAACTACGGCACCATGCCAACTCAGGTACAAACCGTACCCACACATGAATGCATGGGTACGGTGCGTACCACACATACCCCTACGGCACCATGACAATTCAGGTACGGACTGTACCCACGCATGAATGCGTGGGTACAGTGCGTACCACACGTACCCCTACGGCACCATGACAACTTAGGTACGGACCATACCCTGGGTATGGTGCATACCACACATACCCCTACAGCACCATTACAACTCAGGTACGGACCGTACCCACGCATGAATGCTTGGGTACGGTGCGTACCACACGTACCCCTATGGCACCATGACAACTCAGGTACGGACCTTACCCACACATGATTGCGTGGGTACAGTGCGTACCACATGTACCCCGACGGCACCATGACAACTCGGGTACGGACCATACCCTGGGTACGGTGCGTACCACACGTACCCCTACGGCACCATTACAACAGTGGCACGGACCGTACCCACGCATGAATGTGTGGGCATGGTGCGTACCACACGTACCCCGACGGCACCATGCCAACTCAGGTACGGACCGTACCCACGCATGAATGCATGGGTACAGTGCGTACCACACGTACCCCTACGGCACCATGACAACTCAGGTACAGATCGTATCCATGCATGAATGCGTGGGTACGGTGCGTACCACACGTACCCCGTTACTGCAGCAGTAAATTTGGGATAGGATGCGTACACATGCCAGGAATGTGGTCCTAGAGGACTGGCCCAGCATGTTACCTTCATATTGGTGTGTGTGTAGGTCCAGGCCAGCAGTGTACAGCCCCAAGGGGGTGCGTGGGTGGGTGCATATGACTCCCAGCAGTGGACAGACATATGAGGGGTGGGTGCATATCACTACCAGCAGTCTCCAGACATATGAGGGGTGGGTGCAGAGGACTCCCAGCAGTGGACAGACATATGCGGGGTGGGTGCATATCACTACCAGCAGCGTCCAGACATATGAGGGGTGGGTGCATATCACTACCAGCAGTGGACAGACATATGAGGGGTGGGTGCATATCACTACCAGCAGTGTCCAGACATATGAGGGGTGGGTGCAGAGGACTCCCAGCAGTGGACAGACATATGCGGAGTGGGTGCATATCACTACCAGGAGCATCCAGACATATGAGGGGTGGGTGCATATCACTACCAGCAGTGGACAGACATATGTGGCGTGGGTGCAGAGGACTCCCAGCAGCGTCCAGATCTATGAGGGGTGGGTGCATATCACTACCAGCAGTGTCCAGACATATGAGGGGTGGGTGCAGAGGACTCCCAGCAGAGGACAGGCATATGAGGGGTGGGTGCATATCACTACCAGCAGTGTCCAGACATATGAGGGGTTGGTGCAGAGGACTCCCAGCAGTGGACAGACATATGCGGGGTGGGTGCATATCCCTACCAGCAGTGGACAGACATATGAGGGGTGTGTGCAGAGGACTCCCAGCAGTGTCCCACTCCCAGGAGGATGGATGTCTTACACACACTGCATGACACACCACATGTGGGTGTGAGGACATATAACACATGCATACCCACCCATGGCGGATGCAGCACAATACACACCCAGATTTCATGCCAACAGACTGTATAGTCATGTAACTGCATACAAAACTAAGATAGCCAAAGGGAACACACACTGTCACGCACATCCCAGGATGATAGGAATGTCCAGGTGCTGGTCCAGCCACCAAGATGTTGTCTCTCATGGAAGGAATAGGGTTTAATTCCACCAGATACAATGCCCACAATTGTGAGTCAGGTGCCCAAATACCCTGCATAACAAGTACCATTTGTGTGGTAGGCCGTAATTACACACATGCATAGTGCTGAAAAGGGCCAATGTGTCCCTGAAGGCATTCCTACATACCCAAAACACAAGTACAGTGACTAGCAAGGATGGCACAGACGATTCAGCAGGAGACATAGGTGAGCAGGCATGGCCATTGTTGAAGGGATCCGTCACCAACAAAGGAAATGTTGACACAGGTCAGCACAACAATTGTGCAACTGTTTGCAGGGAAGATGTTAGGTGCCACAGTGGAAGGAACACTCCTTGGGACAATATAGCCAAAGAAAAGGAACACACACTACCAATGGCACACAGATACCATGGTCCACCTCATGACCATCATACAAAAACATTTCTCAGAACCCTAACACATTACCATAACAACAACTCCAGGAGCCTCATCACCAACATCAAGTACCTGAAATGCAATAGTGTTGAAAGTAAAAGAAAAGGCTTTATTCAGCACACAAAAATAATAAATTAAGAAGACACTATCTACAAAGGCCAATGGCCAGTCCTTTGTTATAGTCCAAGGGTGGACGTAGGGGACTGTGTCCACCCCTACCTTGCCTGCACAAAGTAACCTTAAGGTTTGTCGACTGGGGGGGCATCATCTGTGGCAGGACCAGGCACCTCAGGGACAGGAGGGGGTTGGGTAGGTGTGGAGGGTGCAGGGCTGGGCATCTCCACCACAGGGGGTGGGGCAGCGCCAAAGGTGGAGGTGAGCTCGGTGCTGCACACTGCTGCCAGGGCATCCAGAGTAACCCCTGCACCTGAAGAGACCCTAGGGCCAACGGAGGGGGGGTGGCCGAGGGATGGGGTGCGCTCTTGGGGGAGGGGTGGACATGGGGGTGGACTCAACTCCCCTGCCCGGGGACTTCCTCGCCCGCTTGCGGGGTTGTGTCACAGTGGGGGTGAGGGCCAGCCCACCCATGTAGAGCTCTTTGGGTGACAGTTTGGCAGGGGAGCTAAGGGGAGTGGTTTTGGAGGGACTGGGTTGTGAGGACTGCAGACTCTGACTGTGGCTGCGTGTCTGTCATTTGCCCCAGACCCTGTGGGTGTGCCTACATCCCCCTGAGTGTGCGTGCCAGGAGGTGTGTGCAGTATCTTACTTGGGGGTGTGCTGGATGTGTCTGTTGGGGTGCGTGCCCGTGACTGTCTGTGTGTGCATTGGGCAGGCATGGGAGAGGGCAGTGTGGATGGGTCTGGGGTAGGGGGAACGGAGCGCCGCAGGAGAGAAACTGCTTCCACCAGTGAAGAGTCCATGGACAGCAGAATCCTGCATTGCTCAGACATCATTGATGACATGTCCTCCACGAACGACACCAACTGTGTGAGCAGTTTAGTGTGTCCATGGAGGACATGCAGCACTGATGCCTGACCAACCTGCAACTGGCGCAGTGTGTCCACAGACTCTTCACTGAGGGCAGCAGGGGTGACAGGGGCAGGGGGTGCGGTGCCTGGTCCGAAGGAGACACGGTGGGACCATGCACGGACAGAAGGGACGGGAGCAACTGGGAGGGCGGAGATGTCAATGGAGGAGGTGGGTACAGATGGTGGGATGCTGCCAGTTATTGGGGCATCCTCTGCCTTCTCAGGGAGTTCAGCCTCAGACCCGTTGGCGTCGTAGATGCTCTCGCCTCCAGACAGGTCCTCCGACTGACTCCCCTCGCCCTCCGTGCCACTGGCTCCTGCTGACTCCACAGCACTGGCGGCACTGTCGCTGGGTCCCTCCTCAGGGTCCATGCAGGTGTCTCCCTCGCTTGCGGATGATGATGCTCTGGGCAAGGAGAAGAAACCAAAATGCATCAGTCACCTGTATACATCTGACACATGAGCACAAGAACAATTGGTCACAGTGCATATCAGGCAATGCATCATGAGTAACAGCTAGCTTACTCCGCACATATGTAAGCCCTGTACTGCCCAGTTGTTAGACCCACCATGCCACTTTGACACCAGGAAAATACATACACAAAAGGCCACAACTTGAATGAGAAATAAACTGAGAAGCTAGTGTCTGTGAACCAGTGAGCACAGCAATACAATGAAGTCATGACACATCTTGTTTAGCCTGAAAGAAACAGTAGTGATGCACTGAAGGTAAACTAACACACCTCAATACTCAAGGTGTCACCACACTCAGAGACCTGTAAGTCCTTTGGAACACAAAACAAACAAATGTTGGTACCTTGGGACTCACAATACTTTACACAATCTACATGTTTTGAATGTGCCAATTGGCCATTTCGTGAAAAGAACACTCATGTGGCTGCATGCAATATGTCGCACAAGGCAGTGCACACAAAAGTACATGCACACTGTCATTGAAGAAGCTGGCACCTTTTCTGAGAAGCCACTGTTAGAAATAAATGGTGTTGCAGAAAGTACATATACATGGGCCCACGGAGGTCCTGATGTCTTGAGACTCGTTAGTTTGTATCACCAACAACAAAGGAGTCTCACAAAATCAAGACCACTGTGGGGACATGTATATGGAGAATCTGCAACCCCATTTAATTTGAACAGTGGCTTCTTTGAATAGGTGCCAGTGTGTTCCATGAAAGTTGAAATGTTGTTTGGTGTGCGCTTCCTTGGTAGACTTTTTTCATGCAGGCACATCAGTGTACTTAACACAAATCATCCAATTTCCACATTTAAAACATGAACAACTGTTGACAAGTGCTGTGAGTGCCAAGGTACAATTTTGTAAGAGTAACAACTTCAATTATGTCAGTTGTCACCAGGCCATCCGTCACCTGATTACAGAGTTGGCTACACATATGACCTACTGCCTGTCATCTGGAGTGGCACACATGTCCACACCCAGGACAATGCATTAGCTAATGGGCCTGTAATTGGCTGGTAAAAAAGCCCAGCTGTACTGTGGGGACACCCTCATGGCAAGCCAGAATGGACACACAGATGTCAGCACACAAAGTCCAAAATGCGTTGCATCTGAACCACACACAGGTGCAAAAAATGTATGATCAGGATTCATGTCGGTAAAAAAATGGCACAGGCTGCAAAGCACGATCATTGAGCACTGGCCACCATCACAGGGGCACTGCACAGTGTATTTTTGTACAGGCAATTCTCACACACAAGTCAGACCTGGCAATGAATAATCAGGGTTGCACATGTATGCCTCTCCCGCATCCCCCCCCCCCAATACCTGAGTCAATGTGATTGATACAGATCAAGAACTGACACCTCTTATTCTGGGTTACAACAACTGTGTTTGAAAAATAGCTTCATTTACACAACATCACCTCGTGGGGCTGCAAACACATATTTGTGATAAACAACCATCAACAGATTGTTATGAATAGCCACACAGGCACTGCCCCGTGTGAGTATGCACAAGCAAAATGGTGTTTCCCTGTCCAGTGGACAGAGGTAGCACACATTAGCAAAATACAAACTAGGCCAGGGAACAATGCCACAGAGGCAGACCTATGCAGAACACACAGAGAAAGTGCACAATGGTGGATGACACACATGATTAGGAGGCCAGGGTGTCTCAGGGGACTGTAGTGGGCACAATGCTCCATGGTCCTGGAATGAGCTGACTGTACCATCTTCAACCGTCATGGCACTATGCATATCTCACACTCATGCACATCATGTCTGAGGCCACAACATTGGTCATGCATGCTGCAAGGTTGTCCAGTTGAAAGCTCACACTCCTATGTGGAGAATCAGAATCAGTGACAACAACTATGGACCCCCAACATAGTGAACAGGTCTTGGCACAGGCAAGGTACCAACACAAGTCACAGGCCACCCTCCCACATGATGCAGAAAGCAATGTGCACTTAGATTTACTGGCACCCTAGATGACCATGTGCAAATGTGATTACACACAGACCAGGGGACACATGTCAAGGAGGGGAAGGGATGAAAAAGAGCAACAGGTGACATTGGGGAACAGAAAATGCACTGCATATATCAACTCTGGGAGTGTATCCAGGCTACAGAGCGCTTACAAAAGCTTGTGACACATAACACGACAAACAGCCATGTACCTACCCCTTCCTTGCTGCAGTCTCTCCTGTAACTGCCTATCGAGGTCTGGGAAGACCACCGCCAGGACACGTCTCATTTGGGGGGTCAGCCGTCGGTGTCCGCCGTGGGGGCGAGGAGGGTCCAGCCCCAGATGCACCCGGGCGATCCGCCGGGTCCAGCACCGGATGTCCTGCCACCTCTTGTGGACCTGTGGCAACCGGCGACTATGGTACCCCTCAGATCTCACGGCCCTGACGATGTGGTTCCAAATCACCCCCTTCTCGTAGGCAGTTACTTGTCAGGATGACAAAGTGACACACCATCAATATACCTGCTCCATGTCCCCGAGATACACATTTGAACCTCTTAGAAATGTTGAACAGGGCATAGGATGAAGACAGGAATTACATCATACACAATAAGAAATTGGCCTGTGTGCAAGCCCCTATGCACTACATGGCATTGAAAGTCAACCGGTTGGCATGAGGGTTGCGACACACTCACTGATCATGCCACACACTGTGCAGCACATGTAACAGCAGGCTGATGGCCAGCATGTGCCAAGCAGTCACATGTCCCACTCTACTGACGCAACCTCAGCATACTAGACAGACACACCCAAGCACAGATCACTCGCCTGTCATTGACAACAGCAGATACAACCCTCACTCTGTACATGTGCCACTTGCCAGTGGGGTGTCACAGGTGTCATGCTAGCTATGCAAGTCAGACACACAGCACGGCTTACTTGTCACATCAGATGGATAGATATTTTTCCACCTCCATGCAGGTGTGGCGCAACACTTCACATAGACACTCACCCACATGTAAAAGAAGATTCACACACATCAATGTCCATGAGGTCGTACACATCATTTGGACACTCACCACAGGTCCACTCAACTCATACACATCTGTGGGTACAGTCACCTGTCACACCGGGGGGAGCACTGAATCACCTCAGAACAATAGGAAAAAAGCCACCAAGGCTTTCACAGGCTGAATGTGTCATGCACTATGCAGTGAAAGTCACAGTAAGCACAATGCAAGTGAGGAGTGCACACAGGGACTACATCAGGCTCTGCATGAGAGACATCAGCATGTCCCCCACCCTGGGACCCACACTAAACAACATAGCATGTCTGTCCCACCTGGACACAATATTGACAGTCACACAGCAGGTGCCTAGGTAAAGGTAGTGGAGTCAGCCCTCACCTGCTCCCCTGGTCTCCCATACAGCTTGGTGTACTGTGGGAGGAGGGCGCGCAGCAAGGCCTGATTCTCCTCCTGGGTGAATGGCTGGGCCCTCTCCACAGTACGCGACATGGTCCACAGGAAGCAGAGACAGCAGCAATGTTGTCGACTGGAAAGTTGTGCAGGCAAGTGCCCTCTCATGGGTTCTGGCTGCCTTATATCTGTCTTGCTGAGGGGCATTCATTTAGAGGAGTACATTGTGATTGGTCAGACTCATTAGCATCCTACGTTTACTCCAATCCCTTTAAACATATACCAATGACACCATTCGCATCGTTCAAATTTTGAGCATCATGTCAAGTCAACAACCACTTTGCAACATTGTATTTTGTGGCCAACTGACCGTTCCAGGACACCTGATCGACACTTTCCAACTGAAAACTCTGTCTCCATGACAACCAGCATGCATTTAGGGCCTAATCTTGTCCCTTAGTGTCCCCTATGTAATTTTTAAATCCACACACAGGTACGGTGCGTTTCACACGTACCCCCACGGCACAAGTACAATGGTGAAACGAAGCGTACACACGCGATGATAGCGGGTGTACGGTGCGTTTCACACGTACCCCTACGGCACAAGTACAATGGTGAAACGAAGCGTACACACGCGATGATAGCGGATGTACGGTGCGTTTCACACGTACCCCTACGGCACAAGTACAATGGTGAAATGAAGCGTACACACGCGATGATAGCGGGTGTACGGTGCGTTTTACACGTACCCCTACGGCACCAGTTGTACAGTGCGTTTGACAGGTACGTGTACTACTAGTGCGTACACATACGTGTATGCACTAGTAGAACACGTACCCGTACGTGTACTACCTTAGTACACGTACCTGTATGCACTAGTAGTACACGTACGGGTACGTGTACTACTAGTGCGTACACGTACGTGTACTAAGGTAGTACACGTATGGGTACGCACTAGTAGTACACGTACGGTGCATGCACTAGTAGTACAGTGCGTACCCATACGTGTACGGGTACGCACTGTACTACTAGTGCATGCACCGTACATGTACTACTAGTGCGTACCCATACGTGTACTACCTTAGTACACGTACGTGTATGCACTAGTAGTACACGTACCCGTACGTGTACTACTAGTGCGTACAGGTACGTGTACTACCTTAGTGCACGTACGTGTACGCACTAGTAGTACACGTACCCGTACGTGTACTACTAGTGCGTACCCGTACATGTACTACCTTAGTACACGTACGTGTACGTACTAGTAGTACACGTACCCATACGTGTACTACTAGTGTGTACAGGTATGTGTATTACCTTAGTACACGTACGTGTATGCACTAGTAGTACACGTACCCGTATGTGTACTAAGGTAGTACACATATGGGTACGCACTGTACTACTAGTGCATGCACCGTACTTGTACTACTAGTGCGTACCCGTACATGTACTAACTTAGTACACGCACGTGTACACACTAGTAGTACACGTACCCATATGTGTACTACTAGTGCGTACAGGTACGTGTACTACCTTAGTACAAGTATGTGTATGCACTAGTGCGTACCCGTACGTGTACTACCTTAGTACACGTACGTGTACGCACTAGTAGTACACGTACCCGTATGTGTACTACTAGTGCGTACAGGTACGTGTACTACCTTAGTACACATACGTGTACGCACTAGTAGTACACTAGGTACATGTACTAAGGTAGTACACGTACGGGTACACACGAGTAGTACACGTACGGTGCATGCACTAGTAGTACAGTGCGTACCCATATGTGTACTACCTTAGTACCCGTAAGGGTACGCACTAGTAGTACACGTACGGTGCATGCACTAGTAGTACAGTGCGTACCCGTACGTGTACTCATTTCACACGCTTACAATGGTAATACAGGCGTACACATGACAGGAATGGAGGGCTACGAGTCGCACATGGATGTCCATCAAGTACTTGTCTTTGCATACTTTCATGTGCAGGCCCTAGGTGTGTTAGCCAGTGATATTGCACAGGTCATCTCATCTAGTTGCACAATTGATGTGTGATGATCTGTGGACACATGTCATGTGTGATGGGGCACTATGTGGCACACATCACCTTGCCACTTGCCACATGTGTGTCTGTAGTCCAACTGTGTCATGCACAGCAGCAGTGGGATGGCACAGTAATCAACACCCGCACCTGTCTCCTGATGACACTCTCTCAACTGACAGGTCTCGATCACCGTGCCCCTTTGGGACTATGTCAGGTGTGTGTCATGTGTTTCCATGAGCTTGATGTCAGTGTCCCGTCAACTGCATCTGCTGTTGGTGCATCCAACAGGGGTCTGTGTGGAGATGGGCATGGAACACGTCTACGCACACCATGCCACATGTGGATTCCCACGGCTGTAGGGTCTGTGTGCATCGTGCATCATATTTCCCAGTCAGACATGTGTGCGTTGTCTCAATGGCAGTGTTTTTTAGTTGTCACGTGTACCCCTTCATCGCAATGTGTTTGATATGTACATTTGACATTCCATGTGACCTGTGCGTGTGCCTTGCAGTCAGCTGTCTGGATGAGATGACATCCTTCCAATGCAGCTATGTGGATGTGTGTCACTCTGGTGATATCTCTGGCTGTTCACTCAGGCTGGCCCCCAGCTCATTTCAGGGCATGTCATGTAGACTTGACAATCAACAGGTGTATCTGGCTTTTTGTAGGAGTGCCAGCAAGCTTGCATATGTGTCCTGGATGTATTGCACACACCCGATTCCATAGTTACCTGATGTGTATTAGCAGTGTAGCATGTGCTATGTTCATTGACATTGATGTTGGCCGACTCTCAATCTTCATTCATCCAAACAATGCCTTGCAGGGCACCACCCGTCCCAAGACTAATGCCAGACTTGGGTGCCATGAGGGAACGTGCCTGCATCCGACGTTACAGATTCCTCAACAGTTGATTGAGGACTTGACAGACAGGCTGGTACCACACCTCCAACCGCGACACAGGTATCCTACTGCACTGACCCCAAAGATAAAGGTGATGGCAGCCCTACCTTTTTTTGCCACAGGTACGTTTCAATTCACCATAGCTGGTGTTGGTGGCATGTCACAGACAATGTTCAGCCGTGTCCTGCGTGATGTTTTAGCAGCCATGTTGGAGCACCTTGATGAATTCATCACATTTCCTACTCCTGAGGAGTTGGCAGATGTCAAGGGTGATTTCTATGCCCTGGGAGGGATGCCCCATGTCATTGGGTCCATTGATGGTACACATGTGGCTTTGGTACCACCACAGGCACAGGAACAAGCCTATCGCAATAGAAAACCTTACCACTCGATAAATGCCCTTGTGGTGTGTCTTGCTAACATGCTGATTTCCCATGTCTGTGCACGTTTTCCAGGATCAGCACACGATGCCTACATCATGAGGCGTAGCAGGGTGCCACAAATGATGCTGTGGCTCCACAACGAATGAGCATGTCTTGTTGGTGGGTATACTCTGTTTGTCCTGTGTGTTGCGGTATCTTTGGTTTTTACGGCATCTCCTGACCCTGTTTTTTACATGATGTTTCCATGTAGGGGACTCTGGATATCCCAACATGCCATGGCTAATGACACCTCTCCGTAACCCAAGAACAGCTGCAGATCACAGGTACAACGATGCACACGGGCAGACCAGGCGAGTGATTGAGAGGACGTTTGGCCTCCTGAAGAGCCGATTCCGGTGCCTGGACAAGACAGACGGGTCCCTCCCTTATGCCCCGGAGAAGGTCTGCCGAATCTTCCTCGTGTGCTGCATGCTGCACAACATGGCAGTTGAGAAGGCAGTGCCACTCATCCTGGATCCGGATGAGCAGGAACATCCACCCATGGAGGATCAAGGGCTTGGTCACGAGGCTAGTGATGAGGAGGAGGAGGAGGAGGATATCCGGAGTCAGCTCATACGCAGCTTCTTCTCATAATGGTGAGTCACTGGGTATGAGTGTGCCAGCTTGTAGCATTGAGTGGCATGTGTTGCAATGTGTGTGTCCAGCTGACTGACTGCAAAGTGACTTGGATGTGTGTTCTGATGTGTCACTAGAGTGATGATGTCATGCCACACAGTTTTACGGAGAGACATTCTTTGAAATTTGCATGTGTCAAACATTGTTCATGTTTGGTAAATGTCCATGTGTGCGGTGAGAATTGTTTTTGGTGACTTCTTGTGTGCCTGTCATTCCCAGGTATTTAGCGCCTGTTGTCTGCTCGTGTCATCGTTGTCCTCCTGCTATTCCTCATGAGTATTGCAACGTGTGCTGAATCAGCGTTCCATGCACGGACATGTGGAAAGGTCAGTCTTGGTAAGGTTTGCAGCAAGGATTTTTTGTGGTGGTACGGGTTTGGAATGTGTGGGGACTGCTTCTGTGCATGTTGTGGTACCATGCATACATGTCTTCTCACCATGGAGCATATAACATGTAGCATCACTCCCATGACATGATAGTCACCCTTCTTGACAGTCATCTGTAGTGGAGTGTGGCGTCTGATGAAGGCATCAATGTGTGTAAACCTTGCCTCTGAAGCATTGCAGATGCTACGGGTGGACATAGTGGGGGACATCACAGCAACAGGCTCCATGGGGAATTGTAGCCTCTCCATGTGCAGCAGGATGTGTTTGGCTCATCCCCTTAAATTGTGTGCCAGTTCATTGGGATTGACATCATCCATGTTGTGAAGGGGGTGTCCAGCGTATGTCCCACATGTTCTGTCAACTGACCTGTGAGTCTGTTAATATGGATGCATATCCCTTTGTGTGTGTATGTGGAATAAAGGTGTTCAGCACAATCCAAAGTGCCTCATCTCTGTCACTGCAGCTCTCTTGACAGTTTGCATGCGTCATCTATGGCATAATTGTCGAAGATTGAGCATCTGTTTGTATGTGTACTTTGGCAACATGCATGCAGTGCTTTATGGCTAAGGATCCCTATTGTGCATGAAGTACCTTGTTGGGTATGTATTTGTGCAGCTTGCTCCCCACAACGGGACGTGAACGCCTGCTGATGGTGTGTGTCCTTTGCGCATCTCCGCATTCTATTGCCTGATCCAGTGGCTGTAATTTATGGTGATTGTTCATACATTTTCTCGTAGTGACCCATGAGTGACCTGACACTCCTTCCTTTACATACACCTGTTGCACTGTGCCTTTCAGACCTTGTCTGTGTGTGCTTCTTTTTGCCTAATTTCTAACCCCTTCCGCCTGCTGCTGCCTCACCTGTGCCACCGCCCCACCGAGTGCCCTGATTCTGCAACCCCCACGCCTCCAAAATGCTCTGCCCTTCCCCCTCCACCCATTCGAAATGCAGGCAGCAGCTTTTCTGTGCCACTGTAGCTCCAGCGCCGTGCCAAAGGCAGGTACGTATGCGCCTGCAACATGCACAGTGCACGACCCTCTAGTCCTTGCATGACCCACGTCACACAGCAGGCTCATGCTGCAGCCACTCTCGAAGCAATGTCATCGTGACAATCATCCTCCTGCTATCAGGCAACCCCTAAGCACACACACGACACCTTCGCATGCTGAGTGTGCTACTCCAACTGCCTACACAGCGCTGCCCAGCCTACAAGACCCTGTCAGAACAACCAGGTAATGTGCCTCCTACTCCACACTCGCTCCGTCCACCAGCACACCATTGGACTCTGTTACCTCCTCAACACGACAGCCCCACACATCACCTTCATGACAGTAACCTGGACAAAAGCATCCTCAGCACATGACGTCTTCATTGCCATCTCACACGGATACAAGACCACCTGCAGGGATGGCAACACCAGTCCCGGGGGATGAATTGCTATTTATTCACAAGTACACCCTCAGAGTCACAAATCCGGGTTTGCAGCTACTCCATGGCAACCCTCAGTGTAACACTCCTCTACAGATCTGCAGGACTACATCCACTATTCCGCTAAGCCATCAACACGTACATCTGCATGCACGCCCTAACCTCCACGGGCTACATGTGGCTGTGTGCCAGTAACTTCTTGCTGGAGGGGAACAACACCACCATCCATCATTGGTCCATCAACATTTGACTCCACGTCTCCGGCAAGCAACACACTGCCCCACACCCCACTTCCGATCCCCCAAAGATGCTTGATGTAAGTCACCACAGTCAAGCTGTGTGGGACACTCAAAACAACACCCCCGCCACACCCTGCAACCTCACGCACTGGATCAGCAACTGATCCAACAATCTTGCCACATTGACGGACTTTCCTGTGAAGCACAACAACAGTTCAGGCACCTGGGACAAGGCAGACCTACAGGACTCCTACAGACTTAGCCGGACTCTTGTGCAAACCTTGCAACACAAAGAGCCATCATTTGCCTTACAGCCCTGGAAAACACCACACACAGCCATCACCATATCATCAGCAAGGACAAGTGGAGATCCTTCAGATAGTGCCGAGACACCCAAACACACGACATCAAGGGGCTCATCAGCATTGTGAGTGAACTGACAGCAGATCTCCATCCAAGACACCCCAGCCTAGCAAGGCAGATCACATCCCTTGCAACTTTGTACCACTGCAAGCTCATGGGCATACACGACAGCCTTGGCACACAGACGCAGACAGCACTATTATCCTCAGGACAAACCCCCATCAGGTTATGGAATCCCATCAGCAGCAATGACACAACCTGGCTCATTGCAACATACAGTCTGGCTCTCCATCAGGCCCCTTCCCACACAACATCTAAACCACATCATTCCACATCCTTGAAGCCCACGTCCAGCGCGTCCTAAATGTCTCCTTTGAGTTTGCCACATTCCATGGGTGCAGGAGGCATGCAGAGACCCAGGCCCTTCTTAGACAACGGACGGCAGTACCGCAGGATCTCCTGGTACATCACCCTGCTTCCCTACCCAGGAAATGTCATCAGGAAGACACTCAACAAGCAAATTACATTTTTCCTCCATGCAACCTTCTCCAGGCAACCGGCACCAGACCATCTTCCACAGTAATAACACCACTGCAACCGTCAGCATTGCCACCACCAACGCCAACTTTGCCATGCTCAACAATGGTGAGGCCACCACCCTTGACCTCTCAATGGCATTCTACACAATGTGCTACCACACTGTCAGCTCACACATCTCCAACACTGGTATCCAGAGGAGGGCCCAGAGTTAAATCAGAAAGTCGCTCACCAGCAAGGCCCAGGGAGTCTGCCTCCACCCTGCAACATGTAGTACACTGGGGTCATCTGGCCCATGCCACAGGGCTCTTCTCTCAGCGTGACGATCTTCAATGTCTCCATGACCCCCCTCTCTACCATCACATGCGCACACAACCTCATCATCATCTCGCATGCCATTGACACCCAGATGCTCCTCCAACTCACCAAAGACCCAGCCATTGCCAGATGAAAACTTCAAGAAGGCATGAGATCCGTTGAGGAATGGCTGAACATCAGCCACCTGAGGCTGGACTTGGACAGGACAGTAGTCATCATCTGAGGATTGTCCCCTTACAGCTGGCTCAACTCCTTGTGTCCCACTGGTCTGTGCACCGCACCAGCACCCAGCGGCCACGCAAACAAGCTGGTGTTCATCATGGACCCATAGCTGACAATTACAATGCAACTCACCACCATCTGTACCTCATGCTGCAACACCCCCCACATGCTGCAAATGACCCACAGATGGATCCACTCCAAGGCAAGACAGACCGTCCCCCTGGTCCACGACACCAGCCAGCTCAACTACAGCACCGGCCTCTATGGAGAACAACAGCAAAACTGCAGGAAAAGTTGTCCACATCCTGGGTGCATCCGCACACCTCATCTGCAACATCCCCCACCCCAGCCCCATCACCGTCCACCTGAGATAGGTACAATAGCTCACTTTGTGCTGCAGGATCACCTTCAGACTCCTCAACCACACTCAGGAGGCAGTCCACAACCCCAGACCCAACACCGACCTTGGATGTCTGTCATCCAACACCCCGTTGGCCCAACTCCATGCAGCCCACCTTGCCCTGGCCACCATTCATCACATCCACATAAAAACTCCATGCAGGAGATAGTTCTCCCACCTCGCAAAACAGACCCGGGACTCCCTCCCCGGGCACATCAACATGACCCATGACCTCTACACCTTCATGATACTCCTTCCAAATTGGTCTGTCTGAGCAGTATTGCAAGCCCCCCTCAGCATCTTGAGGCGATCACGTGTGAGTATTGGGCTCCATGTCGGTATTTTGTGATACATTGTGACCCATGTGTGTCCTCGACCGGACTCAGATCCAAGTGTAGGGATGGCTGGAGTTTGTTCCACACTCAGGCATACTTCGACATATCCCCACACGTATGTTGTGTAATCATGCTAAATGACTGCAACATAAAATTTCATGTCTTAATTTTTATTTATAGCTCTGGGGCATGATTTGTGCACAGAAAAAGGTGCTATGCAGGGACCATAGAATCCAAAGCTCAGGGGGGGAGATGGGATCCTTGGCATTTGAAGTCATCAGAGTCCAGACCACAGTGTTTGGCATCATTGGTCAGACTGTGACCAGCAAGTCCATGTGGCAGATGATGTCAGTCAATTAGGTGATGCTGTCGCACATGAAGGCCAGGTGCCAGGCCAGGTGACCTGGGAGATGTGGATGGGCCGCTGCCTCTCATGGTCTTTTCCGTGGACGACCCACCTTCCTCGCGGGACCCTCAGATGCAGGCCTTGACGATGCTTGGGACGCTCCGTCAGACGAATCCTCCTCCTCCTCCCTCTCTGTGGCTGGTGGTGGTCTTCGCCTGGTGGCACAGGGAGGGTTGCCCATGTTGTCGGCGATCCGACGGAGTGAATGGCTTATGTCCCTTTGCACCGCCAGGAGCTCAGCCAGTCTTGCCTCCATCTGTCCTTGGTGTTCTTGTAGACTGGCGTGTTGCTCGGCCTGCTGGTTCTTGATCTCTGTGAGGGTCACCACTACCTGGCTGAACTCCCTGGTGTCAGGCCGGTATGCCTCCATGATGTTGTGGATGTGTGGCATACCGGTCCCTTCAGCTGGCTGGTCAGGTTCTCGCCTCTGCCATCCTCCACTCCCACCACCCCTGCCCAGAGGAGTAGCTAGAGCTTGTGGCGCCCGGGGCTAGCCCTCAGAACGCCGCCCCTGGGGTGGAGGGGTGCTGGGGAAAAAGGACGGCGAGCACTTGAAAGAGGTCCGAGAGACACGTAGTATCGCCGCTAATAGTTCTTCATCATACGCACTGTCGGGCTCTCATATCACCATTGATCAGTGAAATCTCAGGTTGTGCAACTCCTTTAAACCTATCAGCCACTCATGGCTTTAAGCAGAGCAGCTCCTAAAACTGACTTTGCAATGGATCACTAATGGGCACTATAATCAGCTCCTTAAATTTCAAGGCAAAAGCATGGATCAATATCTCAATAATGCTCAAAGTGTGAACAAATATATATACACCTTTCTCAATAATGGCCATAAAAAAAACCCTAAAGATAATCCATGTCAGCAATGCAGTTCCTGTTTGCAGCACAGAACACCGTGTCAATGACACAGATGTTTACAGTTCATCTTCACTACATCTTTCATTACACAAGAGTATTTTCTATTTATGACCTATATCAGTTCCTAGACAACAAATTAACTTTTATTCAAATAAGAAGGTATCCTGTACGTTTCTTCTGACTTATGGAATTGAGTCTACACACATTTGTTTTAAAAATAAGATTGAAGTAGAACATTAATAAGTCCCACAGGACTATTAATGGAATATAATACAATTACCCTGCTTCTTGTTGGCATATAGGGTTCTCCATGTCCTGTTCACACGGAAACAGAATAGGGGCAGCTCTGGGGAGTATAAAGTTGCATACTGCTTATGGTGCATGTTTTACATGAGATCTCTTTGTGTATATGTGGAAGAATACTACTGGATAAGCTCAGAGACACCACTGCCTGCTACCGTACTGGGTGAAAGATAGGGCAAACAGACTGGGGTCAGCACTAGGGAGTACTGTGTGTGCATGCTACTTATGGAGCATGTTCTACATGAGATCTCTCAAAACAAGGGTACCATTTAGTGTGTATGGAAAAATGTGACTGGCTAAGCTCTGAGACACCCCAGCCTGCTGCTGCCCTTGGAGAAGGAAGGTTCACACAGAATGGGAGTATGCCTCTAAATAAGAGTGTGAAGGTAGAGGTACCATCTAGTATGTATGGGATAATGATAATGGAAAAGCTGAGAGACATCCCTAACTATTACTACCCTGATACAAAGAAGATGGAAAAAGAATGGGACATCATAGGGGAGTTGTGTGTGTGTGTGTGTGTGTGTGTGTGTACAGCATATGGTGCACGCCTCTACATGAGTTCTCTCACAGCAGAGGTACCATCTAGTATGTATGGGATGTCATACATTATTATGCTTTATGCATCATCATGCATTCATTGGAAATGCATGATAATTAACTTTCTCCAGTGCATTTTCAACACCCTACCCTATGTCAGACACAGTCCCACCTTCTTTGCATGTGCTGCCCAACCACACTTAGTCTCAACAAATATGGTGCCTCGAAAGCAGATCAGAACTGAAGGCGCTATGACATAGTGTGCCTAATAGGGAATCTTGTGTGAAACATACCTCATCAGTAACAAACATCTTATCTAACAGCCAGAATGCCCAAACGCTTGATGCTTGCTTTACAACTGCAGATGTTACAGTCAGCATTTAAAAAGGACCCCATTAATCCCTGCTCCTAAAGCAAAACCTTTCTACATTTTCAAAATCACACACCCAGACACAATGAACCATACGTTTGTGAATTAGTAAGATTCACATGCCACCCATGCTGGTAGGCACTTTTTAAGAGTGCTTGGTCTGGAGAAGGACAGACTCAGAACATAACACAGTGTTTAGGATCGACTTTAATAAAAATGTATTTCTACCCAAACAAACCTTTCTTAGCAACATCAAAATAGAAAAACTGGGAAAAAACACATCACTTTCAAACATGTACCATGCAGCTCTGTGATAGCAGTTCATAGCTCACTGTTCTAGATTACAAATGTAATTTATGAACTACACACAGTAACAACAGAATCTCTGTGACAAAAGCAGTAACCCACTGAGCTGTGCCCATAAAATATTCTTTGAAATTCATGGCACAGGTTCCTTGCAGCAGGCGTATTACAGTCTTGCCAAGTACCATGCATCAGGGGTTGGACTAAGGTATTTTAGCACTGATGTCTGCATCACCGCACTAAAATGTGTTAGTCACGCATACTATAGCTCCTGGAAGAATCACAACACGTCGCTTCATATTATGATAAAAGCAGCCACTGCCAGCACCTGCTGCGCTACTGGTTGTCCAGCGCCGCAATTAGGAGCTTATAACCGACTACGCTTTGGCTGTTAGGGAGGAGCGTTGGGACCTTTAGTGTCAAAACTTCTCTAAAAACACACATATACTTCTACCCTGCAGCTTAAATACATTTGCACCAGGCCCGGCCCTCCACCTGGTCGTCTGGTGTCACTGCAGAACATAAACACAGCCAGGATCCCGCACTTCTGTACCATCAACAGAAAGCCTGCAACGATAATCCCAGCCAGTGGCTGAATTTTGGTTTGTTTTCCTGTTACCATGCTCACCACGCAAACAGCATTGTGAGACTCTCACAGCGCGCTCTCTATGATTGTGCTGCTGGCAGGCAGCTGGCACTGGAACAGTGTGGGGGGATTTTTCTGCTGTGAACAGCCCCGATTCTGCCCTATGGACAGTTTGCCTAAAGATAGCAAGCTACTTAGCCATCACCAGTTCCTGGTCTTCGATCACGAAGGGATCCCTGTAGACCGTCCAGTGGGCGGTGGCGGGCGTAGTTTAAAGAGCGCACTGCTAACTAGTACTGAGGAGCACCTAGTGTAACAGCAAGCGACAGTGACTAAGAAGGTCAAAGAGTAGCCTTGCCTGGCAGGCCTTGGGCCTGTAGGTAACCTCAGCAATGTCTGCACACCGGTCCACCACACTGGGTTTCATCACGCAATCTGCAGGCTTTGCCCGGTAGCACCTTCAGGATACTACAGGTGAGTCCAGCGCACCTGATCACTAGACTAACTTGTGTGCTGCAGCTGGGGCAGTACCAGGCCGGACGAGGGGGAAAAGGGTTGGAGGACAAAATAGGTTTATTCAGTCACTAGTTTTGATTGTCTTCACCTTCAGGTAACAGCATTCAAAATAAAGGCACACTGTATGTTTAAAGATAAATCCAAGTTAAAGTAATCTGAAGGAAATGCATTCATTTGCATTATGAAATCTTAAAGATTAATTCCGTCACTGCAGATGAATATAACCAGACAGTAAAGGAACAGATTTTTGGCTGGCAGGGAGGTAAGGAGTGGTTTTTAACGACTTCTGTATTTATAGTGCTACGATGTCCAAGCTTATTACTTAAACCACAATGAATATACAACTCATTATTTTAACACAGTATAAAGTGTTTTTTGAAGTGTTACATTTCCTGTGGAATGTCACTCATAAGTCACTGCAAACATTAAATGTCACATCAGCTATGCGAATACGAGGCAGCTACGATCTTAACCCTCTGGGCTACCTTACACAGGTGAAAACTGCCACTAGACGAAACTCCCATCTCTCTCCAGCAGGTAAATTATTCACCAGAGTTAACTTGACACTTTATTTGTTGACCAAAACTGCTCAATATACAAGGGAATTTCTACTGCTTTAAACACAACTAAGGTTGTGCTCTGAAGGGTGTGCTGTGAAGGGGATGGTGTGAAGGGGATGGTGTGAAGGGGATGCTGTGAAGGGGATGCTGTGAATAGGATGCTTTGAATGGGATGCTGTAAAGGGGGTGCCTTGAAGGAGATGCTGTGAAGGGTGTGTGGGGGGGCTGTGAAGAGTGTGCTGTGAAGGGGATTCTGGGAATGGTTGCTTGTTTAAAATTCTTCAGTTTTGCATATCGCACTGCTAGTGAAGTTTAGATAAATAAGGCATGACATTATCAGCCAGCTGATTGTGTACCGGTCCTTTCCACCCCTCTTTAGAATCCAGTACATCTGCAGCAGACATGAGCACTCGCCTGACCCTAGCCACTGGGGATGTTCTCGACCACTTCAGACGTGCTGGACACAGTCCTCAAGACGTCCCTCGCTGGCCCTGACACTCTCACTGTAGTGAGCCGTCCGCCACTAGAACACTTTGATGCATGTTACAGCCTCTGGGCTGGTCCGGAGGTAATAAAGGTGCAACCAAGGCTCGTGGTCGACTGCACATAACCGTACGCGGTGTCCTGTCCAGTGTCTGTCCATGTTCCTTCTGCGCCTGTGGCCTGTTAGGGAAAGGCACCCATACACCCAGGGGCACTTTACACTCACCAACTGTCTACAGCCCGCCTCGGGTCTCCCTCGCATGGAGTCTGTGGTGTCTGTGGTATGCTCACAATCTGTTCACAGGGAATCCAAGAACCGGCTGAGTGGCGAACTACACTGCTACAGAAATGCAAAATAATGTTCCATTACCGAAGAGAAGAATATTTACATGTCCAGGCCCATTTAAAACACTTCCCCTGTTACTGTGAAGGTTTGTACCCGTGTCCCTCCAACACACTCTCTCTCTACACATGACACAAAAAGCACTTCTATTCGGTGCTGTGTCCTCCTTTCCCTAACCCCACCCCCAGAGTGACGCGCATTTTATCTTTTTAGACGTGCCAAAACAGAGTATAAACTAGGGGAAAAACTTACTTGCTGTTGCTTGAGTCTCCCAACGATCGGCACGCACCACAAAGGGAATCGAAAGTAAAAGTATACTCTCACACGACCTGCCCCCAGCCAGACGCCCGAGGTCCAACCAAACATGAAGGTACAGTACACTTTTAAAATAAACTCAGGTGGTGCATGCAATGCAGTAGCATTTACACACACTGGCCAATCAAGGCGTAGTTATGCTGCGCAGCGTACTTCGTGTCCAATCAATACTCAGGGCTGGCTGCAAAGGAGGATTTACTATGCCCAAATAGTAATTAGCAGATTCAATGGGTTGGGTATTCAGAAATAAAATAGTGTGTCAGTTAGCATACTTGAAAATAAGACTCTCCATTCATCATCGTTTACTTCTTCCTTTCCCCTACATCCATTGTATGTAATCAATGAAAATGCTTATGTTCTCATTTATCATTCACGTAACCTGAGAGTTTCATGTTAGTGTCGTGTTGATTACGATACTACTGAGGCGCCGCCCCAGCTTGTAAAAATGCACACAACGTGACAACGGGCTAATAAACGCCCAAAGAGTACCCGCACGCAATTTGGGGACACTGACACTACTGTGACTGACAGTAGTGTCAGTGAGTGTCCCCAAATAAATTATAAATGCTGTCGCAAAGGACCATGAGTGCCGCTGGCGGCCGCCCCCAAATAGTGCCGCCTGGGGCGGACCGCCCCCACCGCACCCCCCTAACTACTCCGCTGCACCTGCCCACACGAGTCTGGCCTGCCGTTGTGGGCACATCGGGTCTACGGGACCCCTGAGGAATGGCAGTGTCGGTGTTGTCTGCCTCCTCCTGGGTGCCCGCCGCACCTTGTCCCTCCTGGTCAGACTGGCTCAGTTGTTCACAGGGCAGGGCTCCTCGGTGTCTCCTGGGATGTGGCAGGAATGGGGATGGTGGTTGGCACAGATGGTCCTGAACCAGGTTCTGCAGGGGCTTGAACACCAGAGGGTCCAGGTTGGTCGGGTCATCCGCGGAGTGTTGAGAGGCATCGTTGCCGGTGGGATCAGGTTCCTCCCGAGCCTGTGACTGTGATTCTTCCCCCCCATTGTTGGGGGGATATTTCTCACATTGCTCTGTCTGTGAGAGACAGACAATGTTAATGCTGTTTCATGCAACATGCATGTTTGATACACATTCAAGTTGGCACTGTTCCTCCAGGTAGTTGTATGTGCCTAGCATTCTCCTCAATGTTCACTTGTGGATGGGTATGTTGCGGGGGACAGATATGTTCTCCTGAGTCTTTGACATGTCGATTTGTGGCTTGGATGCTTCTTCGGCTATGTATTGGTCTTGTTGTGTTGCATGTCCACTGTGACAGTGGGTAAATTCATTGCCTGTCCTGGTGGTGTCTGCTTGTGTAAGGGGTGTGTGTGACAGGGCCTGCTGGTGGGTGTAGTGTGATTTGGCAGTGGGGATCCCAGGTGATGTAGCTGTCCCCCCATGGAGCATGCTGCCATGACAGTGAGTGTGAGTTCCTGTCCTAGATATCTGACCTTGTCTTGGTGTTTGTGTTTGCACTGGTCACAGGAGGGCCTTGTGCTGCCTACACCCAGGCCGAGTGTGAGTTATCTTGTCAGTACTTTCCCAATCCCTGTGCATTGCGCATGGTGCATGGGTATGTAGCTGGGCCATGTGGGATGAGGGTAATTGTGTCTGATTTGGAGTTCAACAATGTGTTTTGTGCCACCCACCCTCCCAGCATACCAGACATCCATTCTTGGGTTGGTGCTTCATGTAGCATGGGACGTAGCATGGCCTTGCTTTCTCAATGGGGCATACACATGTTATTGGCATTCGTGTAGTTTTTTAGTGTGGTTCTGGCCGATGATGGCTTGGGGGTAGTTGGGTGCATTTGGTGTAGTTGAGGTGTGGATGGCATTACCCCAATGTTACGTAAGTTGTTTGTGTACTCACCAGGCTCTGCAACTCCTTGGAGTCTATGTACTCCCACCGGCGGAAGCATGGCCATCACCTTCTCCTCCCAGGGATGGTAATGTACTGGTCTGTGGGGCGCACCACCTCCAGTGATGTTGCTCTGGGCGTAGTCCTCATTCAGTTTGCGCTTGACCGCCCTCTGCAGATCGTACCACCTGGCTTGGCATTCATTCCTGGTCCTTCTGATGGGTGCAATAGCATTCACCCTATCGACGATCCTGTGCCACAGGCGTGATTTTTCAGCTATGCTGGTCTGTCTGACCAATGTTCCAAACAGCTGTGGCTCGACTCTGATGACTTCATTGACAAGGATGTCCAGCTCCTCCCTTGTGAACTTTGGATTCTTGTCTGTGGGCATGGTGTGGCGTGAGGGTGTGGATGGTTGTGGGTGTGTGGGTCTGAATGTGATGGTGTGGGTGTGAATGTGTAGAGGGGGTATGTGTGAAGGAGGTTGTGTGAAGGTGTATATGGTAAGGTGGATGGGTGCAGTTGTTGGTGTGTGCTCTGTAGCTGCAGTGAGTCTGTTGCAAAGGCTCATGGTTTGTGTGTGTGGGCCCTTTTTATTGGTCCATTTGTGGGTGTGGCTCAGTTTGAATTTTTGGTGGGTGTGTCATAAGAGGTGGTTGTGAGTTTGCCCCTCTGTTTGCCTGTTTGGATGTGTCCAGGTGAGTCCTTTCCATTTTTTGTGCAGTGTAGACGTTATTTTGTAGTGTTGTGCGAGTCGAATAGGCCCTCCTTGTGCTGTTTTCCAGTGTCTGTGGTTCAGTACGGTACAGGGGTACGAGTCGTACAGACACACGGCCCCATGCGTTGTGTATGTACGGGGCGTATGCTGGTATTGCTATGTAGGGTGCGTACACTGCCATCGCTTATGTACGGTGCATACACCGCCATCGCTTATGTACGGTGCGTACACCGCCATCACTTATGTACGGTGCGTACACCGCCATCGCTATGTACGGTGCGTACACCGCCATCGCTATGTACGGTGCATACACCGCCATCGCTTATGTACGGTGCGTACACCGACATTGCTACTGTACGGGCGTACACAGACATTGCATTTGCACAAGTCATTCCCCGTGTATGGGACGGACGTTTTCCGTACAAATGTTAAATCGGTAAGCCGGTCCGGATCGTGCTTGTACGCTCGGACTGTGTTTTTACGATTCGTACGGAAAAGTGTCTGGGTCCGTCTCGTAACACTTTTCCCGCTACGATTCGTACAGATCGGGCCTGTCAGGGCTCGGGGACGGAGGAGCTAGTAGAGGCGCAGCGTAGGCATAGGACCGACAAGAAGACTGAGAACTACACCTCCCAGGTCACGGAGGCAAGAACTACGTTTCCCAGACTCCTCGTGCAAGCCGCGCGTGGCCTACATAAGCTCCGCCTACCTGAAACACGGGGCTTGTCACTCTGTGTACTTCCGGGTCTCAGACGGAGATCCCTTGGACTTGCCTACCACTCCCGAAGCGGGACGTTCAGCACCGAGACGAACCTCTCCACTTCCAGGAGACCCCGCGGGCGTCAGGCCCGTGTTCACAGCTGCCGCTCTCCACGCGCGCTGCAAGGAGCGAATATCCCCCGAGACATTCAGTGGTGAGCGCTGCCCCAGTCCCTGTGTGAGAGGCTGGTGCATGGTACTCGCCTATACGGTGGAGACGTGGGCTGCGCATTGCGAGTTTTCTCGCGCTTCTCTCCCGGACTACTAACGACTACCCCCCTTGCATCGCGGTGATGACCGCAAGCCCCCAACAGACAGCGAGCGTGCTGCTCTCTGTTCCCTTCCTCCCAGACCTTTCTCTTGGGCGCAACCTACCTACCGAGCCGACTCCCCAAGGACACCTGGGATAAGCCGGTAGTCGCGCTTGCCGAAACACGCTATCCAGACTTCCTGGTGAAGTAACCAAGGAAGGATTCCGTCTTCTCTCACGGCATCAGCAACCCCCGCAGATAAGTACTATTAACCTTTCTACAGAATAGTACTGAACTCTTTTTTTTTTTTGGAAAACCTTTATTTAACAGTATGTGCAGACAAATACGGGCCTACAACCCTCAGGCCGGCCTCGACATAAAAAAAGGGCACATCAGCAAGCAATTATACGATTCAGCAGCATATCAGTACAAGCACAAATAGACCAGATTACGTTATACACAATTGTGCCGCCGAGCGCAGGATGATGAGGTTTAAGTTTTATAAAGTTTTGAAATAAGTCCATAGCAACAGGTCTGGAAGGATCCGAATCAGAGCAATGCAGTTAGGACTATAGTGGGCAACGATCATCAGAAGAGTCAGCAAGCATTATCCGTAAGGTAATCAATCGCACTCAATAAAATCAGGATAGAAAAGAAGCATATCACATGACGATCCCCAAGCACTACCCACAAGTTCCCAATCCTCCCCTCGACCCAAGAAATAAGAAAGGAGAGAACAAACGAGAAAGGTAAAGAGTAGAAAGGGAGAAGAGAAAGAGAGAAAAGAAAGAAAGAAAAAGGAGGCCCATAGAAAAAAAAAACCAACAAGGAAATATACCCCCCACCCTACACGCATGCAGAGGCTACGGCCTACCCCCCCTAGCAGTGTGTCTGTCGCCCCAAAAGAGTACCCGAAATGTAGGAGAAGAGAAAGAGAAGAAAAAGAAAAAAAAAAATGTCACGGTTGATCGGAGGAGGGCCAAGGATCTATTCAATGCAAGCAAAATCGTTACCCGCGGTCACCCAACCCCAGGCACCGACCTAACACCCTGCTACATGTACCTCCAACAGTCACAAGTCCCAGTCCCAGCCATATACGTATCAATGTGCAACAAGAAAAACCCCCTTCCTCAGCCTTGGCCCCTTCGAATCTGCAGTCCAACAGAGTCCAATTGCAGTACAGCCAACCTGGACGGGATGGGCCACCATGGAGTCCGTTGCAGCAATCGAGGGGTAAGAGACAAGTCAAACTGGAGCGAAGCTCGATAGTAAAGGACCACAGAATGCGCCACTGCTATGCGGTGGCTAGCACAACAGGGAGCAGGACGATGCATAAATCCCAGAGTAGCGGCCGGCCGATGTACAGGAAGCAAGTCCAGGAGGACGCTCAGAGACGTGGCACCAAAGGACAGAGGAGATGGGCAAAACGGCGGCTGAGGCACAAGCTCCGGCCATACCAAGGGAGCAGGATTGTCAGACTCCTCCAGGGCAGAGCCGAGGAGTACCGCAGCGGGCACTGGGACACGTCCCCCCGTCACCGCCACATACCTCAACTCGGGTGATCCACCGACAGTCGACTGAAGATGTGGCTTAACATGCCGCACTGGAGAATCATCATGGCCAGCTGAAAAAGTCCGATCAAACCGGTCCTCCAAACCAGTGGCAGAGTCGCGGAAGGCCAACCACAGGTCCTCCAGTGCTGCCAGGATGTCGCGAAGCCCCAGCGGTGGATCAAGGATGGAGGGTGCTGTTGCGTCCGCCATCTTAGGCAAGCAACCATCGAGCGCCCCGGGGAGCAAGCCCCCCTCACCAACCATCGGTATCTGGAAGGTGATAAGCTCTCTGCGGGGCCCCGGTGGTGCAGGAAACGTGGAGGCAGCCGGTCGTGGAAAGGCTTCAGGGACAGGAGAATCTGTGGTGCAGGGAAACCCACCGGCGAGACCAGGGCTTCCGATGCGGAAGATGGCGTCCGCTGCTGTGGGCTGCAACAAAGAAGCGATCCCGGCCCTCTCCCAGCTGGGCCGGGATACAGTATACGGGAGCTGGATACAATGTTGCGAGCGGGGCGCGCTGGGCAGCCGAGCACGAAAAAGGCTGCTGTGAGAATCCCAGCGCCGCGCTCCAGGTCCGGTGTACCGGCTCCTCCCTCTCCACAGCGGCCGCTGCTATCGTTGTCGCCGCCGGCCGTCCCCACCAAACAATGGCCCGGCCGCGACCGCCTGGAAGGCCGGAATGGAAACCGGGGCCCAACTCCGCCGGGGGAGCTCCGTTTTCGACCGGAGTCAAAATATCGTGGTCAGGGACGTGGCGCAGGTAAGCGTAGGGCTCGGAGGCGCAGGATTCTTGCCAGGATATCGACGAAGGGCGAAAGGGTCGGCGGAGCCGAAGAGCTAGGCGGCCATCTCGGCTGCAGGCTAGGCTCCTCCCCAGTACTGAACTCTTAAGTGTGTTTACCAACCTGCCGACCTATGAGGAAAGCAAAGACTGGTCAGAGTAAGTGTACAAGCGGGGGGGGGAGCTCAGAGAAGGGGAGGTAGGTGCAGAGCGCGCGTCTGATGTGTTATGTGCTTCTGTCCCACTTGCAGGGCCTTTGGGGTGGACCTTACCAGAGATTGTGTATCTAGCAAGGACCTCCCGTGCCAGAGCCTACCAGCAGTAGATTATTTTCGTTTTGGTTCTTTAATCCCTTTTTTCCCTTCCCCCTAGAGGTGTGACATACATGTGGTGTTTCATGAGCACGCAGGGGTGTCACCCCTGTGGGGAGAGGGTCTATTAGCAACGCATCGTTCCTGCTGTACCCGGCTGACCGGCGAGTCAAGACTCTTCCAACGTGATAGAGTGACAAGCCCACGTTTACGTACAGCCCGAACGATGGATACTAACACCGTACTTAGTTCGGTGTTGGAAACGTTAACAGCCTTAAGGCTGGAAGTAGACGCCTTTCGCGGAGAGAACCTAGAACTCCGTAATGAGATGAGTACGATGAGGAGAGAGGTTGCAGGGATATCTCGTCAGGGGGTTAGCGACAAGCGGGGGTCCCAATACATCAAACCGTGGACGCTACCACCACCCACTCAACAAGGGATGGGAGGAGGAGCGACAGGAGGTGGTGCTAGTCCCTCGACGGTCCAGGTCCTCCATCCCCCACACCTGCCTCTGGCACCTCCCGAAAGATATTATGGCGACACCCAAAGAAATTCGGCATTTTCCTGGGGCAGTGCAAATTACACTTTCTATGTAAGCCCGAGATCTTCCATAATGATCAAACCAAGACCGCATTCGTCATGTCCTATCTGGGTGGGAATGCTGCTGGTTGGTCCTTTCCCCTCATTGAAAGAAACGACCCAATCCTGAGAGATTTCGTTAACTTCTGTGACGAGATGCGTAAACTATTTGATAGGAAGGCGCATCTCCTTTCTTTGGACAGAGAATTGCTCACCTTAAAGCAAGGAAGTCAAGACTTGCTTACCTATATAACGACTTTCAACAGACTTGTGTCCGAAACAGATTGGCCTATGGAAAAACGGTCCTCACTGTACTACCAAGGATTGAGAAGTGAGCTAAAGGACGTTTTGGCCCAGGTGGTACAGTTGCCCTCAGACTGTGACGAGCTAATCGATCTCACCGTACAGCTCGATCATAGACTCCTAGAGAGGAAGGGAGATAAACAGCGCACAGAGGTTCGATTCCCAACGCCCCGCTCCCGCATTCCCAACGAGAGCACTACCCCTGGCACAGACGGAAGCGAACCCATGCAGATAGGTGGGATCAGAGGACCACTTACCCCAGATGAAAGAGAGCAGAGGAGGAAACAACGGCTCTGTCTATATTGTGGGAAGCCTGGTCATTTCATAAAGGAATGTAAAGCAAGAGCACGGCTTCCGTACCGAGACAGCAAGGGAGAACAGAAAGTGCCTGCGATGGCCTACTCCCCCGATTTACCGGAAAACTAGAATGCCCAAACACGATTCAGACCCCTTGTTTGAGGCCCCAAGAGAAGGAGGTCTGCCATGCGGCGGTCAACACCGTCCAGAACGCGGTTGCCCATATCAACATCTACGTTACCTTGGACGTTCCTGATATCGGCCTGAGATCGGTGCATGCGTTGCTGGACTCTGGAGCAACAGGCAACTTTATCGACCAAACCTATGCAAGAGCCATAGGTCTACAAGGTGTGAAGAAGAAAATACCAGATATGGTCAAGGCGGTGGACGGGTCTGAGCTAACATCCGGGCCCGTACGATATCATACTCCTGCAATTCAGATGAGAATCGGAGCCCACCACCAAGAAGCCATCCGCTTTGATTTTATTGACGCACCCCAGTTTACCCTGATATTAGGCATGCCTTGGCTCACGCTCCACGACCCCTTAGTGCAGTGGACAGCAAGGACGGTTACTTTGAACTCTCCCTATTGTAAGGAGCATTGCACCCTAGAAACAGGACAAACACCGCCACACACAATCAACCCCGCGGGGTTCCTGGCCAACAGTGAGGTACCCGCCAGCGTGAATTGTACGACAACTCTACCCAACGTATACCTCAAATACCAAAATGTGTTCAGTGAACAGGAGGCGAACACTCTCCCGCCTCATCGGGAATATGATTGTGTCATTGACATTGAACCGGGAGCCAGCATTCCCTGTAGTCGCATATACGCCCTCACCGAAGCCGAAACGGAATATCTGCAGCAATATCTCAAAACCCTCATGGCCAGTGGATTTATAAGACATTCTACATCCCCGGCGTCATCCCCTCTTTTTTTTATACCGAAGTGTGAGGGAGGTTTGAGGGCGTGTATCGATTATAGAGCCCTCAACCGCATTACAAAGAAGAACAGATATCCTCTCCCCTTGATCCCGGTCCTGTTAGATCAATTAAAAGGGGCTACGGTGTTCACTAAATTGGACCTCCGGGGAGCGTATCATTTGGTACGAGTGCGGCGGGGGGATGAATGGAAGACGGCCTTCAGAACCAAATTTGGCCTATATGAATATCAGGTGATGCCATTTGGTCTCTGTAACGCCCCCGCCGCCTTCCAGTATTTCATGAATGAGGTGTTGAGAGGCTTATTGGACGTCTTTTGTATCGTCTACATTGACGACATTTTAGTGTATTCCACCTCCTTGACGGACCACGTTACTCATGTTTCTGCGGTATTAGAAAGACTCCAACAAAATTCTCTCTATGCGAAACTAGAAAAATGCCTGTTTCATTCCCCGAAGTGGAGTTTCTGGGGTATGTCATAGGCCCTAAGGGACTCTGTATGGATACTAAGAAGACCCTGGCCATTCGGGAATGGGTTTCGCCGTCTTGTGTAAAGGCCCTGCAAAGCTTCTTGGGGTTTGCAAACTTTTATCGGCGCTTTATTCAGGACTTCTCGAAAATCATTCAGCCCATGACTCTTCTTTTGAAAAAAGGGGCGGCGTTCCACTGGTCTCCTTTAGCAGAAGAGGCCTTTCAAGAGCTCAAACAGCGCTTTGTCAGCGCCCTGGTTTTACGACATCCGGACGCCTCGCTACCATTCATTCTCGAAACGGATGCCTCGTATTACGCCGTAGGAGGTGTTTTGTCACAACGTCACCCAAGAACCGGACAACTCCATCCAGTTGCATTCTATTCAAAGAAGCTGACTCCGTGCGAAATCAACTATACAATTTCGGACAAGGAGCTGTTGGCCATCAAAAGAGCCTGCGAAGAATGGCGTCATCATCTGTTGGGAGCCAGACACACCGTGGAAATATACACGGACCATCGAAACCTGCTCTTTCTGAAAAGTGCCCGAGCCCTGACACCACGACAACTCCGATGGTCGCTATTCTTTGCGGACTTTGATTTAGTTATTAAGTACCGGCCCGGCCCCCAGAACGGAAAGGCAGACGCCTTGTCGCGACCCCCGGCGGCAGAACCCCTGGCACCCCAAGAAGAAGAAGAACCTCCCGTGATCATGCAAAGGGCGTCCTTTCCACCAGAGATGGTGGCAATACTTTCGTCTCACGACTTCTGTACTGAACTAAAGGAACACTCCTCCTCAGTCGATCCCATTACCTGGATCCAAGAAGCTCCCCAACGACATATGAAGGAGGGATACCTGTTCCATGAAAACAAAATCCTGTTGCCTACCAAGAATCTCCAACAACAGGCGTTACATTGGATTCACGACTCCCCCATGGGGGGACATCCTGGAACACAGAAAACGGGACTGACCCTATCCAGATATTTTTGGTGGGCATCACTACAGAAGGATGTAGCTGCATATGTGTCCCGATGCTCCATTTGTTCACAAGCTAAGGCACAACATCAAAGACCCAGTGGATTACTGCAACCTATACCCACTCCTCCAGCCCCGTGGCACACCGTGTCAATCAATTTTATAGTAGAGATGCCACTCAGTCAAGGGTATGACACCATTCTAGTGGTGATCGACCATTTAACCAAGATGGGGCACTTCTTGGCTCTTACCAAATTACCAAATTCCAGCACCACAGCCATGGTCTTCCTGCAAAACATTGTTAAATTGCACGGTGTACCATCAGTCCTCATCACCGACAGGGGAACCCAATTTACGTCAAAATTTTGGAGACACCTGTGTGACAGCATGAAGATCGATGCCAGTCTCTCTTCCAGCTATCATCCCCAGACTGATGGGAAAACGGAGAGACTTAACCAGACTCTGGAGCAATACCTTCGGTGCTTCACCCTTCAACATCAGGATGAATGGAGCAGCTTACTGTGGTCCGCCGAGTTTGCATACAATAACACGTCCCATTCCTCCTTGGGGTGTTCCCCGTTTTACTGTCTCCAAGGGTTTCATCCCAACATGTTGCCTTTCGCACGTCCTGGAACCTCCTCGCACCCTTCTATACAAGAACATCATGCACACCTCAAACAGACCTTAGACGCAGCCAAAGAACAGTTAAAAGAGGCTCAAGAGCGAGACAAGAAACAGGCAGATAAAAAGAGAAATCCTGAACCAGATTATCAAGTAGGAGACCAGGTGTGGCTTAGTACCAAACATTTAAGACTCAAGGGCAGCACTCGCTTACAGCCCAAATACATAGGCCCATATCTGATTGCCAAAATCATTAATCCTGTCGCAATGAAACTCACACTGCCACCACAGTGGCGAATCCACCCAGTGTTCCACGTCTCCTTACTCAAACCCTGTCACCCCGACACACGGGTTCCGGTCCGCCCTTCAGTCATAGAGGTAGAAGGGGAAGAGGAGTACGAAGTACAGTGTATCCTAGATTCTAAGGTCATCAGGGGACGGGTATACTACTTAGTTGAATGGAAGGGGTACGGCCCAGAGGAGCGGTCAAGGGAACCCAAGTCCAATCTCCACTGCCCCTTATTGTTACGGCATTTTCATTCCCGTTACCCTCTGAAGCCAGGCAGGCCGTCGAGACGCCGGACCTGGGGAGGGGGTACTGTCAGGGCTCGGGGACGGAGGAGCTAGTAGAGGCGCAGCGTAGGCATAGGACCGACAAGAAGACTGAGAACTACACCTCCCAGGTCACGGAGGCAAGAACTACGTTTCCCAGACTCCTCGTGCAAGCCGCGCGTGGCCTACATAAGCTCCGCCTACCTGAAACACGGGGCTTGTCACTCTGTGTACTTCCGGGTCTCAGACGGAGATCCCTTGGACTTGCCTACCACTCCCGAAGCGGGACGTTCAGCACCGAGACGAACCTCTCCACTTCCAGGAGACCCCGCGGGCGTCAGGCCCGTGTTCACAGCTGCCGCTCTCCACGCGCGCTGCAAGGAGCGAATATCCCCCGAGACATTCAGTGGTGAGCGCTGCCCCCAGTCCCTGTGTGAGAGGCTGTTGCATGGTACTCACCTATACGATGGAGACGTGCGCTGCGCATTGCGAGTTTTCTCGCGCTTCTCTCCTGGACTACAAACGACTACACCCCTTGCATCGCGGTGACGACCGCAAGCCCCCAACAGACAGCGAGCGTGCTGCTCTCTGTTCCCTTCCTCCCAGACCTTTCTCTTGGGCGCAACCTACCTACCGAGCCGACTCCCCAAGGACACCCGGGATAAGCCGGTAGTCGCGCTTGCCGAGACACGCTATCCAGACTTCCTGGTGAAGTAACCAAGGAAGGATTCCGTCTTCTCTCACGGCATCAGCAACCCCCGCAGATAAGTACTATTAACCTTTCTACAGAATAGTACTGAACTCTTAAGTGTGTTTACCAACCTGCCGACCTATGAGGAAAGCAAAGACTGGTCAGAGTAAGTGTACAAGCGGGGGGGGGAGCTCAGAGAAGGGGAGGTAGGTGCAGAGCGCGCGTCTGATGTGTTATGTGCTTCTGTCCCACTTGCAGGGCCTTTGGGGTGGACCTTACCAGAGATTGTGTATCTAGCAAGGACCTCCCGTGCCAGAGCCTGCCAGCAGTAGATTATTTTCGTTTTGGTTCTTTTATCCCTTTTTTCCCTTCCCCCTAGATGTGTGACATACTTGTGGTGTTTCATGAGCACGCAGGGGTGTCACCCCTGTGGGGAGAGGGTCTATTAGCAACGCATCGTTCCTGCTGTACCCGGCTGACCGGCGAGTCAAGACTCTTCCAACGTGATAGGGCCGATCCGTATGTACTTTTTCCCGTACGCATCGTACTTCACGGGTCGGACGTGACTTGTACGATTCGTACGGAAAAAAATACGGATACGAGTCGTTCGGGAAAAAAAAATACAGGATCGGAATCGGCCCCTGTTAGAACCGGCGGTCTCTAGTTGGCAGAGGTATACACTTCTGACAAATAGGGACCAACCAACTCTAGTCAGGGCAAGGGGATTACACACTCAGATAACCCCTGCTACCCCCTTGGTAGCTTGGCAGAGCAGACAGGCTTATCTCAGAGGCAGTGTGTTAAGCATTTATGACCCCATACAGTAATAGAGTGAATACACTACAGATGGACACGACACAGAAGTTATTATAAAAATAGTATTTTTATATAAGGCTTAGCACAAGACCAAGTAACGACAAAAATATACCACAGTCTTAATAAATACTCTTTGGAAGGAAAAATAATAGTTCAAGTAAGGTTTCTTCTTGGCAAATAGTTCTTTAGCAAAGTATTCTTCTGAGCACAGTTCTTTGGCAACAATGTAACCCCCACAGGAGTCACACGACGTCGAGTCTACAAGATTCCCAAGGTTCGGCGTCGACCGCAAGGAGCGCTACGTCGAGCCTGGAGTTGCAACAGACCCCACAAGTACAGTACCTTGAGAACCGAAGAAAACGATGATCCACGGCGTCGAGATGTCGGCGTCGAGGTCGGCGTCGATCGTGCCTCGGAGTCGGGTCAATCCGCAGCGGTGACGAGGGATGTCGGGCCGGAGCAGCGCTCACGGCGTCGAGAAGGGCGTCGAGTCGATGCGATCAGCAGCGGTGTCGGGACGGGGTCGCTTGGAGGTGGAGCCGATACTCACTCCTCACTGGCGTTGATACCGGCGTCGAGACGGGGTCACTTGGAGCCGGGGCCGATACCCACTGCTCACTGGCGTTGCTGCTGGCGTCGAGACTGCAGATTTTCCCTTGTGTACTGGAACCAACACTTTCCAGCAATTCAGCAATTCAGTAGATGGTGAAGTCCTTTGGCCCTGTGACTTCAACAGGAGACTGGCACTCTTCCAGTCCTTGGAGATTTTCTAGCAAGTGTTCAGAGAGTACACACCAAGTTCCTCTCTCCTTGTTCCTTGGCAAAAATAAAGAAGCAGCTTTCAGGTTCCTCCACAGCAAAACAGCACTCTGGCAGAAAGGGGAGGCAAGTCCTTAGATCAGCAGGCTTCTTGTCCTTGGTACAGGTTTCCTTGTCAGAAGTGATCCGAGTTCTTGGTTCAGGGGTCCTTCTCTTATACCCCTTTTCTCCTTTGTTCCCTTTGTCCAAGCAGGGAAATTCCCACCATCTCAGGTTTGTTGTGGGTGTTGCCAGGCAGAGGCACCTGGCCTATTCACTGAGCAGGGCAGAGTCCTCAGCCGCCCAGCAGGAGGCGGAGCCAGTATTGTCACTGGCAGGAGCAGGGCTATCAGTCGCCCAGCAGGAGGCGGAGCCAGTATTGTGTCAGGCAGGGCAGGCTACTCTTCCCTCACTCTACGTGTAAACGCCCCATTCACCCCACACTGACTCACTCAGACCTCTGGAGCCACCCAGCCCCTGACACACACACCAAACCAGCAGAGACCGGTAGATAGTTGGACAAGAAAATAGCCACTTTCTAAAAGTGCTATTTTCAAACATAGAATTTAAAAACCATCCATCCTAAAGGGTGTGTTATTAAATTCTGAGTTCAGGGATACTAAACTCGACTTGCTACCATGCTCCCTGAGTCAGATAGATTATAATGGAGTTAATAATCAGTCTGCCCAGTCTGGCCTATTGGAGGCAGGTAGCCCTTCAATAGTGAAAAACGAAAATGGCTGTGATTCACTATTAGGTCATGCCACACACATCAGGGCATGACCTACCTTTTACCAACAATGCACCCTGCCCTAGGGCCTACCATAGAGGTGTCTGAAATGTGGCAAAGTGAAGGTTTAGAGACTGGTAAGTAGGTTTCCTTACCAAGTCGACATGGCAGTCAGGGACTGCACGCAGGCGCCGCGGTGGCAGGCCTGAGACACATTTTGCACGCTGCTTCTGTGGGTGGCACAACCAGTGCTGCAAGCCCACCAGCAGCAGTTAACTTACACGCCCTTGGCACACGCAGTGCACTAGACTAGGGTCTGAACAGTAAGTCAACCAAGCCAATCATGGTAACACCAATCAATGTAACAATTTAACATAGGGAGCACTTGCACTGTGGCACTGATCAGCAGTGGCACAGTGCCCAAAGCAATAATCCAGCAAAAACATCGTAAACGGAGGAGGCAAACAGAAAAAAATGGAGGAGAGACTCATGCCAATGATGCCAGGTCTAACACGTGTCCCCTCCAGCTGAAATGTGGGGAGAACTACCCTTCACCCAGGGAGTCCTCATCACTAAGGCGGAAAAATCTGGACAGACCATCAGCATTGGCGTGATCTGTACCAGGGCGGTGTTCCACCGTAAAGTCCATCCCCTGTAGGGAAATGGACCACCTCAACAGCTTTGGGTTCTCACCCCTCATCTGCATTAACCATCTGAGGGGCCTGTGGTCCG
Organism: Triturus cristatus; assembly: GCF_964204655.1. Lineage (NCBI taxonomy): Eukaryota > Metazoa > Chordata > Amphibia > Caudata > Salamandridae > Triturus > Triturus cristatus. The sequence goes on from NC_140581.1 coordinate 391,481,802, forward strand.
TCTGAACCCGGAAGTGAGACCCAAACAAGTAGGGTCTTAGCTTCTTCAGCGCCCAGACCACAGCAAATGCCTCACGCTCTATCGCACTCCACCTTTGTTCCCTGGGAAGTAACCTCCGGCTGATGAAGGCTACAGGTAAGTCTCGGCCCTCCTCATTCATCTGTGCTAGAACAGCCCCCACACCATGCTCTGAAGCGTCCGTCTGGACAATGAATTCTTTTGAAAAGTCGGGTGCCTGGAGGACCGGTGCTGTACACATTGCAGTTTTCAGGGTGTCAAAGGCTTTCTGACAGGCGTCAGTCCAGATCACAAGTCTCGGCTGCTTCCTGGAAGTCAGCGAGGTCAAGGGGTGCACAATGTTGCCATACCCCTTGACAAACCTCCTGTAGTAACCCGTGAGACCCAAGAAGGCTCTCACCTGAGTCTGGGTTTTGGGTGGTTCCCAAGCCAGGATGGTATCTATCTTGGGTTGCAGGGGGGCCACCTTGCCGCTCCCTACTTGGTGCCCCAAGTACACCACTGAACCCTGCCCAATCTGGCACTTACTAGCCTTGATTGTGAGGCCTGCTCTGCGCAGGGCCAACAACACTTCCTGGAGGTGGCGCAAGTGTTCCTCCCAGCTGGCGCTGAACACTGCTATATCGTCCAGGTAGGCGGCGCTGAAATCTTCCAGCCCGGCCAATACCTGGTTAACCAACCTCTGGAATGTGGCAGGGGCATTCTTCATCCCAAAGGGCATCACACGGAACTGGTAGTGCCCATCTGGTGTGGAGAATGCAGACCTCTCTTTTGCCCCATCAGTCAAGGCGATCTGCCAGTACCCAGACGTTAGATCAAACGTACTAAGGTACCGGGCAGCCCCCAACCGATCGATGAGCTCATCAGCTCTGGGGATGGGGTGCGCGTCAGTCTTGGTGACCGAATTGAGTCCTCGGTAATCCACACAGAACCGAAGTTCTGGTGAAGCACCAGGCGCTGCAGCCTTTGGGACCAAGACCACTGGGCTGGCCCAAGGACTGCTAGAGGACTCAACCACCCCTAAGGCAAACATCTTGGAGACCTCCTCCTTGATGTATGCTCTGACCTTGTCAGTCACCCTGTAGGCCTTGTGCCTCACAGGAGTGCTGTCCCCAGTGTCCACATCATGGACACACCACTGAGTGACACCAGGGATCAAGGAGAACAGATCAGGGAATTGTACCAACAGATGGCGACAATCTTGCTGCTGCTCAGGGGTCAGTGTGTCAGAGAGGACAACACCATCCACTGACCCATCTTTTTCTTTTGCACACAGGAGGTCAGGAAGAGGCTCACTCTCCTCCTCCATCCCAGCATCTGTGGCAAGGAGCATGCCCACTTCGGACCTTTCTAAGTGGGGCTTTAACCGGTTGACATGCAGGACCCTTAAGGGGTTCCTGGGAGATTTCAAGTCCACCAAGTAGGTGACATCGCTCTTCTTCTCCACAACCTCAAATGGTCCAGTCCACCTGTCCTTGAGCGCACAAGGTTCCACAGGGGCCATGACCCAAACTTTCTGACCAGGTTGAAGCTCAACCAGAGTGGCATTCTGATCGTACCACCGCTTCATCTCTTCCTGGCTGGCCTCCAGATTTGCCTGAGCAAGATCTCTGAAGCGCCGAGTCTGGTTCCTAAAGGCCAGCATGTAACTATATACATCCTGGGGAGGTTTCCTGGGAGATTGCTCCCAGCCTTCTTTGACCAGACTCAAAGGTCCTCTTACCGGGTGACCATACAAAAGCTCAAAGGGGCTGAACCCTAGAGACTTCTGTGGCACCTCACGGTAAGCAAACAGCAGGCATGGCAAGAGGACGTCCCATTTACGCCTCATTGGTTCTTCAAGACCCATGATCATGCCTTTTAGGGTCCGGTTGAATCTCTCAACCAGCCCATTACCTTGAGGGTGGTAAGGAGTGGTAAACTTGTAGGTTACCCCACACTCCTTCCACAGAGACTTCATATAATTCGAAATGAAGTTGGTGCCTCGGTCTGACACCACCTCTCTGGGGAACCCCATGCGGGAGAAAACACCCATCAGTGCCCGTCCCACCACGGGGGCCGTCACTGTTCGGAGAGGGATGGCTTCCGGGTACCGGGTGGCATGGTCCACCAAGACCAGGATAAACCTGTTGCCCATGGCTGTCTTGGGGTCCAGTGGCCCCACAATGTCAATTCCCACTCGCTCAAAGGGGGTACTGACGACGGGAAAAGGTTGGAGGGGAGCCTTCTGCTTCCGTCCACTTTTCCCACTTGCCTGGCAAGTTTGACAGGTCCTACAATGGATATCTGAATCCCTTCTCATCTGGGGCCAATAAAAATGGGTGACAAGCCTGTCATAGGTCTTGTCCTGCCCCAGATGTCCAGCTAACGGAACGTCATGAGCCAACCCCAGTAGGAAGGCTCTGAAGCGCTGGGGTACCACCAGCACACGGGCTGACCCAGGTTCAGCAGCCTTAGGCTCGCTATACAGGAGGTCGTTCTCCCAGTAGACCCAATGTGATCCTGACTGATCACCTGTCGTTTGGGCTGAGGCCTGCTGCCTCATACCCACAAGAGAAGGGCACACTTTCTGTTCAGCACAAAATTCCTCCCTGGAGGGACCACCATCCTGCTGCCAATGGGTCAGCTCGGGCAGGTCTCCCAGTTCGGCCACTTGTTCTCCTGTCGGTTCCAGGGCATCCCCCTCAGGGTCTGCTCCCTCCTGGACCGCGGGAACGATGGGGGACGGTTTCCCGCGCCCCCTGCCTCTTCTCTTCACGGTTGGGACCTGGGCCATACTTTCAGGCTCCGGGCCCCCATCAACACCCTTACTGACTGATATGGACCGGGTGGTCGCACACACCCACTCAGGCAGACCCAACATTTCCAGATGCGCTTTTCTCTCCACCTTAGCCCAAGGGGAGTCCTCCAAATCATTGCCCAAGAGACAATCAACAGGCATGGCGGGCCTCACAGCAACCTGAAGAGTACCTGAGACCCCCCCCCACTCAAAGGGAACTTGAGCTACCTCACACTGACTCTGTGAGTTGTCAGCAGCTACAACGGGGTAGAATGCATGAGGGACCACCTGCTCTCTGGACACCAAGTGACACTTGACAGCTGTCACACTCGCTCCGGTGTCTCTGAGAGCTTCCACCCTATGGCCATTAATGGTCACCCACTGCCTATATTTCTTAGTGTTACTAGGCAGAGGGGTTGGAGGGACCATTTCCACGTCTCCTAAAGAGACCAGGGACATTTCTGCGGGACCCCACCCACCGGGGGCACCCATCTCATCCCCTCCCAGGGCTACACTCGCTACCTGACGAGGGGGTGCACGCGGCGGTGCATTCGAATCCTTCATGGGACACTGGGGATCATAATAACGGTGTCCCACCTGCTTACAGGCATAGCAGGTCATGGGGCCCCTGTGAACAGGTTTACCTGTCGGGGCCTCTGGTTTCTTTACAGGGGGAGGCTGGGAACCCTTCCCTTGGTTCCCTTGGGGACTACTTTGGGGCCCTTTCTGAAACTCCCTCTGTTTACCCCTGTCCCCCCCACTCTTCTGCTGGGGACCCTGCCCACCTTTGGCTGAGTCTCCCACTGGACCCTTGTGGACCCTGGTACTGACCCAGCGGTCCGCCTCCTCAGCAAGTTTTCTAGGGTTAGATAGCTTGCTATCAACAAGGTGCTGGCGTAGCTCTGGAAAACAGTTATTAGACAAGTGCTCCCAAGCAAACAAATCATAAAGAGCATCATAACTATCAACCTTGCTACCCTTTATCCAACCATCCATGGTTCTGCAGAAAAAAGACACATATTCAACCCACGTAGTACCAGGCAACTTCTTACATTCTCTAAAGGTTTGTCTGTACTTTTCTGGAGTTAAGCCATATCTCAGCATTAAAGCATCTTTCATATGAGTATAAGACATCCTATCCTCAGCAGGAAGGCTCAACAAGGTATCTCTCCCCTCGTTTGTAAAGCGGCTCCACAACCCCGTTCCCCAATCCTTCTCAGGGACCCGGTGGGCCAACAATGCTAACTCATATGCTTTAAACCATTGGCTAATATCTTCATTCTTACTGTAATCCTTGATCACATCTTTAGGAAAATAAAACCTACTTTCTGCAGGCACAGATGGAGTGCTGCCACCAGAGGGATTCAACTCTAAACTCTTAGTTTTAAGCTCCATCTCCCTCACCATCTTCTCACGTTCAAACGCTAATTTCTCTCTCTCAAAATCTAATCTTTTGCTCTCCATTTCAGCTTCTCTCTTGCTTCTCGCATTCTCTAATTCCAACTGCCCTCCTAATTTAAGTTTTGCCATTTCTAGCTTGTACCCTCTCTCCTTCTCCCTGTCTTCTAATTCTTCGGGGGAAAGGCTCCTAGAGGACGCACTACTGCCTGGAGATGACACTGGCCCACCTGTGGGCTCTTCCTCTTCCTCTTCCTCTTCCGGTACCACCACCGGATCAGAGGGATTTCTGGCCTCTAACCAGGCCTTCAGCGCTTTGAGGAAGCCCTCTTTCTTGGAGACACCTGTGGTAGGAACTTTAAACTGCTTGCAAAATCCTTTTAGATCTTTTAGCGTGTAGGAATCTATCTTCTCCTTATCGAATTCCCCCACAACATTCTCCACAGGTGTAGCAGCTCCGGCATTCTCCATGGTCAAAACTGGCAGTGTTTAAGAAAATAAGCTCCAGGAAAGCGGAGAACACAAATAGGCAATCCTACCAAACAGACTGTGGCTGCGTTATGGTCTGCTTTCACTATGTAGCGTACACTAATCACTGCACATGAGTCATAAATGCAAAGTTCAAATCCTCACCGCTGACCACCAATGTTAGAACCGGCGGTCTCTAGTTGGCAGAGGTATACACTTCTGACAAATAGGGACCAACCAACTCTAGTCAGGGCAAGGGGATTACACACTCAGATAACCCCTGCTACCCCCTTGGTAGCTTGGCAGAGCAGACAGGCTTATCTCAGAGGCAGTGTGTTAAGCATTTATGACCACATACAGTAATAGAGTGAATACACTACAGATGGACACGACACAGAAGTTATTATAAAAATAGTATTTTTATATAAGGCTTAGCACAAGACCAAGTAACGACAAAAATATACCACAGTCTTAATAAATACTCTTTGGAAGGAAAAATAATAGTTCAAGTAAGGTTTCTTCTTGGCAAATAGTTCTTTAGCAAAGTATTCTTCTGAGCACAGTTCTTTGGCAACAATGTAACCCCCACAGGAGTCACACGACGTCGAGTCTACAAGATTCCCAAGGTTCGGCGTCGACCGCAAGGAGCGCTACGTCGAGCCTGGAGTTGCAACAGACCCCACAAGTACAGTACCTTGAGAACCGAAGAAAACGATGATCCACGGCGTCGAGATGTCGGCGTCGAGGTCGGCGTCGATCGTGCCTCGGAGTCGGGTCAATCCGCAGCGGTGACGAGGGATGTCGGGCCGGAGCAGCGCTCACGGCGTCGAGAAGGGCGTCGAGTCGATGCGATCAGCAGCGGTGTCGGGACGGGGTCGCTTGGAGGTGGAGCCGATACTCACTCCTCACTGGCGTTGATACCGGCGTCGAGACGGGGTCACTTGGAGCCGGGGCCGATACCCACTGCTCACTGGCGTTGCTGCTGGCGTCGAGACTGCAGATTTTCCCTTGTGTACTGGAACCAACACTTTCCAGCAATTCAGCAATTCAGTAGATGGTGAAGTCCTTTGGCCCTGTGACTTCAACAGGAGACTGGCACTCTTCCAGTCCTTGGAGATTTTCTAGCAAGTGTTCAGAGAGTACACACCAAGTTCCTCTCTCCTTGTTCCTTGGCAAAAATAAAGAAGCAGCTTTCAGGTTCCTCCACAGCAAAACAGCACTCTGGCAGAAAGGGGAGGCAAGTCCTTAGATCAGCAGGCTTCTTGTCCTTGGTACAGGTTTCCTTGTCAGAAGTGATCCGAGTTCTTGGTTCAGGGGTCCTTCTCTTATACCCCTTTTCTCCTTTGTTCCCTTTGTCCAAGCAGGGAAATTCCCACCATCTCAGGTTTGTTGTGGGTGTTGCCAGGCAGAGGCACCTGGCCTATTCACTGAGCAGGGCAGAGTCCTCAGCCGCCCAGCAGGAGGCGGAGCCAGTATTGTCACTGGCAGGAGCAGGGCTATCAGTCGCCCAGCAGGAGGCGGAGCCAGTATTGTGTCAGGCAGGGCAGGCTACTCTTCCCTCACTCTACGTGTAAACGCCCCATTCACCCCACACTGACTCACTCAGACCTCTGGAGCCACCCAGCCCCTGACACACACACCAAACCAGCAGAGACCGGTAGATAGTTGGACAAGAAAATAGCCACTTTCTAAAAGTGCTATTTTCAAACATAGAATTTAAAAACCATCCATCCTAAAGGGTGTGTTATTAAATTCTGAGTTCAGGGATACTAAACTCGACTTGCTACCATGCTCCCTGAGTCAGATAGATTATAATGGAGTTAATAATCAGTCTGCCCAGTCTGGCCTATTGGAGGCAGGTAGCCCTTCAATAGTGAAAAACGAAAATGGCTGTGATTCACTATTAGGTCATGCCACACACATCAGGGCATGACCTACCTTTTACCAACAATGCACCCTGCCCTAGGGCCTACCATAGAGGTGTCTGAAATGTGGCAAAGTGAAGGTTTAGAGACTGGTAAGTAGGTTTCCTTACCAAGTCGACATGGCAGTCAGGGACTGCACGCAGGCGCCGCGGTGGCAGGCCTGAGACACATTTTGCACGCTGCTTCTGTGGGTGGCACAACCAGTGCTGCAAGCCCACCAGCAGCAGTTAACTTACACGCCCTTGGCACACGCAGTGCACTAGACTAGGGTCTGAACAGTAAGTCAACCAAGCCAATCATGGTAACACCAATCAATGTAACAATTTAACATAGGGAGCACTTGCACTGTGGCACTGATCAGCAGTGGCACAGTGCCCAAAGCAATAATCCAGCAAAAACATCGTAAACGGAGGAGGCAAACAGAAAAAAATGGAGGAGAGACTCATGCCAATGATGCCAGGTCTAACAGCCCCATATTGTGTGAGTGGCTGTGTGACTGTGTCCTTGTGTGTATGGGGGTGTAAGTGGCTGTATAAGTGAGTAGCTGTGTGTGTGGGTGAGTGAGATGCTGTCTAAGTGGATGTATTGGTGAGTGACCGGGTGTGTCAGTGGCTATATGGGTGAGTTAGTCACTGTTTGAGTGGGTGTTTGGTTATGTGAGTTGATGTGAGGGGCTGTATTAGAGATTGTCTGTGTGAATGGCTGTGTGGGTGAGTGAGCAGATGTGTGAGTATGTAAGTGGTTGTGTGGTTGTGTGAGTATATGAGTGTTTGTATAGGTGAGTGAGTGGCAGTGTTGTAAGGCTGTAAGGGTGAGTGGATGTATGAATGACTGAATAGGTAAATAATCAGGTGTGTAAGTAGCTGCATGGGTGAGTGTGTGGCTATGTAAGCAGCGGTACAGGTGAGTGACTGGTTGTATGAGTGGCAGTATGGGTGAGTTAATGGTTGTGTAAGTGGCTGTGCAAGTGAGCAAGTGTGTGTTAGTGCCTCTATTGAGGAGTGAGTGGAGAACAATGTTCTGGTATTGTTCTGTGAATAGGTATGTGACTGGTTGTATGAGTGGGCATTCAAGAGGTTGTTTGGGGGTGTGAGTGGGTGTCATCAATGATAGCATGGGTGTTGTAATATGTGAGGTCATAAACCGTGCATTGCGTGGGTGTAAGTTATAGTTATCTGAGGTAACTATAATTGCTAAATTTCTATGGTTTTATGTGATTAAAAACTGAGCCTAATTTCTAAGGTTTTTCAATTCTATTTCCTAACTATATCCACCCTGTAACCTTTGTTTTTGTTTCAAGTTGCTTTCCATGGTATTTTAAATAGTAGTTGCATTTGCAGAGTGGTGGAGAAAGGGAGCGGGACCCCCAACCAGCTCTAAGGAATCCTGCTGTGTCAGACTTACAGGAGGTAACAGAAGGGCTTCTGGGCCCCAAATAAACCTCAGCATCTAAGACAACTTCATCCCCCAACCAGAAGTGCGCCAGGAGGCATTTTTGCAGAGTGGTGGAGAAAGGGTGTGTGGTCTCCAAAGACCTCTCAGCAGTTCCGCTGTGTGGGACTTACATGAAGTTACAGGAGGGCTTGTTGGTACCCAAGGACACTCTAGAGCCAAAGGGACTTTATCCCCCAACCAGCAGTGTGCGAGGAGGTGCATTTGCAGGGTGGTGCAAAAATGGGGCATGACCTTTGAAGTCCTCTCAGCAATCCCACTGTGTGGGACTTACCAGTGGTAAAAAGAGGTCTTGTTGGCCCCCACAGGAGGCCCGTTTACATAGTGGTGGAGAAAGGGGGAATGGCCTCCGAAGTCCTCTCAGCAATTCTGGTGGTAAAAAGAGGGCTTGTTGGACCCAAGGGCCCTCAGCATCCAAGGGGACTTTCTCCCCCAACCAGCAGAACTCAAGGAGGCACGTTTGCAGAGTGGTGGTGAAAGGGGGCAGGGCCTCGACGAATTGCCAGTCTTTTTTTTTTTTAAACGTAGTATTTGGGGAAGGAGCACGTGGCCCCTTTCCTGGGCCAATTACGGCCCCAGGGACACAATCCTCCAGGGCCCAGTTTCCTTTTTAGGTCTCGGGACCATCCGGTCGGCAGACCGGAAGTCCGGAGATTTAATGACTTGGGAGAAGAGGGGCTTGAACCCGCCCCTCTTTTGCCCTGTTCTCCATTGGCTGGCCTCGTAAATGCTGGCCAGCCATTGGAGAAGAGGTCCCGTCACTCCAATCATGCCCCGTCCTTTTCGGATCAGGGGGCGTGTTTTTTGCGAAAAGTCTCAGGGAGGAGACAACAGCAAAACACGCCCCCGAATCCGAAAAGGAGGCTGCCTCTCTCCGAGGCATTTCTACTCTTCCTCGGAGAAAGGCAGTGGTGTGCCTTTTGCTCTGCCTTGTTTGTACTACTCCCGCTCCACATGCGCCTCAGATTCCTGACAACGTTCTTTATTTTCAGCCATTGGCAGTCACAAACATCCGGTGTTCTTTATGCGCGGTAATTGTGGCATGATAATCTGTGCATCGTCGAGCAGGGAAAGGTCTGCGTAAAACTGCGCTGCAGCCGTCAGTATCACTAACCAGCTGTCGGAGGTTAGATTTGTTAAACTGCAATTAGTCATGTCATCCCATTCTTCCACCATGTCTGTGAATCAAACATGTGTTCACTGCGTCTACTAAACAACTGATATTAGTTTACTTTTACTTCACAAACGCATAGACGATGTGACACGAATTTCATCTAAGAGTGCGTCCACTACACAGGCTCAAAGAGGTGAGCGCGTGCTACGGCGGTCCGTGTGCAAAGCTCAGAGCACAGAATCGAGGTCCAGCAGGGCTGATTCCCCTATTCATCCTTCCGTTCTAACAGTTGAAGAAAGGCGTAACACAGCAGATAGAAAATATCCATAACTTAGAGTGTCATACTGTTATTGCTGCTAAAAAAAACCTTCAGATTGAGCAGTAGTTCGGTTTCACTGCTGAATTTTTAAAAGAAAAAGCCTTTTCACTGAGCACTCATTTCAGCCAGTGCACAGCATTAATAGTGCCACATCTGTAGAAAATGAACCGGAAAGACATTCTGCCTATTAAAAATATCAGCTGATTTAAGGATAAAGTGCTTTCAGTCCCCAGCTTCCCCCCGCCCCCCTAAAAAAGAAATCGGTACCGGCAAATTCTCCATTTTGTGCGCAGTGGCCTTTCTAAGGCCTGGAATGACACTCGCAGCATTTACGATCGGACACCTTTAATTTAATTTTTTTTTTTTTTAATCGGGTGGTACAGCTGAAACAAGGTCAGGTACATGCATCAGTTACCTGTGCCTCATACTTTCTTATTGTTTAATTTATTGAGGCATCAGGCAGCTCATTTGGAATTAAAGTCGCAGATGGTGGATTGAACAAACATTAGGAGCGCAACCCTTCCCTCACTGAGCCACCCCTGCCACCGAAGATGGAAAAAACAAACATTGCTGCCAGGGCGCCCCCTGCCTCACTGTCCTCACAGCCTCCGATCAGTGTCACCGAGAAGCATTAATTAGATGCAATTTATTCCCTTTTTGCTGCTTGGAATACCAGATAATCACAGGGTGTTAATTGAAGCCAGCCAGACACTTAGCTTTCTTAAACACCGCCAGCACTTTCTGCTGGGAGCATGTTGTGGGTTTTTTAAGACAGATAAATAACAGTTCAGACGGGGCTGCTACTCCTGTAGTACTCTTTTACATACTGTTAAATGCCTTTGTGAACTGTCCCCAAAACATCTAAAAAGGGAATAAAATGAGAATATTAAGGTAATAGTCATACTCAATCAGTTCAAATAGAAAGGAGTGGTGCCCTTTTTGCACTTCTACTAATAAAGAATTCGACGTTTGAGATCTGAGTCACAAAGAAATGTAAGAGTACATAAAATATTACTCCTTAAGTACTACTTTCCCTACTCCAAATGTTTTTGCAAATCATCCCCCGAACTCCCTTATAACGGTTGGGATCACTCGCTACGCTCGCTTGCCACATGCCACTCATCCCGAACTTTTATGCCTCACCACTTTCATATGTCATCAGCCGCCACTGTTCTACGCCCAGGCTTAACAGTTGTGACAAATGCATCATTGCTGGGTTGGGAATGGTGTGTCCTACAACTTGAGAAGATTGGTGAAACGTGTGAGAATCAAATCAACTGTCATCCAGATGCTGCAAAAAAAAACTTTTCATGTGATATACCTGGTTGAATTTGAGCTTAAAATGAAAGCAAAGAAACTCTGGATATAATGGTCCCTGTCTCTGTAAGTGAGAGTGCTTCTCAGACCTGCTAGTAAGCTCAGGTCAAAGCCATAGGTCAACATGTTTCATGCATTAGGTGGTCATTGAGCGATCTGGTGGCATTTCGTCCGGCCCAACCATTTATACAAACGGGTAGATGTGACCTAATATTCTCTGCAGAGAGAGGAGCTCAATGACTCAAAGCCCCACACTGTGAATATCTGATGAGGTGCCGACTGACATCTTACCACCACTGGCAAGCACTGTTCTAATAAAGTGCTCGAATTGTGAAAACCCTCCTGCAATTCAGGGCAAATCGACCTACCCGATTGCGAGGATGCCAACACAGAGCACAATTTGTCAACTCTGGGCAGTGCCCACTATCTCCTATCCCCGTCCTTGCCTCAGAAGGTGTGGTGTCCATGCCATGAACATTACATGTGATTATGCTGACTTTGGTCATCCTGTTGTTACAACATAAGAGTGGGCCCCAGAGAGACCCTTAAACCACATGGCGACAACCACAAATCTAGGCACCAGAGCCACATTTCTTGGAAAGGAATATGATAGCACACCATATGACTCTGCAAACTGCAACAATAGAACCTACAACACACAGGGCAACACTAGAACATGTAATCACCCCGACTGAAAATTACCTCTTCTGGACCCTTTCTCTGCTGTGCTAAGTATGTATGTAATATTGTGTCAAATGCAGTCAGATAACGTGTAGACTCGAGGAATGCCGTTATATGCCCCCACATTTTACACAGTCTCCATAACTTCTCAGCCATTAGGAGAAAAAAGTGACAGCTACCAGCAACCCAACACGTCTCAGCAGCTTCCTGATGTTTCAGACCTAACCATACAAAATCCTGAAACCAATGAGTAATCATCATGGCAAACCTAGAGAAAACCTCAACAGCTTCCTTAACTTTCCGTTCTTTTGCGAGGCAGAGAGTAACGACTACGGCATGAGTGTTCGCTGACCAATCGCCCCCACTATGGCCACCTCAGAAACCTTTCTGATAATCTGTCAATTTTTATTAGTCATTTATTTTTTAAATGCTTAATTTTTAGTGATAAATGCAAAGATCTAGAAACAATGGTGCCACTTCTGCTTTGGCTCCCAAGATCAATGTGTATGTGTCTAGATCCATGTGTGTGTGTGTGTGGTTCTGTACGTGTGTGCGTGTGGCTGTGTGTGTATGTGTATGCGGCTCTGTGTATGTATGTGTGGCTCTGTGTGTGTGTGTGTGGGAGGCTCTGTGTGTGTGTATGTGTGTGCCTCTGTGTGTGTGTTGCTCTGTGTGGGTGGCTTTTTTGTAGGTGGCTCTATGCGTGGGTGGCTCTGTCTGTGTGTGGGTGGCTCTATTTGTGTGGCTCTATTTGTGTGTGGTTTGCTCTATGTGAATAGCTCTGTGTAGGTGGCTCTGTGTGGGTGGCTCTGTGTTTGTGGGTGGCTTTGTGTGTGTGGCTCTGTGTGTGGGTACAAATGCAATAGGTCTCGCATTTGAGATAGATTACGCTATTGACATTGTAAATAACAATGGCGTTTCTTTAAATGTTTTAAAAATAAAAACATACACAAAAATAATGTCATGAGCGGTGCCAATAGCTCTAACTTTAACAATGCCGAGACCATTGCATTGTAAATGCTTGTTTTTTAAAGCGAGGGGGCTATGAGGCCCCCATCCTGGGCCCATTTCGGCCCTGGGGACCCTGTGGCCGGCCTCAATTGTGGATGCCCTGGTCCCACCCAGGGCATCCACTCTGTTGGGGAAGCCTCAAGGCCCCCACGGTTCCTGCTGGCTTCCCACCTCCTGCCGGAGCCATCATTGCTTTGACAGTGAGGGAGTTGCTGAGCATGCAGCTCTCTCTCT